>NC_081850.1:82197283-82549783 GCF_963259705.1 Myotis daubentonii | reverse complement strand
CAACACCACACACTGTCAATGGGCCCCGCCAGCAGAGCAACCTTGCAAAGCACAGACGAATCCAGAATGTGACAACAAACGAAGCAATGCCAGGCAAGCAGAAGGTAGCACCGACTCACTCTCCAAGTTAGTGGACACCAGCAGAGACCCTGTAACGCCCACCCCCTACATTCCAAGCACAGCTAGCCCTGTGGCTTCACACAGGAAAGGAACCCAAAAACTGTATCCCTGTCTACAAGACTCAGGGGAAGGGAGCTGGCGGGGCACAGAGCAGACACACATGCCACATAAATTCATGCATCAGCATGACAACCATGCACACTGCATGTGCAGCATGTGCCTGATGGGCAGGCAACCGCACACAACCATCAAGGAAAGTGAAGATGATGCAGTGGATGACGTCATGCTGGCACAAAGCCAGAAAGGCGGGGGAGCCCGTGCTGTAAGACACGGTGGCCTGGCACAGCAGGCGCTGTCCAGAAATACTCCAGAAAACAGTCCAAGGATCACCCATTTCAGCAGCCATCGCTAATCAGTGGCACACTGAAACTGCAGCGACCAACCCCGGACTCGGCACTCTCCAGCGAAATGCACAATGACACAGCTCACTGCTCTGCAGGCAGGGGGCACCAAGCATATGTTCACTTTAAAGCACTTCAATACATTGCTAGCAGATCATGGTGGGCTGTGCCCAGGGATTCTCTGGCACTGCATAAAGATCTTTGCATGGAAATGGTCACAGCTGCCTCTGAGCAAGGAACATGGCAGCAAACTGTCTGATATGGTGGCAGAAGAAACCCTTGGGCGGTGCCCATCGAAGTGGGAGCCTGATACGGGAAACACAGAGGCTGAATGGAACCCTCTGGCACGGCTCAGCTGCTGCCATGAGCTGTGCATGGCAGCCTGGAGGACTTCCATTGACAGGCAAAGAACCCGTCATGCAGGCACCATCACCTCAACCCAGAAGTCATGACCCGCACTCAACCAGGCAGACATGAGAAGAATGGGGGCACTGCACAAAGCTCCACGTGAAGAATAGCAAAGTAAGCTTGGGCTGTCCTCGAGCACAAGCTCCACGCGACCAGCAGAAGCCATGCACTCACTCTCACAAAGCAATCGCAGCATCACAGACCAACAACACTGACAACCAGGGATGCTGACTCCGGACCCAACCCGCAGCCTACAGGCCATGGCGCATTGCCAGTGCAAGGGCAACGTGCGGTATGGCTGAGTGCACACAGGGAAATAACGAGAGGAGTCGGCACGTGAATGGGGGGGGGGGGGGGGGCCTGAACCAACACTGAAGCCAAGCCATCGCTCTACATTGGTGACACACATCAGCAAAGATGGCCGAGTGCAGCGGTAACAGAGGACGACCCAAAATCTCAGAAGCACGAGAGATGCTTGCCGGAAGCCGGTCCATCCTTGCTGCTTGACACAGTCGCTGCAGGAAAGAAACATCTGCACAGCATATGTTTCAAGGGACCTGGCGTATATAGCATACTGTTCTTAATATGTTTGCTCCCCTTAGCGCTGTGTGTTTTAACCAAGGTCACCTCTCTGAGAAAGGTTGTTTCCCCAGGTAGGGATTTTTCCCTGAAGTCAGGGAGGGGATAAAACTCCTTAACTAAGTGCCAGTTAATCACTTTAACTACAAACAATCACACTTAAGCTACATAATCTTTACTCCCTGGAATGGAGATAAGAAACGCCCTAACCTTTGCAATAGAAATTGACAGGATTAAAATCAACTGGTATAAATACGGATGTAACAAGACAATAAAAACCAGAACTTCGCTGGAGATCCAGACCAGAACTTGGCTGGAGATCCTGGCTAGAGATCCTGGCTAGGCTGCTGATCAACTGAACGCTGTCTCCGTGTCATTCCTTCTTCGCCGACTCCATCCACACCTTTGGGGACCCCTAGACCTGCTGGGGTTGGACCCCAGCAGATGCTGGCAACGTGATGGATGGAGCTGAAACGGAGACAGCTAGCATGGCATGCCAAAGGATCAGGACAGCACTGCCTGCCCTAGAAAAGGCACACACACCTGACGCAGTCCACAAGCACATGCGTGAATCTGTCAGTCACCGCGACACACCGCACCCAGCAATCCACCTGAAATCCCTGGGGGTCACATGACGCACGAAGCTGGAAGCCACGGAAGGAAGGCAGTCCTGCAGGGGTAGGCCTGGAAAGGGCTCTGCTGTCACCCAGCTGTGTCCGGAGGGCGAGGTTTCAAGCAGCAACCTGCCCTTGCCAGGCAGAAATACCGACTAAGGGGCCCAAATGCCAAACAGGGCGCCCTTCCTGAGGTCTTCCTTTCCCCCGCGGCACAAGGGAAGAACCCACTGTCAGAGCGGTGGAAGCACCCGGAAATCCTCATTCCAGGGATGCTGAGACTCACAAAGGTGCCTCCTAGACATCTAGGCCATGCCCAAGGGGGGAGGGGGGCGTGGACAGCCTTCCAAGCACACAGTCACAGGAGGTAGGAGGCAGCCCCATCCCTCACTGAATGCACAGATGGCCAGGTTGCTGTCAAGGGCCTACCAACTGGAAATCCTACGGGCCCTCATGTCAGTGACAATCTGAAGCTCACAGCAGCAGAGGTGGGGCTGCCAATGGTTGTCCCACAGCACCTAAAGGAATCACAGGAAACATGCCTCTGGGCATGAACACCTGTCATTCCCAACAGGAAGCAACAATCTCATGTGGAAAACCCCCAGTTTGAGGACTCCACAGAAACAGTGGCATTGCTTGAAGACTTGGAATGGACCAACTGTCAGTGTGAAGGAACTTGCCATGGCATGCAGCCATGCCATAAATGCCACGCCTAACTTCCTAAGGGAAACAACGACACTGAATGCCAGACTCGGTGGCACAGTGATCACTCTTGGAGGGGATCTTAGCATGCCAGCATCGCAGCACATGGCAAGGGAAGGAGCATAGCACAGATGGTAGTTGAAGGCACTACAACTTGCATCTGGCAGCAAGTCGGACATGCACGGATTCTGCTGGCCTGGAATGGCTAGTAAGAGTGGGAGATGGCATAGCTGCTGGCAGTTCCCATGTTGGAATGGATGCTATAGCAACGTGATGTGAAATGACTTGTAATGGATCTGCCAGGTGAGCTGCCTTTGGAAGTGCCGCTGCCATAGGCCATAGTAGCAATGCATCGGAACGCCCAAGTATTCTGTGCAACGACGGCGCACAACCAAGGAATAAATGAGCGTGCCGCAGACACATTCCATGGAGATCCCCGCAAGTACTTGATCAATGGTAGCATCGACTCAACAGGGAATGCTGAGGAGGACAGTGCTTCCTGCCAAATTTCCTAGTAGCACCATTCCCTCAAGAATGACACACCGTGACATGAAATCAAAACTGGGCACAGTCATCCGTGTGTTGAGAAATCTCAATAGGCAACGCGGTCTTTGCGAAGGCATCATCCAGGCCTGTGCCAAAGGGATCAGCAGCCACCACCATGCAAGCAGAAGCATGCACAGAATCTGCATGGGAAGTGGCAGTGTGATTGCAGGGCATAACTGGGCCCCAGGTGACACGAGCCTCCAATGTGAAGGGAATCAACACCAGCTTCCCGTAAGGCTAGCATTTCTAAGTATGAGTAGCAAACAACAAAGTCAAACTGTAGGCACGACAAGCACAGCCATAGCGGAGCCCCGCATAAAACAGGACCATGTGATGTCAAAGCCAAAGCCCTCATCACTTCATCGACGGGAAGGCAGTGAAGCACTGTGGGAGCACTTTCAGCACAAACACAGGGCAGAGGGCAAAGTCAGAAGCTGCTATGGACCCTGGCAGTCATTGCCTGCCTCGCTGCTACTCTCACGCCATGATGCTGTTGCGTTCATATCAGGGCTTTGCTGTGCCCACAGCACACAGTTCTGGGACAGACATCACGCCTTCATTGCTGCCATACCCTGTCATCACCACCTCACAAGCAGTAAGCTCACATGGCACTCCCATGCACACGTTGCTCATGTGCTCCGATCTCTCACGCCTCCAGGACAGAGACAGGGCAGGCAGCAGCATGAGGACAATCTATGGCAGGCAATTCCCTCTGCCATGCTCAGTAAATCCGTGTATGTGGGGCAGTGGTCTGTAGATGATATTGGGAACGCATGTGGGAATGCACAATTGTTTGGGCACCGCAGGCAGCACACTGGACAAGTGAGGCAAGAGATCTTTGATGCACACAATATAGAAGTTTCCATTCATTCAGCTGACAGTGCCAGAGTGGGGAAATTGTCCATGGAACGGATCCGTGACGCCACTCCGTCAGGAATGGCACGGCACACGGTGAATCGTGCACTGTGCACAGTCATTATGCTACTGGGAAATGCTAATGGTAAATGTGGCCCCTTGGATGGCACAGGGCTAGTTTTCAAAGGATGAGCGGGCACCATCAGCAAACCTGAGGCATTACCAGTGCCGGCAAAAGGGCAGGCTGCACGTATTCCAAGGAGTGGCTGGTCCCCATGCGACAGTAGCCGCCCAGTGAAATAGGTGCAAGCACGGTTTCCATTGCTGCCATCCTTTGTGAGAACCAGTAGGAAATCAGCAGGACAAATGTGCGTGAGTAGTGGGCATATTCCTAACAGAACTCGTCCATGCACATAGCAAGCTGCAAGACTGCCAATCTCAGAATTCAGTAGCAGGTGACGTCAAAGACAAAAGTGTAAGCACTGCATCACAAGGGCAAGGAGGCAATCACTCTGAAGGCACAGTCAGCATTCCTGGGAAATGCAGGGGGACAGCATCACAAACACAAGCACTGCAGCATCCATGGACCACAGCACTGCAGCAAAGAGACACCATTGCTCTTGCAAAGCTCAGGCCATGTTTCCGCTGCTTGCTGTGACTCCATGCCTCTGGTCCTCTGGCATTGCGCTGCAGCTCTGTGTCTTTAACGAGACCCACATATTCCTTTTGTGCACGCTGCAACGATCTCCTTGCATGTGCCATACTGCTGCCATGCAGAAAGGGCAAGCAGCGGCATGCAATATGTCCTGTGAGGAAATGCATCCCAATGCACACAGATGCCATGCACAGGGCCAGCAATTGAGGTGAAAGGACATCTGAGCGCAGTGGGAACAGAGGGGAAACCGCCACAGAGTAAACATAATGGAAAATTGTGGGCTGCTGAAGGTGCAGCAGACACAGGTAGCAGGACATGCTATGGAAAACAAGGTAACTGCGTGGCACAGGAAACACACACGAATCCAAGAGCATGAGCAGGTGTGTGAGGAAGACCCATCTTGTGCTCTGCTGCACATGCTCATAGCAACGCCAACAAGGTGGTGGCTGCTATTCTGTGAGCACAGGGCAGGGAACATGCACACGGTGCCCTCCTAAGCACTGCCACGGCCTGAGAAGAACCTCACCGTAAGTGTTACCTATGCCACCACTGTAATGGACCCTGACACATCATCAGTGTGGCTGCACACACCGTACCGGAAACATGAAGGCATGACAAACACAGGGTCATGGCAGACGGACACACAGCAGCCACCAGATAGTTGCGGCTATGACGCACAACACGGTGCTACCAGTGCTGGAAAGCACACGGCATGTTCAGAAGGACAGGAGCACACGCAGGGAGCCAGGAGCACATGCAGGAGCCAGGAGCACACCAACCGTCAAAGAGCTCCTACCATGACAGCCAACACAACAAGCAGGAGGGCAGCAGCCCAAGCGGAGAACGCCACAGCACTGCACAGCACCGCGCATGCCAGAGCACACAGACTGCACGGCAGTGCCAGCACTTACCTTTCCCGGCAGAAGGTCAGGAGTCATTCACTGCGGTGGGTGGGAAATGTCGCCGTTTCCCAGGAAGCAAGGTCACAGAGCTGCCGCCACACAGACCTGTGGGGAATCGGAAAGTGAGTAAATGAGGAAACTGAGCCATGAAGGGATTTCCTGTAACGCACCTCATAGTCACCATGAAAAAGCCGACAAACAGCATGGAGCGACAAACCAGCCCACGGCAACCACACACGGGAGGAAAGACAGGATGGGAACTGCACAGCAGAGAAGACAGCGAGAGGAATGGCCACCACACCGGCTCACAGTCCAGTGGCTCACACACACAGACAGCAATCCCCGCACATGAACAGCACACCAGGCACAGCGCGCTAACAAAATGCACATGTTCCGAAATCATCCTGCAAAGACTCATGAAAACAGAGACTGGCAAGGCCTACAGGCAGCCACAGCAAGGCTCAGAAGAAGCAGCACTCTCAGCAGCACATCTCAGTGCCTGAGACCGACACCAAGAAGCCGACTCACAGTGAGGGGGCCTGCTTGTAGTGCTACTTGGCACACACCGCAAGAGACTGGCAAGAGGACGACAAACACATATTCACCACCTGTGCCTCTCTCTGCCTCTCTGCCTCTCCCTCTATCTTTGCCCCCTCCCTCCCTCACTCCCTCCCTCCCTCCAAACCTCCAAACCTCCAAACCTCCAAACCTCCAAACCTCCCCCAAACCTACAAACCTGCATGCCCCACCCAACCCACCCTCTCTCGCACAGCAAGTGCCATCAGGACATGGGAAAAGCGAGCACAGAAGACACGGAAAACGACAGATAGCAATCGTGAAGAAGCGCCATGAAAATGCATGCAACAGATGTGGACTTGCAAGCACAGAAGCGTCACCAGGGAACATCTGCCAACAGTGCCGGAGCGGGGAACAGGCAGTGAGCAATTGCCTCAGGACATGGTGAGGAACAAAGCAGTGAGCAGGAAGCAATCTTTGCCAACAGCAAGCAGCACAGAAGCATCAGCGCACCTCAAATAAGACACTGAAAGCAACAGTCAACAGCTGCAAGGAAGGCTCCACGGTGCACGCAGTCATTCTGCCAGCACACTTGGGCACAGGCTGCGCCCAGCAAGCCTCACTAGGAGGCAATGAAGCAAAGCCCACGGAAGCACACGCGTTCAAATGAGAGCGAGCTCTCCACAGGAGCTGCCCACACTGTGTAAGGTGCCCGCAGAGAAAATGCCAGCTGGGACGCGATGGCAGGAAAAGCAGAAGCTGACCACAGGAGAAGACGGCAGAAGACATGCCAGGGAAGGCCTGAAATGAAGGAAGAAACAGCGCTCTCGGAAGCCTTTCCTGAAAGGTGCTGCTGTTCCAGAAATAGCCACAAGGTGGCAGAAAAGGATCACCAATAAAGTGGCGCGCACTTCACAGCGCAGGGAGGAGGGATTGCGCATTAATCCTCAGGCTTCGAACAGCAGACACCGCCAATCTGAAGCCGCCAGCATGGAAAGCAGGCTGACTGGAAACTGCTTGGAAACCCGGGCGGGGAAGCACCATGGATATCTGCAGGGGAAATCGTGAAGGACGAACCCAAGCTGACATTTGAAGGATTTCCTACCAAAGCACGATGCAGCACAGGGAAACATGCAAACCAGTGTCCTGGCAGGCCAGGGCTGACAAGGCTCCATTGCCCAGGCAAGTAACCAACGCGGAGACCACGAACCAGGCAATGCGAAATGGCTGCACACGCAGAAATGGCAGAACGGACTCAACAGAGCATCACTGTCAGCGACCGATAATGTGAAACACCCAGATGCCACCACGCACACACACATGTGGCAGAAACTGCGGAAAAAGAGGCCGTGGCATCCTGGCTTGAGGAAACCACCTGTCAGAAAACACTGAGACCAGGAGATTTTCCCGACGGCCAGCAGAAAGCAGCAATGCAGCAGGCAATGTCAGCAGCACAGATACCCAGCACTCATTTGCCTCCTTTCATGGAGACTCATGGCCACAGGTGAGTCTAGAACAGGGGTGGGCAAACTTTTTGACTCGAGGGCCACAATGGGTTCTTAAACTGGACCGGAGGCCGGAACAAAAGCATGGATGGAGTGTTTGTGTGAACTAATATACATTCAAAGTAAATATCATTACATAAAAGGGTACGGTCTTTTTTTTTTTTTTTTTTTTTTTAGTTTTATTCATTTCAAACTGGCTGGATCCGGCCCGCGGGCCATAGTTTGCCCACGGCTGGGCTAGGAGGAGGGTAGGTGCCCTGGATGAAAGCAGGCACATGGAGCAGAGCAAGAATGTAGCCAAGCAAGTGGGAAGCACAAAAGGAAGACAAGCCAGAGGCGGCACTGGAGGCAGCGTTCCTCTGCCAGGGCACCAAAATCCGTCGCCTAATGCACAGGTGGCAGAAAACCTGTACCACTTTCACAAACCCAGGCGGCCCATGCCATCACAGCGCACGCCTCCTCAAGCACAGTCCCCGAACGGCTCTGAGGGGGCACCGCCGAGAAAATACGCCCTAGACTGCATGCAAGGCGTTGTAGGTCCAGAACACGTAGGGCTGTGAGGTCCAGGTGAAACTGCGAAAGGAATCTGCAGGGTCACGAGTCAGAGAAGGACTTCCTGTGCTCAGTCAGCAGACACCCAAACACACCTGGCACCGCACAGAGCAGTGACGGACCGCACACTCACAGCACCTGAGCTACTTGCAGGCGGACGGAAGGAAGGAAGGAAGGAAGGAAGGAAGGAAGGAAGGAAGGAAGGAAGGAAGGAAGGAGGGAGGGAGGAAGGGAGGCATGTCATAGGCAGCCTTCAAAACTGTTCTCGACACATCAATGCACCAAGAAAGGGTAACGGAACACCACCAGCCACCCAACGCTGCTGAAATAGTGCGCCATCCCACTGGCAGCCACCAGACAGCAGCAGAGGAACAGAAGCAACACTCAGAAATGTGGAAGCGCAGCAGTGCGGAGACATTCACAACAACCCTCAACCAGCGCGCAGCCGACCCTGTGAGTTTCTAGATGAAGGCGCACTTAGGTGGCTAAGGGGAGAAGAGTCACAGGCCAACGTCACACAGCAGCATGGAAACGTGCACGGCAAATCATGAACCAGCAACGGCATCAGGAATCGGAGAGAAGAAATGCCTAAACAGGACAACACGCAGACCACTCTTCAGAAGCATGACGTCAACCGAGCAGCACACGCACGCGGAGCCAATGAGGAGACCGCACAGGCAGCAACCGCACGCAAGCGAAGACTCACAGAAATGACCAGGGAGAAATGGCCAGAGGGGATCACACAGCAATGGCGGTGGCTGCCAATGCTGGGACGACGTGTGCATGCCATCACTGACAAAGGGCGGACAGTGTGGCAACAGGCTTCAGCATCCCTGATTCTGGAAAGCACCTTTCCCAGACTTGCAATGCAGGGACCTGCTCCCACCACTCTTGAAGACCAGGACTAAAACAGAGAATGTCAGTGTGACGGGTGCCCAGGACTTCTGTAGCACCCTCAGAACAGAAACTGGATCAAGGAGGAACATGCAAACAGGGCAGGTGGCAAGGAAAGACATGTCACCACGGAAGCAGCACCAGACAACCGGAAAAGAACATGAAAAGTGGGAGAAGACAGAGCACAACACAGAAAACACTGCATGGCCCCTAATGGGAGCCTGAGAATGTGAAGCCAGAGTAATGCAGCGAATGCCCCCCATGCAGAAGGGCTGGGGGCAACGGGAGACCTGCAGGTCCTCACGGGAGGCAAGCAGCGAGTGGGAATTCGCACTGAAATAGCAACACCGACCCACCCTTCATGACTCCCTGTGGAATAGCACATGGAAGCTGTGCACCTGCACACCAGGTGACTGTGGCTGCAATACAACAGGGACGAAAAAACTGAACACACTCTTCTCTGCCGTCAACCTTCCAGGACTTCAAGGAGAACAGGAAGCACGCAGACAAGCCTAAATGCCCCAGAAGGGGAGCAAAGCAGACACATTGCTGTCCTCTTACAGCACAGCCAGACACAGGCACACAATGCCACCAATGGGATTCACGAACACACGCCAGGGAAGGGGAATAACCGAGAGGCCAAAGAGGACCCCACACAGGGGAGGGAGCACAGCACCTCTGCAAGCCTATTCGGTCGGGACCGGAGGACGGGGAACGCTGGGGAATGGGCTGTGGAAACGCTGCACACCCACTGGCATGAGACTCGCCCTCAAAGGGAAGCAGACCCACGCCTGGCCGAGCTGTGACCGAACCACGGGGCAGCGGGTCTACCCACCACCTCAGCGCACGCACTGACCGCCCCTCCTCCCTCCCTCGCTCTGCCCCGCTCACCTGCAGCCTCACGTCCGCAGCCGCTCCAGGGAGGCCCGCCGCGCGCTGCCCGCAGCCTCCAACACACGCCCGGGGGCCCTTTCTCGGAGCCGCTGAAGCCAAAAGCAAAGGAGGCGCCAAGCAGCTGACAAGACAAGGCTCGCACCTGGCCCTGAAGCAGCCACTGTGCGCTGCCGCGGGAACAGCTCCCTCTCCTCAGGGCGGGACTGAATCCCCGCCTCAGACACCAGCCTCCTCCCTGACGGGACCCACTGTCTCTGGGCAGCAGGCACGGCAGAGCCGTAAAGTGTCGGTCGGGGCTTCCCTGCTTCCGGTGCCTCCAGAGCCAGAAAAGGCGCGCTGGGGCGGTCGGTCTTTGTGATTGAGATGAAGCTCACCTGTAGGCATGAGCTCTCGCCAGCAGGCAGCCCCCATCCTGGCGGGAAAAGCTCACTTCTGGCCCACACCCCTCAGGTAACACCCAATAAACCACAATGAGAAGCAGTGTCATAGCTTCCTTCGGAGGGAACCTCATAAAAGCAAGGTGCGCCCTCCTCACCCCCTCTCCACACGCACAGGGTGACGCGGCAAGGTGCACCGACATACAAGGACTAATGAGACACGCACGAGGGGGGCTGGGGGCAGGGAGAAAACACACGCGTGCATTGGGCTCACAAGCCCAGGGTCTTCATCATGCATTTTGCAGAGGCCGCTCTACCACATGTGGCAAACTTACTGCATCCACTAGGACTTGGCCTGAACTTCACAGACTGAAGGCACATGACAGGAGGAAGAGGGGTGGGGGCACAAAGAACTGGACTCAGCCAGCGTCAAGACAATGACTTCATTTATTCTTAAAGTGTGCCAGGCTCAAAGGAAACCCAAAACAGTCCACAGGGGGAAACTGGCATCTGTAATGGGGAGGGCACTGCATTGGAGAAGTGGGGGAAAGCCGAGTGGATGCGGCGCATTATCGGGGAGGTGACTCTGGTGGGGAGAAAACCTGGGATCATTTTGCGGGGGGGGGGGGGGGGGGCGATCACAGTTGGCATGGGGGCCTGAAGGAGCCTGTACTGGGTGGGACCCGGCGGAGCTGCTTTTCGGGATGACGTCATGAGCCCCAGCGGCAGCACTCGGCTGGCCATGACCATTAAAGGCTAGAGCCGCACAATTTTCGTGCTCTTTTCGCGGATGCGGACCAAAGTCGCAGCTTTTTCGGCCCTTGCGGTGCACACACCCGGTGGGGGCGGGGAAATGAGCGATTGACGGCTCTGGCAGCGGGGCCATGGAAACCCGCAGGCGATGATGGACCCAGGAGACCCAATGTCAAATCTCGGGATGAGCAAGGGGGGGAGGGGGGAGGGGGGAGGGTGTGGAGGATGTGCAGGGTGCCGCTCACACAGGACCACGTGGGGGCATTTTCGAAGAAAGATGTGCCGCCAGAGGCGCGCTTGCCAGGCCAGTGGGGCAGGCACCTGGCTCCGCACTCCTGAGCCTCCCTCGAAAGAGCGGGGGGGGGGGGGGGGGGTTGTATGTTAGGGAGGCTGCCACCAAGCTCGCGGTTGGCATTGCGCAGCAACGTGGGCTGACTCGCTACCCAGCTTTACCTGTGCTGTCCAGACGGCTTCAAACCGCCCATCAACAGCAAAACCCAACAGGAGGTGGGGGGAGTGCGGTGTGAAGGGGCCTGGGGACCGCGAAGCCCCCCAAAGAATTCCAGCAGTCACAGAACTGCGGCATCAGACACTCCCAGCTGTCAGGTGCACGACCGGTCTTTTCTTTGAAGGGGGGGGGGGGGGTCACAGGACTTGCGCCTTACTCGAAAGAAGGGTCCTTCACACTCGGGCAACCTTCCCTACAGCTGACTGGGTGGGGCAACCGTACCCCTGCGTGCTCAGCCAGACACCCAGTTACGTTGCGGCAGGGACAAAGGGTGGGGGGGGGGGGGGAGGGCTGCGCTGAGACCCGTGGCTACAAGTTGCCTCACGCACAAACTTGCTACAACATGCGCTGTGACAGTGGGGCCAGGGCAGCAAGGGGACTGGGCTGTGGGACTGGTTGCAGAAGAAAACTGAGAAATCCAGCGGAAACCAAACCAAGAAACAAATTGGACCTTGGATTACAGTGGGCCAGGTCAGACTGTGTACAGGAAACATGTGTTGCCACCTGTTCAAAGGCTCTCACATACATGAAAGCTACATGTTTTGAAGTGGACTCATCAAACAATAAAAACCATGATTGCCGGGAGCCGGTCCATCCTTGCTGTTTCAAGGGACCTGGCATATATGGCATGGGATTGAGTCGACTGGTATAAGTGCAGTTGTGGCAGGACGGAGGCACTCAGGGCTTGGAGCAGAATCAGGAAGACGGAGTCTGCACGGAGCCTGGAGACGGAGGAACTTTGCTGGAGAGAGCATGCCGGAGGATCCTGGAGAGGGACTGGCCTCGGAGCCTGGAGACAGAGCCTAGCGGGAGAACATGGCAAGGGATCCTGGACTGGACCTGACTACAGAGATTGGCGGGAGAACCTGACTGGAACCTGGACACTGAACCTGACTGGAGTACCTGGACAGAACCTCTCTGGAGAGCCTAAGCAGAACCTCTCTGGAGATTGAGACCATTCCTTCTTCACCGACTCCGTCCACACCTTTGGGGACCCCTGGACCTGCTGGGGTTGGACCCCGGCATCTGGCGCCCGAACAGGGACCCCTAGGTAAGCGCCCCACACTCGGGACGGATCGGACTCCACCATAGGAAGAAGGTGGATAGTCTTCGCCGATTCCGTCCACACCTTTGGGAACCCCTGGAACAGGATTCCCCTAGGTAAGCCCCCCTCCCCCATTGAGAACCCCCACACTCGGGACGGATCAGACTCCACCGTAGGAAGAAGGTGGATAGTCTTCGCCGACTCCGTCCACACCTTTGGGAACCCCTGGAACAGGATTCCCTTAGGTAAGCCCCCCCTCATTGAGAACCCCACACTCGGGACGGATCAGACTCCACCGTAGGAAGAGGGTGGATAGTCTTCGCCGACTCCGTCCACACCTTTGGGAAGCCCTGGAACAGGATTCCCCTAGGTTAGCCCCCCCCCCATTGAGAACCCCCACATTCGGGACGGATAGGACTCCACCAGGGTGCTACAGACCCCCCTATAGAGGATAAGTAGGGTAAGAAGGTGGATAGTACAGAACTTAGTTTGAGAAGATGTGCCATACTGAGTCCAAAGAAAGAAGACTCTATATTGATCTTTAGATTAAGAAGATGTGCCATACTGAGTCTAAAGAAATAAGACTCTGTATTGATCTTTTAACACTTATGCTTGCTAGCAGAGGAATTACGGTTACTCCCAGTCAGATGGAACATTTTATACAAGAAATATGTCCATGCTTTTCTGAGGAAGGAAAGGTGCCAGAAAGGTAAATGTAATGGCATGGGAGAAGGTAGGCCCAAGGAGCCTTATCCTTAACCCCACTGCAGCCTTTCCACCCTGGGAAAGTGCAGGATTGGCAAGCTCTCCCTGGGGTGATAGATCAGGACTCAGGTAATAGCAGAAAGCGCCAATCCTACTCTTAAAATGGATACAAGAGAGCATTTCAGGTTTTTCTTTTTAATGCCTGCTTTTAAAAAATAAAAAAGGGGGAATTTGCCGGGAGCCGGTCCATCCTTGCTGTTTCAAGGGACCTGGCATATATGGCATACGGCTCTTAATATGTTTGCTCACCTTCTTGGCGCTGTGTTTTAACCAAGGTCACCTCTCCGAGAAAGGTTGAATCCCCAGGTAGGGATTTTCCCCTGAAGTTAGGGAGGGAATAAAACCCCTCAACTAAGTGCCAGGCGGGTAATTAATCCCTTTAACTACGAACAATCATGCTTAAACTACATAATCTTTTCTCCCTGGAATGGAGATAAGAAACGCCCTAACCTTTGTAATAGAGATTGATAGGATTGAATCAACTGGTATAAATACAGTTGTAACAAGACAGAAACACTCAGAACTCAGAACACAGAACTCAGAAGAGAGCCAAGAAGACAGAACCTACATGGAGCCTGGAGACAGAAGAACTTCACTGGAGAGAACATGGCAATAGATCCTGGACTGAACCTGACTACAGAGATTGGCAGGAGAACCTGACTTGAACCTGGTGACCAAACCTGGCTGGAGAAGTCCCTGTGTCATTCCTTCTTCGCCGACTCCGTCTACACCTTTGGGGATCCCTGGACCTGCTGGGGCAGGACCCCGGCACATGATGCCCAAGAGCATACTCCACCATGCATGTTTCCTTGAATAGCAGCTGGGTTAACAAGGGGGTGGAGTGACTTAGCAGTGAATTCTCAGAGATGCTCAGCCACTGCTGACAAGTGGACATTCTGCTGGCCCACCCTTGAAACTGAAAGGGGTGGAGGGATGGGTGCTTGCTTTTTCAAAACCAAGGACAGTGCAGGGAAGACTACACATGGACCGAACTAGGTGGGATGGGGGGGGGCAGCTGGTGGAATACTAAACACACAGCTTCATTGGGGGGCTGCCCAGGGTTGTGTGGAATTAGAAGAAACAGCAGGGGGCTGCAACACAACAGCAACATTTGAAAGGATATTGCCCACCTTCAGACAGTGGTCACCCCCGCAGGCTTCCCAAATCAAACACACAATCAACTTCATGCCACTGACGCACAAGATACAATAAGGTGCATAAAGCATGACTGATAGAATGATGGAGACAGGACATGGAGTGCCTACCTCAGGGCACAGTGGCTGTAGGGGAAACTGTGTTGCTTGCTAACTTCAGCACGGAAGAGGAACCAGCCCCAACATTGGGAATCAGGAACCACACTTGCCATACTCAGTGTACATCGGATGTCTCCAATGTCCGCCATCCACTCAGACCAAATATCCCTGTTCCATGGATTCCTGAAGACACAATAGCCCCATAGCGACAAAGCTGCTCCCTACATAGGAAACTAAATGCTGCCTTCGGCGTGGGAAGGGGAACTGTATACTACACAACCACAGCAAATACACAGAAAATAACTTGACAGTGAGCACATATAGGATAGAGGGTGAGGTAAACAATGACCCTGACCAGGTAAAGGGCTTTGGGAAATCAAACCAGGTCTCCTGTGAACAACCAGGAAGATGAAAACACCCACCCCAGATGAAACCCTGTCCATGAAAACCACACCCAACAGGACCCTGCAGCCATTCCGGCCCCCTACATGTCAGCTCACTCTCTGTAAACCAGGACTGCAAATGGACAGGTAAGGGACTGCCTGTAAGCTTTGCTGAACATGGCACAGGATCATGCAACATTTCCACACAACACAGTTAATGAATACATACAAGTATCCACACAACAGGTAATTACAATGGGGCGTACATAGCATGAGGACAGCCACATAGTCTGTGGCTGGGGAGACAGACCAGCCTGTGTTATACAGGAAGACCACACAAGACATGCTGTCAGCAGACAACTCCATGGATGCATCCCACACAACGCTCTCCAGGTATGTCTTCGGGATCTCTGTCTTCTGTCCTTGCAAGAAGGCAGCCATCCTGTTGAGGGCCCGCCCAACCCATACAGCAACTTGGAAGTCAAAGGGGCACGAATGACAAAGCAAAGGAAACGATTCACAGGCAGCAAACAAAGCTGTGCTCACAGGTCCTGACAGAGACATCTCACCTCCCCACAGGCACAAGCGGCACAGGTTCATCAGGGTTCACACAGAGTCACAGCTTCCCATGAGGTGCCCCTGGGGTACTCACAAGGACGACAAACTTCATTCAATGCTGGCAAGGTGAGTGCATGGGGAACACAACACACAGATCCCTCAGACCAACAGCAACCTCCGTGGGGAGAACGTGGCCACCAGGAAGGGCACAAAGACCTACAAAGGAGAAATTTCTATTAGCAGAATCCATAAACGGCAGGTTAACAGGACTTCAACCACAACAAACCCATTCATGAACCCAAACCAAACAAGCAACCCAACCACCCACCCAACACAGCCAGTCCAGGATGCTCGACACAAAAATGGACCTAATGGATACGTCAAACTCTCTAGCCTACTCTACAAACCTATACATTATCAAACATCAACACTACGACCTTGAAAAGAGACTACAACACTTCAAATGACCTTTGGCTCCTTGGTGCTGGGATAAGCTCTTCAACACTAAGGTCATGCCTTCCAACTGCCTTCACAGACTAGGATGACGTGGCACACTTCAGCACGACCTAGGCTGGGCTCCTGGCAATGACAGTGGCTTTCCAGAGCTACACAAGATTTGGGAAAACACTCAACTACAGACACAGATCTCACTCTGCAACATGAGCATACAAATGGCACCTGCCACCCTCCACACCATCCATCTCTTCCTGGTGGATTCACTCTAGGGTGCTATCTCCTTCACACTACACCAGGCCCCTTCTACATGCATCTTTTCCACAAGATCACATGGGACACCGCTACACTCTAACCTTACCTGACAATCATGAGAGAGCAAGTACCAGGCCTACCTGGAAATCTCTATGACCACACACAAGTGCTCTGACTGGCCCTATGGGCACTGAAAATAGTGGCTCAAACAACACCCTCTCCACACATGACATTCTCACCCAACAGAAACAACAGACTCAACTCCTCTATCATGCCAGGTGAATAAAAACACATACTGTGGCACAAAAAGGAAAAAACTCCCACGGGTGGCCCTGAAAAAAATGGATGCACAATGCTGAAAAGGACAGGGAGCAGACAAAAATAGGTGGGAGACACTGCTTCAGAGAGGACCTACACAAAGGACCTCCTCAGACTCCTCAACCAAAGATACAGGAGATTCACCTACTAAATACTCCTCCTCCTCCTCCTCCTCCTCGTCCTCCTCGTCCTCCTCGTCCTCCTCGTCCTCCTCGTCGTCCTCCTCCTCCTCCTCCTCCTCCTCCTCGTCGTCCTCCTCCTCGTCCTCCTCCTCCTCGTCCTCCTCCTCCTCGTCCTCCTCCTCCTCGTCCTCCTCGTCCTCCTCCTCCTCGTCCTCCTCCTCCTCCTCATCCTCATCCTCCTCCTCCTCCTCGTCGTCCTCCTCCTCCTCCTCCTCGTCCTCCTCCTCCTCCTCCTCCTCCTCCTCGTCGTCGTCCTCCTCCTCCTCCTCCTCCTCCTCCTCCTCCTCATCCTCCTCATCCTCCTCTTCCTACTCCCCCACTACAATCTGCGCATCTGGGCCACATTCCAAACAAAAATTTTTACAAAATCCAAACACACAGGTCATACACACATACATCTTTCCTTTCAAAAAATCAACATGGCTTCCCATGGACCTTTACATACAGTCAAACAGGAGGACAAGGGAAAAAGAAAAGCACATGCATGCAAGAACACCACATCTACAAATGGTCCCTCCTCTCCTACAGGGGACAGACACTAGAACTCCTATCAAACCTACACCATAGAAACATAAAATACACCACATGAACACACAAGACACTTTAGTCCACAGGCAACAAGCTGCACACACTCTAAGAAAGCCACTAGCTAAACCTCCTGCTCTGGGGCATCCAACATGGACACATACCTTCTTCTTTTTCACCTAAGGAAGGAACGGCCATGCTTCAGCGGTTCAACATTACACACGTGCAAATCAATACACACATACACAGAATTGAACTCACTCAGGAACAGCACTACATGACACAGCCTTTATCAAAAATACACAAAACACATCCTCACCGGCTCAGCTTTCACACTTTCCTTTCCTCACTTATTAATATCCTGACAGGCTTCTCCTCACACTAAACTCCCCTACAGTAGTACACTGCCATCTGAGCAAACACTCCTGCTCTCTGCACCTGATGTCACTTGAACACACTCTCATCCTTCTGTACCATGCCACCTTCTTACCTCTTGATTCCATAAACACAGCCACCCAAAGACACTCTGGTTCACCTCACAGAGAAGCTCCAAAGAACAACCACCTCCCATGGATGGCCAAACAAACAGGGACTTCCACATTCGATAAATTACTTCACCTGAAAAAAAGAAGCAACAGACATTTGCACGGCAGCCTTTGCCGCAAACGGTCAGAAGGAACCCAAAGTACACAACACACCCGGTTACGGAGCAAGTGGGAAGGGAGCCTCACATGCCTGCACAACACCCACCACAGGGCTGTCATACTCACAACCGCCTCCACAACAGGTCACTCAAACAACTGGCCACAGGACTGCTGTGCAAAGAGTGGGGCCATGAGGACGACCCTGAAAATTGAACATGACCGATAATCACACGAGCCACTTACCAACACGTCCCCTCCACAGCTGCCCCTCTTCATCACACCACCATTTCATGAGGACCCCAGATATACTAACAGAAACACATTGGCCTTATGGCTCCCACCTACAACCATTAAAAACACACACATACAACACTCAAAACAACTGCCCACAGTGCTTCCATGAGCATTTGAAAAAATAATTACCAGGGAGGACTCCACAGGCCACCACGGTCCACAAGGAGGAAAACTGAACAAGGAGAAAACATCTTCATGCCACGGCCCATGAAGACTCCCTCCGCTAGGCGCTCAGTCATTCCTCTATTCATTCCCTCGCTTTCTCTCAGCTACACAATTCTAGGACTGCAACACTCATCGAGCCTTTAAAAATCGACACGCATCCTTGGCTAACTTAGAATTCCCAAAACCAACAGATACGGACCTCATCGCCAAATCACTCCACAAGTTCAAAAGCACTCCCGTGCCGCTTCAAAAGCTGCCGTGGGCACAACCCGCTTTGGATCACTGCACAGAGCGTCAGCCTCCACCATCAACTATCCCAGATTCCATGACAGCCAACAATGGGTGCCTTTGAGATAAGCACATCCATCCCATGTTCAAGCTGTAAAGGAAGCAGCTGTTCCATGTCTCAAGCTCTGCATCCCACACATCTCCCGCTCCATTCCTTTCTGTAAAACCATCCAGAAAAATATAGTTTCCTTGAAAAACCTGCAACGATACATATCACCAAAATCATACAATCCCATTCAGCATCTCACACTCCCTGCTTGGCAATGCACACACACTGCCCTCTTTCAAAGTCATTGTGCACAAGATCCATGAGAGGACCCATGCATGACACTTACTTAGGAAAGACAATGTGCATTTTCAAAACCGATAGGCACGGAGGAGTGGCAGAAAAAGCCATGGCAAAAGGAAGCAATCAAAACAATGACATCAGCACCGTTCCACATTCTTTCCTTCGGGGACATCCATGCAACAGACATCCCCAGACACTTAAAAAGAGCGTCATCAATGGACATCAGACTCCCCCAGAAAGGTGGGAGCCCAACAACCACTGCAGCTTTCACAAGGGAACGGTCATGCACACACCACAGAAGGACGACAGACGTGCACCGCTCAAGACAAACAGCACAAAAACTGCATGCTCTGCAAAAAGCCTACATGGACGGTCCTCAGGACCCTCAGAAAGGCACTTTGTCTTCCTAAATACAAAACATGGATGCTAAAGAAAACGAAACACACAAGAAACCCATGTGGATAGCACACGCCACCAGAAAACTTAAAAAAGACATTCCATCACTACGAGAAAATACACATTTCTGATCCAAGCAACAAACACTCCCTGAGGGAGCTCCCCTAGCTCCAGGCACAAAAAACACTCCTAACATGGCCTGACCCTCCCTTAGTCACACACACTTGCTCTCACTCCAACACTGCATTGGACTCCTTCACTCAAACACCGCCCAGCACTCCACAATAAACAAGGGTGCTCCGAGGAAAAGGAAATCACAGACCCTTCCTGGCAAGGGCCCTACCCCAGCCTGCTTCACCCAAAGGCCTTTCACATCCTGCACTGTCCTTCCTCCTTCGCTGCCCATCCCAAACTCCCTGACCCTCTCAAACTCCCTTGCCCTCCTGCCCCACGTGACTGCAACCCCTGCATAACGCCACAGCCTTTCACAACTCCTACTCCAACAGCAAATTCACAACATGCCGTGTGGATGCTTGTCCTTTGGAACTGCCTACGTCAAAAACTCGCTTGGGATGACCCACATACACACCACATTTCAGACACTGACCTGTGCTTCCAAAATACTGCCAAGGGAACAGGCTGAACTCTCCTGTTCCATGCCACCCTGCACCCATGGCAGTGGAC
The DNA here is from genome assembly GCF_963259705.1 of Myotis daubentonii. Classification (NCBI taxonomy): domain Eukaryota; kingdom Metazoa; phylum Chordata; class Mammalia; order Chiroptera; family Vespertilionidae; genus Myotis; species Myotis daubentonii. The sequence continues at coordinate 82,529,505 of NC_081850.1, read as the reverse complement.
CGACAGCTCACAGGCAACACAGGCGAACGGAGGCTCCACTGAAAATACAACACATCTGGGCAATGCTTTCTTGCACATGGGCATGCCACACAACATTGATTTCTCCTTTCACTTCCAAACACCATCCACTGACAACACCTGTCATGACTCAGGGAACAAAGGACAGAAAACACCGCCTATGCCTAACAAACATGAACGTATGACCTTCCAGTGGGAAAGGAACCCACTCTCACCCGGGAGGTGGGCAACACACTCTTGGGCTGGACCACACTCATCAAACATCAAAACACACACCATCTTCCTCAGGAACCAGCTCGACACAGAGGAACCGAAGGGATCCAAGCACAACATTTCAATCTTCTTGACAAATACTAAGTGACTTAGCCATTTCACACAACATCAGTGCCAACACATGAAACAACACACACACACACACACACACACACACACACACACAGGAATCCTATCTGGCCCAACTCAACAAACACAAAAGAAATTTCCAGGATGCCCGACTTTCAATGCATATTGCAAAACTTGGAGAACTACATGGTCATCCATACCCCAGCCTCTCTGTGCCCTACAACACTCTGCACACAGGATCCCATTCGATACAACACGCAAGGGCAACCGGCAGCACAAATTCTAAACAAACCGCCATCGAAACCTCCTGCTCTGAGACATCCAACATGGACACTTACCTTCTCCCTTCTCGCCTACACAACGGAAGGGCGATGCTCAAGCAGGTCGACAGGGGACACAGGCACATCAACAAACACATGCACGGTGGTATTGCAATCACTCAACAACACTACAGGACTCAGCCTTTCTCAGAAAACCACAAAACACATCCTCATGGGCTCACCGGTCACTCTTTCTGTGCCTCCTTCCATAAAATCCTTCCACACATAGCATGGCAATCAACGCTTCTACAACAGTCCATGGCCAGCTAAGCAAACGATCCTGCTCTCAGCACCTCATATCCCTTGAACTGACTCTCACACTTCTGAACCATAACACCGTCTTACCTCTTCAGAGCAGAAACACATCCACCCAAAGACACGCTCGGTCGCCACACAGGGAAGCTCCAAAGGACAAGGACCTCGTATGGATGGCCAAACAGGAGCGTCCACCTTCAATACATGACTTGGCCTGAAAAAAAGCAACAAGCATTTCCACAGCAGCCTTCGCCACACACACTGGGAAGGAATCCAAAGGACACAACACACACACTTCGGGGGAGAGCCTCGGGCGCCTGCATGGCACCCGACACGGGGCTGTCACAACTCACCACCACCTCCACTGGTCCGCCACGGCTGCCTCCAACAGCTGCCCACACGAGTCCTGTGCAAACAATGGAACCACACAATGACCCTAAAAATAACACATAACCAAGGACCACAGCACACACTCACCAACACCCATCTTCCCCATACCCACCATTTCATGAGGACCCCACACACACTCACACAAGCACACACGACCTGCATCAGCCGAACGGCTCCCACCTACAACCATTCAGAACAAACTCATACAACACTCAACACAAGTCTAGAAAATTACCACTCACAATTCAACAATCTCTCACATCCATCTTTCTTTCTCTCCTCCCCTCCCTCCCTCCCTCCCTCCCTCCCTCCCTCTCTCCCCACCCACCCACATCAAAACCTACTGCACCAAGGACACTGCCACGACACTCACCTACCCTCTTCCGTCACAGCCAACACCCAGCGGGGACATCGGCCTTCCCTCAACCTTCTCACACTGAAGATCTTGGAAGCACAGGCAGGGATGAAGGGACAGAGGAAAACTGAGGAGGGGGTGGGGGGGACCAGTCTGAAAGACCTTTTAGAAAGCTATCATCACACGCTCTTACAATTCTACTACGTTAAGGACACTTGCACATGCACAAGGGAGGACAGATGGACAGTCTCCCATGCCGGACAACATCCTGGGCGGCTCAGAAACACACTTGGACACCACCACGGTACGCACCACCCACCTACATGCTCCACCACATACGTGCGTCCAAACACACCTCGCCCTCACCACCCACGCAAACCACACTCCAAAAGCACCACCGCCTGCACAAGGAACCACCCAAAAGCAACGCATGCACCCACTCCCACACCAACGGGACAACAAAATCGCAACACAACTCCACCACTTACCTCAGTGGACAACGGCTGGGTAGCTTGCCCCATGAACAACACATGACGACACTCGGCTCAGGCATTAAACATCCATTCCATCAGCCGCACAACGCTGTGCCTCAGCCGGGATGCCTACAAAAACCACTCAGGGGAGTCGCCGGCTTTTAAATGACTTTGGGCGGGATTGGCAAAGGCGGGAACTTTGCGGGGTGGAGACTTCTGCGCGCATACCCAGAGGGGACACATACCAATCTCCTCACCCAAACTCAACAGTGCCCTGCAGCAAAACCACTGCCCACACAGAAATCCCCTCAAAAGCCACTTCTGGGCACAAGGGGACCAACTCCAGGTCTCCATTGACCCAAACGGCACCTACCCCTCAACCTTGGGGACAACAAGCGCCTCGCAGGGACTCCCTTTCCTCATCAGGACACTGACCCGCTGGGATCCCTACACACAACCTGCACGCTCAGCGGACACGGACTCTCACCTCACACACAACACAATGCATCACCGGCTGCTGACATACAGCTTCAGCGCCTGGGACACACGCCTCCTCGCTCCTACACACTCGCATCTCCCTTCCCCCATGACACCTGCCCTTCTTCATCTCTGCTCCCACAAAAACGAACACCACGGACCACACCCTAGCCCCGAGTGGACCGCAGGACACTGTTCACCGACCCTGGGACCCACACACCACCTGGCCTTGACACACACCACACCGCCTTCGCCTTCCTCACATCACTCAACAACCAACCATCTGACCTGGCTGGGCTCCTCACAAACGTCCCTGCCATCAGGCCTCACAGGCACGCACCACACTCAGCCTTCTCTCCCAGCCCACACGCACCTCACCCCAGCCGACAGGCTCCGTCCCACACAACAACCGACCCCAGCGCTGGACCCTCTGCACACACACCTCCACGGAAACAAGGGCCAAAACAACGGCCGGCTCCCTCACCAAACACAAAACCTCACCCTTCCTCCCCATGGCAAACCTAATAGCATCCACACAGGCACCACTTCCAGCCAGCCACACAGCACCATCGCCTGCCCTCTCAACGGCCACACCCACATGCCCATGCCTCCGGGGAGCCACACACCTCCACCCTCATCCCCTCAACAATGGCCCATCCATCGCTCCATCCACCTTTGGCCCGAGGGAACCCCACCGCTTGCAAACAACATCGCCTTGCAAACACATTTCTGGCCAACATCTCCAATGGCCTCTTCTCTTGGGCTTTGGAAACGGATGCCTTCTGCTCCACTCCACACGACAGTGGCTACACAACAAAATCACACGCCACACACGGATGGCACTCACTTCCTACCCCAACAATACAAAAAGCTGACCATCCTAAACGCACTCAAAAAAAGCACACCTTCACACAACACCTGTCTCTCTCACTGACAGCATCACCAAACAGAGACACACTTGCCACTGCCTGCCATAGGGACCATGCCACAAAACACTCAACGACTTGCAAAGGAAAAGGCAGACATATCACTTCAAAACAAACCACTTGCCCAACACCTCTCTCACTGGAACCTGGCTCACAGCCTGCCTGGACCGAAAAACCACACAACCTCACCTCATGGACCCCGCACAGAGACCCAGACCAAACCTCACGTCTCACCAACACGCCCTACCCCTTGCAGACTCCAACTAACACTTGCATCCGCCTCACGGCTCACCTCACCGACCTTCTCATCGAAACGGACTACCACAGCTTGGCCTCACAAGCACACTGGATAACTCCTTCAAACACAGCCCCGCCTCTCACCTCCACCCCCACAGCGCCTCTGCCCTCCTCGCAGGAAAAAGAAACACCTCTTGGCATCGCTGGATCCGTCACAGATGCATCACCATGAAAAATCCTTCCAACAACAAGCACAAACCACACACTCGAGGAGACAATCTGACCACCAAACCTATCTCACACGACCATTCTGCTACAAATACATACAACCATGATCAAAAACACACAACAAAGCCACACAACCATCTCAACCACATGCACAAGGAACACTCAGGGGAAACGGGGTTGCATGCAGGCAAACGGACCCTCTGGCGGATCTCAACGACACGACTCAGCGACTCCAAATACACAAACACGGCACAAACACATACCTTCTGCACCACAAACCTTGGCTTGGGCCTAAAGAAACCTCCTCCACCCCTTCCTTCCTTCCTTCCTTCCTTCCTTCCTTCCTTCCTTCCTTCTTTCCTTCCTTCCTCCCTTCCTCCCTTCCTCCCTTCCTCCCTTCCTCCCTTCCTCCCTTCCTCCCTCCCTCCCTCCCAGCAATGACATGACCAGCCCTTTCAAATACCCACAGCCACTTCCTCCTTCCAAATCCTCACAACTACTCTCAATGGCTTTGCACCCCAACGCTGCTGTTATGCCCAGAATTCAAGATCCCCAAGAAACCACGCCAGGGAGCCAGTCCGATGCAAAAGCAGAGGATCTCTTATACAAGCTCGCTTGGTCCCCCCCTTGCCTCCATTACTGGGTGCAAGAGAGAGCCCTGAATCCCAAGAGGACAAAGAATTTATAGGGCTTGGGGTCGGGGGTTGGGGCAGGGTGCAGCTAGGGTCTGGTTACACAAAGACAGGGGGGGTGGCCAGCATACTTTTGGCCTTGGGCTAGTTTCCCCCGCTTTCCCATTGGCCGAGATAAGGGCAGGCTGAGTAACTTATACACCCTGCGGCTTCCATCAGTCCTGCTCTGTCCTTTCATTCCCCCCTTGTCTTGGAACTTCCGGCTCAATCATGAGACGGACTGCATTTCTATTCCACCGTTGCTAGAGGCCCGTACTGGGCATACAGAACTATCAATTGAACTATTCTTATAAGCTTAACAAATGGTCCGTGGAAGGGAAAGAAATCATTTTAGCTTTAACAACTTCTATTGAAATAGGATTTTTCTTCTTAAAATTCCTCCATGGCTATTAAAAAGCCAAATCAAGATAAATTTATTTACTGTCCTGATGTTTGCATAAACACAACAAGAATGGTAACTGACTACCTTTGCTGGAATTTCATGTGCCCCGTAGGGCCAGGAAGCCAAGCCATCCAGCTGCCATCAAGCCTGCCTGCAGTATCTGCTGAGTTAGGTGAATCCCTCACCTGTAGCAACTCAACCTGAGCCCACGCTCCAGGCTTTAAGGCCCATCTCAGTAGCCCTCCTACTTGTTGCGGCCCAGAGTGTGTGGGGGTTCCGCAGGGATGCAGAGGCATCTTTACTGCTCCCCTTCTACTCTTACCAACCGCCAGTGATGGTAGGGCATGGGCCTGACGCTCCAGCGCCAGCCATCTTCAGGGCTCCCAAGCAGGATACCAGGCTTTCTTCGTGGTCTTAGTGGCTTCAAGTCTTTAGAGTTCAGACAGGGCTCTTTAAAACATGATACTCCAGTCAAAGTTTTCCGTTAATAAAACCATTATTAGGAACCAGTCTCATTGGATCTATGCAAAGAAACGTACTTATTTAGCATTGCCAGATTTCGGAGGAATTACATAAGGAGAAAAACATACTGATCTACTCTAAGATTTTCTGACTTTCCTTGCTAATTCCTTTTCATGGATTTAAAACAAAACAGTACTTGTTGGTATAAAACCTTCTTTCTATGCATAACCATGCCTCAGACTTTCTAGTCTAAACAGGCTTTTTCCAGCTTTACTACCCCTGACATGGGCATGGTGACTCAGGCCTGCAAGACAGTATTACAGGCTGTCAACTGTTAGCTGTCTCTCAACAGAGACCAAAACCTGATGGGCACCCTTCCCTGCCCAGTTGGGCACTTGTCCTCTTGGCAGCTAGACACCCTTTACTTTTGGGGGTCACCCCACACAGCTCCCTTCCAGGACAGCCAACATACATTCAAACCTGCAAAAGAATCAAAGGTTAATATAACATATCAATACAATGAAACATAATATTGGCATCATGGCCACTTCAGGTAGCCAAATCTTCTACTAAACATGTGATTCTATAAATGGTCCTTGTCTTTTTGGAGCCATGTCCATGAAGATGCAGGCATTATCTAAGTGTATTACACAGTATTGTGGGGGCTCCTGGTGACAGGAGCAATCGCGAGTCATGTTACCGGCATCAGGCAGGTCAAGCACGCCGTAGCTTGAGCTTGAGCAGGTTGCATTGATCTTGATCGATCGATGCTCCATTTGGTGATGAAGTCTTTCTGGATGGACCCAGGTTGTGATGCCGTCTACCTTGAGAGCGGTGGGGGTCGTCAGCCCCACAATGTAGGGACCCTTCCAACGTGCCTCTAGGGTCTCCCGGCAGTGTCTTCTGATGTAGACCCAATCTCCTGGTCTGTGCTGATGAGGAGTTGGGGTTGGGCTGGTCTCATAGATGGCGCGGAGGCGTGGCCAAATGTCCTCGTGCGCCCTCTGGAGCCCTCTCAAGGAAAGAGATAGTTAAAGAAAAGCCACCCAGTCCTCGCCAGTCTCTGAGTCAGATTCCTCCTCTCTTGGAGAACTTCAAAGTCCTGATGGCTTTTAGGTAACCCTGTTTATCAGTTACAGCACTCTGCTTTTTTGTCTTTCTACCAGTTTCCTTTGTGGCAGAGCAGCAACCAGGCCTCTTTCAAGGGAGTGCGCTAGAAGTGGGTATCAGCCCCTCCTTTGCTAGCAGCAACAGGTACCAAACTCTTTCAGTACAATTGACCAGCTTCATTCCCGCCCACCTTTATAGATTCTAAGGCCCATTGTTTTCCTTTAACCAGCAAGCTAAATGACACTGGCCTGTATTATTTAATTCAGCACAGGCAGGGGGAAGGGCCCATGGAATCTCTGCCCTGAGGAACTGTGAGCCCCACCCTTAAATGTCCCAATCAGACTAGAAAAGTCACAAATACCTTTTAAATCTACCCCAGAATTCCGAAATCCCAACCTAGCACAGAATATATTTCCACACTTACATAAACAAATACAGTCTTGGGATCTTGAGCAGGTAACAGGAACACCGCCCAAGTCCCCTGATGGGGGCCTGACAGGAACAGATGTGGGGGCCTCCCTTTCCCACGTCCCAGGACGGGATTCTTGACCTATGTCTCATCTCTCATCCAGATAGAAATGGTACTCTTATTGAACAAGGAAATCAAGACTAAATAGACATGATAACTAGATACATTCCCCATTAAGAACTTTGAAGTGCATGCCACATTTATACCACAAAATACCAACAAATCAGTTTCAGTTGTGTCAAGATACAGAACAAGTCCCTGAACAGAGGCGGTAGAAAACTGTCTAGGAATGCTTCTTTTCTATCTTTCTAAAACCCTTAGCCAGTCCGAGTTTCGACTTCCCTCTGGAAGTCCCAGAGACGGTGAATACCATCTAGAAGCCATTCCTCCAGATACAGGACAAGTCCCTTAGAGATTCTTGATAATCTACATCAGTAATCCATTTATACAATCCCCTAAAAGCTAAAGAGGAAGGAAAGAACCATTCAATGTCCTTCAAGAGGATTAAACACATTGGATCCTCTGACGTTTCAGGGGTACCAAGGAAGGAGAAATTAGGCCATGTTCAGCCCTTCTCACAATCCATCATTAGTGACCAGTCCCAGCTCACTGGTATATTATTCACTTAACATTTCTTTTTTTTCTCCTATCACACCAAGGCCATGCTTTCCAGGTAGCTAGAACTCTTAGCCTTAATTCTTAGGTGATTAGCAATACATTTTAAGAGACACAGAAAAAAGAAAAATCTTTCTTGGGTAACCTAGGTAAAACTTAGGAAAACATTTTCAACACTTAAAAACAGTTCTCAACATAATAGGATTTAGTCTTGACCATGGAATCAATTACTCTTAATTTGTTTATGATATTATGTATAACTGTGGTTCTATTGCTATCATACCACTGAAATTATATTAAGACCATGATTGCTAATTTATTAAGTATTAAATAAATCCGCGAGGCTAGCACACTTTTTGCCCCATCCGCATTTCCGCAGTAAAACTCCGCCTTAAAACTCCACCTCTGAAATTCTATCCTCCCTTAGTAAGCAGACACTCCTTTTGTGATTGGCTAAGTCAGAGGGCGGGGCCTTTGTTGTTCCAAGATGGCGGCCCCCAGGGGTGCGGCACGCCATGTGGCTGACATGGCGGCTGCCAAGTCACACAGCTCAACATTGTGGCTGTCCACTGTTCTCTGACAGAGCAAACCAAAACCCCTAAAAGGTAGATGGCCAACATTATATTGTAGACAAACAGAAATCTCATTAGCTGTTTATACTTTTTATAATTATCTTAATATCAATTAAGTTTAAACTGGTTTTTGTATTAAAAATCTTCAGTTGAGGTCACAAAATCAATCCTCTCTTCTCAATCAGATTAATAAGCAAAGGCATTTTCAATTAACAGATTAACTTAGGCATATTTAGATCAACATTTCAGTATTATAAATTTCAATGCTTTTAGATGATTTGCACTTAAAAGTTTTAAGTTTCCAGCCAATAAGCCTGGCATAGCTGCTAAAATGGTCACAATTTTCCTGTTGGGGAAGTCAAGAAACAAAACCATAGCTATTCACATGTAAACTTGACTATCAACTTCCTGGTGGTACTTGCCTCAGGGCAGGAAATTTCAAAAGCTACTTTAAATCGCCTTGGGAAACCTGCCTGTATTTCTTTGTCAGGTTCATCTCCGCCTTTTTAAGACCAAAACAGTCTCCGGTTTTTATTCTGTACACAGCAAAAAGTCAAGTCCAGCTCAAAACTATGCGCACTCGTTTTTAAACTGGCCTTTTCCCTTTACATGTGCACAGAAATCCCAGATGCATTTATAAATTTGTAAATGCTTTTCAATTACAAGAAGGATTTTAATTTTAGAATACTTGGGGAGGAGGTGACCTGTTTCCACAGATCCTCACTCAGGCAGCCGCCGACCGCCACACAAAGGAGGGGTGAGAGCAGTCCCCCTCCCTCCACATTCATACACTTTCACCAGACATTCATTCAGAGTTTAAACAATCCATTCAATTCCTAACAACTTCCCCATTCCTGAGGGAGCTCTAAAGCCTCCCCCAATCTCCTTGAAATTATTAATCCAGCAAGTCCACAAAATAAAACGGAAACACAAACAACTAAAGGGCCCAAAGAAATACAGCCTTCCAACTCCATGGAAGCAAAAAAACAAAAAACAAAACAAAACGAAAGCCAGACGTTGGCTGCGCGCCAACCAGCAGGAGCGACCCGCCTTTTCTCAGATTGAGGGGTTCCTACAGACCTTCCGACTCCGCGGAAGCAAAATTTCCCCTCTTCAGATGGAGGATCGGGGCACCCCCTGACTCCTCCCGCCTGTTGATCCCGTGCATCCACTCAGATCATTATTACAGGCATTTACAGGCATTTACAGATTTCAGAAGTGAGCTCACACCGGATAGATACAAAACAAAACACACGACACAAACAAAACAAGACCTACCGCAGTCAGTCAGGCCCTCCGGACTGGGGGTCCCCTCGATGGTATTGGGGATCCCGGACGAGCCCCCAAAATGTTATGCCCAGAATTCAAGATCCCCAAGAAACCACGCCAGGGAGCCAGTCCGATGCAAAAGCAGAGGATCTCTTATACAAGCTCGCTTGGTCCCCCCCCCTTGCCTCCATTACTGGGTGCAAGAGAGAGCCCCAAATCCCAAGAGAACAAAGAATTTATAGGGCTTGGGGTCGGGGGTTGGGGCAGGGTGCAGCTAGGGTCTGGTTACACAAAGACAGGGGGGGTGGCCAGCATACTTTTGGCCTTGGGCTAGTTTCCCCCGCTTTCCCATTGGCCGAGATAAGGGCAGGCTGAGTAACTTATACACCCTGCGGCTTCCATCAGTCCTGCTCTGTCCTTTCAGCTGCCCTTGCTATCTCCAAAAAAAGAATCTTCTTTTACGCATTGAAAAGCACACGAGGACAACTCAATGCATCACTTGAAATCCACGCCTGCCTCACACATGGGGGAGGAAGGACAAAACAAACTGGACCAAACCTCTAGGCTTGGCCAAAAAAAATAAGCTCACGTGGCTGCAGGACACTTCAGGCTTAACCACTCAAACAATCACAACAATACAGGCAGTTCTGCTCCCACCCACAGGGCGGGGCTAAGCCCTCAGGGGGACCAACAAAAGGACAAAGACATTTCACAACGACCTCAGCTCACACACGAAAGGACAAAACCCTGCATCTACATGCACATGCATCTTGCTCAGGGAACACAGGGCCTGAGGACAGCACCAACCACTACAAACTCCTTTGCAATTCAACGCTTGGCTTCGCAGGACATCCTCACTGTTCCCTCAGGGACTCATGCAAACCTGCAAATGCCACATTCAACACATCCACCAAACACAACCACCACAAACATCCCATCTGCTTTCTCCTGCTACTACAGGTTCCAACGCACTTCCATTGCATCACAGACTCCAGATCAACACTCCATCCTGCCATTCAAACCACATCCTGGGAGAGGACGGAAATGGCACATGGCACATGCCAGCTTTGCCCATCGCAGCCACCAATTCATGGTGCAAACCTGACATCCAACACCCACCCCTTCACAGGGACTCACCCAAGATGCTCAAACACCTGGGGAGGCGTGGGCTCACAAAATCAAGCCTGCACAAGCACAGGGGCAGGGGGGGCGGGGCAGGGGAGGGGGCAGGCCACCGACCCTCCCTCCTCACATGGCCGAAGGACCTCACCCACCAATGCCAGAAAAACACCTTCACATGCTTCACCTAGAAATCCCATCCTTTTCTCAACCACTCACACACCAAGCCTTTGCCACCTCACACATCACACAATTCCATGGCCCACCGACAAACCAACCCTCCACAAAACCTGCTCCTTGCAACATGGGGGACTGATGGCCTCAAAACATGCTCTCGGCTGCGGGGAGCAAAAAAAAAAGACACAGCACAATGGACAGGGAGACCTCGGGCCTCGGGGCACATGACACATGGAAACACACCTTTTTCCTTCGCACCAGCTCAGCTGGCACGTGGTCACAGTCAACCAACCATTTTGGGGGGATGCAGGCAGACTTACGCATTTGGGACCAGTGGGCTCCATGGAAAAACACAGGGGCACACGCCGAGCGAACGCACATTGCCACAACACAACCAAGCCATCTGCGCTCACATCTCCATGACACAAGGGGACACCCACACTCACATTTGCATAACACAAACGAAATGCAAATACCCCACAAAGGTCAACATTTACCAAAAAAAGGCAAGGAAGCCCTGCATTCAGGTGCAAAACAAGAAACCCCCAGGGAAGCAGGGGGACAACCTCACCAGGCCCATGGCAAGGTCAGCCTTGGAGCCCAGCACTTACTAGGCGCAGTGGTGGCGAGCCCTTTCAGCTCGCCGTGTCCTGTCAGCATTGGGGAAAGCCCTAACTGAACTCTGGGGCCATGTCACATCGAGATATTTTTGGATATTTGCAACCATAGTAAAACAAACACTTCTACTTTTCATATTTATCTATTTAAATGCCATTTCACAAAGAAAAATCAACCAAAAATATGAGTTCCCATATCACCTCTCACACGCGTGTCATAGCTTCGCCATCCCTGCACTGCGGGAACCAACTCCAAGGGCAATATGGACCCAGCAGAGGCAGTAGCAGCCAACAGGATCTGCACCCTTGACAGGACACAGAGAAAACCTGTGGGACCCTTTTCGCCCTCCCTACGTGCGAGTCTGCAACACATCTCCACACTCGCTACGGCACTTTCTGACAGGGCGACAGAAAATAGGGGTTCAAGTACAAAAAGGACGTGCCCACGGGATCCCCCCTTTCATACACCCGCTAACGAGGGGCACTTCATCTCTCCGACATGAGCACGGACACAAACATTCCTCCTCACCCAGCTCTTGGCTCCACCTGCTGGCCAACCAGGGACACGCCTTGACACCAGCAATCCTCACCAACACCGACACACACACACACACACACACACACACACACACACACACACACACGGCTTCCCACACAGCTTCCTGGCAGGAAGTTCATAACACGACCATGCTCTCCCCCCTCCACACTTCCATTCCAAGGAACATATTCATTCTCAATGCCTGTGCTTTGAAAAAAAATCTTACTTCTAGAGCGTCATCGTCGCACGAGGAGTGCAAGAAAAAAATACCATGCAAACATTTCACTTTCAACAAACATGGCTTCTCTTGCCCCGGCTGGTTTCACAGTGACCTTGCCATGGCAACTTCAGAGGATTCACAACATTCACAAACGAAGACACACTTACGGATGCGGACCACATTCACACCCACCATGAGGAAAACAGCACAACCATCCTACTGTAGCGCATGGCCACTTCAACAGGAGCCTACGCGTGCCACAGGCTCAAAACTGCCGCAGGAAGGCACGCTTATTTCTGCTTAGCGCGCCTGGGAAGGGCTGCAAATTCACGTCTTTCACAGGAAAGACGAACAATAGCCCATGCTGCTCGCTGCATCAGCTGCACACATACACCTGCTACGACCAATACTCTCTGCTTTCTTTCAAAAGGCCACACAATCAGCAGCTCAGAGAGTCGCCTCACAGGGAACCTCAGTGCACCCGTCTCCAGGACGCCTCTTCACAGGACTGCAGGGGGTGCACAACCACAGCCAGAAAAGTAACTTCAGGGAATTCTCTAGCATCAAGGATTCTCTCTCAGCATGGATATTCCTCTCTCTCTCTCTCTCTCTCTCTCTCTCTCTCTCTCTCTCTCTCTCCCTCCCTCCCTCCCTCTCTCTCTCTTCCTTTCTAAAACAATAAAAATAACTTCCTACCAAAAAAAAGGCATTCTTTCCGCAACAAGCCACTCACCACAATCTTTTTCTCCTGCTACTACCACATTCCCGTTACAAAAACTCACTGCGTCTACCTCCACCCGAAACTAGATCAGCCTCCCCAATACTGACTGCCCCCAAAGTGGAGGTCGCCATGCTATGGACAGACTCAACAAGGACAGCCTCGCCTACCCGCTACAAAATAACTAAATGTGGAAACAATGCCGGCCTCCACGTCAATAGCTCCCTGCTTCCTCACCCATGGCCATCCCCAAGGAAATGCCTGCCTCAATCACAGAGGCCTCCAGGTGGCTCAGGGCATCAACAATGCTCGCCTCTCGCTCACCATGGCAAGAATAACGGATTCTCCCAATACGTATGCCCCTCCAACGACACAATGGAGGCTCCACAATCGCAGCCTTCTGAGAAATCACTCACTGCCTCAACCATGCCCGCCCAAAGGGGACTGGCTCACATCCTCAACCAGCTCACCGGGACAGGGCGGCGCTCTAAATGCCTCCCTCTGCAGGCCTGAGCACAGACAGCTCACACATCGACACCCGTCACTTCACTCCATCTAGCACGGAATCAGGGCCACTTCCAAAGACAGCTTCCAGGATTTCTGGTTTCACTTTTTTCAGGAAACATTGGGGTAGACCTGACACTTCAGCACCAAGGACAAAAGCACAATCTGTTTGCCTGCCATGGCCACAAGAGAGCAGCACAGGATGGCTTGGCCGCACCCATGGCCTCACAGGCAGTGTCCTTTCGCGTTAACTCCCCCAAGCTGCTCTCTTCTCAGTCCAAACACAAGAAAAACTCGGGGAAATTGGGCAACACAAAATGCCTCCTTTCTACATCGGCGCCTCCTCATGCGCAGTAACACAAGGAAGCACAGAGGGGAATCCGAACCTTTCGCTCCCTCCCTGCAATGGAACGGACCCTGCCTACAACATTCACAGGCCTTTTCCTTTTCAAAAACACCTCTCAGGGTCTTCTTTCCAAAAATTATAACATTCAGGCGCTGACACCCTCTTTTGGGGGCGGGGTTAATCCTCACACAACGATATTTTCTTCTTGGATCTTTCAGAAATTGTGCAAGGGAGGGATAAAGCGCAAAAAACACACATACAAACGTCCACCGCACGGAGAGACACCCACCATCGCTTGCCTCCTGCACTCACAGGGGAGCAAACCCCAATCCCACAAACATGCCCTTCACTGCCAATCACACACGGGAACCTGCCAGAAAAACACAGACACTCTAACCAATCACCATGCCAGCACGGACACATTCCTGCTTCCTACCTTACCACATTCAGCGCTGGGACAGACAGCCACAACGCTAGGCTCTCCTTCCACAGACACTGCAAGAGGGGACCGTGCAGCTCACCACACTCACAGGGAAATGCTCTGTCCACAAGGCTGCTCTTCACCCGGCACAACATGCCCCTCAACTGTCGACCCACACCAAAGGCTCACACATGTCCACCCCGCCTCTCCAATTGGGAAACATTCACACTGCTTCCCATAGATCTGTCACCGACTGTTTCTGCGGGTCCCAAAACCACTTCTTTAAAGCAGACATCTTCCTCAACATGCACCATCGATGCATGCTTTGTTTGGGATCATTTACTAAAACCTCTATGCTATTCTGTCATTTACATAAAATTCAGGCGAAAAGCACTTAGACATTTTGAATACAAACGTTCTAGCAGATGCTCAGCCGGGGTGACCTTTAGGAAAACTGCAGCACACTTAGCAGCTTGCACAATTACTAAAATGAACACAACCAATAACCCATGGACACCTGGGGGTGCTCCACACGCTCCTGTGGCAGCCTTCACACCTAAACCTGACGCCTTCCTTGAGGATCACATTCCCCACCTAAAACCACGTATCACCATGGACATATCTTGGGAACAAATAGGAGAGAAATACAGGCTCATTCTTCACTTCAACAACACTTTCACAGCAACATGCACACTGGAAAACCTCTGCTCCTCTACATTCACACCCTTCCTACGCTCAGTACAACTTCCACATCCGCAGCCTCAGTCTGCACTCTTGCCAAACTTCAAACCTTAAAACAGCCACACATGTTTCCACCCTTTCCTCTTCGATGACTTCACAAACAATGGGGAGGAGACGGCAAAACCCCACAAACACCCACACCGAACCTGGGACCACAGGCCCGATACGAGTCACGGGGACATACAGTGGCACCTAAAACACATCATTTGTACGACAACCTTCACTCAACCCACGGAATGGGACAACAAAACCGCTCACCACACAACACACAGGACACACGGACGGCTGGCTCTGGCTACCGCCTCACAAACAAAAGTCACACCAACAGACGGGACCCAAGCCTCAGCGGCCTCACCTGGGGCCCCTCCTCCAGGACACTCTGCCACCTCCCGCATCACACCTGGGGCGTGGGGGGAGCTCTCCTCACATCCTGCAAGCGCGGATAACCTCACTCTCAGCCTCACACCCGGCTGGCGCTCTAACCGCTCAGCCATCAGGGGCGTGGACCTTGCTTGCGGACACATCTAGTAGCGGATGCACAGGAGGCACCTCATGGATGTTTCTCTCTCATCCATGTTCCTCACTCTCTAGCCCTCTCCCTTCCTCTACATGAAAAATCAATAGAATATGCTCTTTAAAAGATCTGGAACTTGCAAGCTCTCGCCAACATCTTCTTCAAAGGACAAAACACGGAAAAGGACAAAGAGAGATACCTACATCAATACATACAGGAGGTCTCAGTGTTTTCAAAAAGTCAATGACAAACAATTCACAACGTGAAAAACACAACAACATCGAAACCGCAGCCAGAAGCACACTCTGACCACCACAAACGAAGCGTGGGGGGCCAACAGGACGACGAGGGCATGAGCGCGGGTCCCGTGAGGCTCCACATTCACAGAAACATGGAAGAACCTGGCACACTTCCCATTTCCACTCTCACACTGCTTCACTCACCCATTTCACCACCATTCCTTTGCAAAGCAAACGGAAGCTTCACTGGGACATTCCAGGAACACCTTGTGCCTCTGCCCATCATGCTGACCTCACAGCTAAAGCCATGGCACTGTGACCAAAAAAGAGACCCCCTTTGCAGCCATGCTGTCCAGGGCAGCCATCACGCCATCCTGGGACAGAATGAACTCAAGCCTCTGGGTCTGCACCACTGCCCTCCCAGCACTGACAAGGGGTTCCTCACACACTGCTGCACGGACGTGGCCTGGAAAGTGAGTGAGCACCATCCCTGCCTCATAGGTTCCTTGCTGTCTGGTTCACTACAGGGCGCTGACACCAAAACCCGTGCTTATTCATTCATCAGCTTTCTCAAGCCAGCACACTTCCAAAGCCAAACTCAGCAACTGGGTGTGACAGACACTGCTGAAGCACAACACATCCTTCACAATCACAACATGGGTTCATCCTAGGTATCTTCTTCTTTTCACTCTCTTTTGGAAATAGAGGATACAAAAAATGGGTACAATAACAACATTGGGTCTTTCCGTCTCTAAAACAGTCATTCCGAACGGCCACACGCTCCTTGGAATTGAAATATGGACAACAGCATGGCACTATGAGGAAACTTCCTCATCAGGAACCTCTATGAGAGCCCTTGTGTCTCTGTCTGTCCGTCTGTCTGTCCGTCTGTCTGCCTGTGCTGCTGAGATAAATCCAGGTGCAAACACCTGGGCCTGCTCCAACACCAGGGGAGCCGAGTCCACATGGACCAGGGTCTGCGTAGCTCATGGTCTGGTACACTCCCTCTCACCCAGGATCCCATGGCTCTCAACGGCCACTGACACAACACCACCACCTTTGGAGGCTGTGCAACAAATGGGGGATCCACTCGCCCGCTCTGAAACACAAGCATCTCCCCCTTTCGACAATGTCCCCTCAGGCACCTGATCACCCTCTCTGCTCTGTTGCGGACTTCAGCATTCCCCACAACTCTCACAGCTGATCCCAGCACTCGCAAGTCTTCGGACCAGCTGCTTCTGGGGAGGATTTCTTTGCAGATGGCAAAGGAAACTGCATCAAAAGGGATGTGGAACACTGATATGTAGGGAGTCCTTAAATAAAACGATGGCATTGCCATGGGAACCTCTTTGCCTAAAATGATTGAGGGCTTGGGTGGGTCACCTGAAACACTCAGAACCAACCATTCAGCCACAGCAACACACTCGCCTTTTCCCACATCGACCCAATCCTCACACACCTCGGGACCAGGGGAAAGCTGACGCTTGGAATAATGTTTTTCTCTGCATCTCAGCTGACTCAGGAGGAGCCAGCCCTGACTCATGGAGCTGATGATGCACAGGCAGGGGCCCCCTGTGCATGGTGGGAGCTGGGTTCTCTCACCTAGGTCAGGAGGGGCGCACACACACACACACACACACACACACACACACACACACACATCCTGCCAGCCTCGAATTGGAAGACCACACATTTCCAAGTGGCTCACCACCTCTGCTGACTATCTCTCAGGGGGGCAATGAAAGCTTTGCACAATCAAGTCCTCATTCACATGACAAATGTTGCTGTCCCCCGTCCCCAAACCTCCACATACAGGCTCCACATACACAATCATCACACCTTCATTTCTTCAGTACGTCTTTTCCAGGTTGCAATGATTACCCTTCATCTTCATGCACAGCTTTCTCTGCCATTTCTTTCCATTTCCAATGCGAGGAATCTCACTTCCTTTGCACGGAACTGGAAAATTCTCCAGGATGGGATGCTCAGCTCTTTGTGTGGATGTGTGTTCACACGGTTTCATGTGAGATGATAGTGTGAACACTCAGGAACCAAAATTCTCACCATGACTAAGGAAGAAAACGGGTGGGTGGTTGCACTAAAATCGGATACCTTTTGGGGGGACAATAGGAGGAAAATCATCAGTTTACACTTTTATTTCAAATTTCTTATGGATCTGAGACACACAGGGAGAGGGAGAGAAAGAGAAACATGGATGTGACAGACGAAAAATCAATCACCTCATAGGCGTGCCCTTACCAGGAATCAAGGGGACTTCCTGCTTCTTGCCTCAACACTCAATCATTGAGCCTCACTCGATGACCTGTGTGTTGCTATTTGCATGACCTCTTGACTGCAAACACAAGGCGGCCCTGGCTGGGGACATGACATCATATGGTGATGACAAGCTTTCCATTGCTGCTGTTCCAAGGTTGCTTTCAGGGTCAAGCCTGGCCTCTTTCCATCAGCACAGCAACTGACAGGTGTGCCATCACTACAAGTCTGCCGCAAGCCGTGCCATCCTTGCTGCTTCACACAGTCGCTGCCGGGAAGAAACATCTGCTCAGCACAGGTCTAGGGCATACTGTTTTCGATACATTTCCTCCCCTTCTTAGCAATATGTGTTCTGGCCACAGCCACCTTCCCGGGAAAGGTGGTTTCCCCAGCTGGGTATCTTTCCCTACAGTTAGGGATGAATGGGACTACGGAAGGAAAGAAAATCACTACAACCGCCTCATGGGACAGAAATACACCATGCCACTTAGGAGGAACTCAGACTAAAACTTTAGCAATAGCTTTAGGGCTTGCTAGGCCCACAGTCTCAGGGGTCTACCCACCAGAGAAACGACCAAAGCCTACACCCCTAAAAACCCACCGACGCAGAGCAGTTCCAAGGAAGACCACCAGAAAGCCTAAAAGGACAACTATCACTTAAAGAAATACCGCTGCAAACAATGCAGGCAGCCTCCTTATCCAAAAATCTTAGGCGGCCTAGGCAACCACAAACACTTCAACAAACTGTCGTTCATCACCATACCTAACAGCAATCATGCTTAAGCTACACAACCTTGACCTACGACATACAATACAAAAACCTCCTGCCGGTTTGGACTTATAGCTTCACAGTGGAGCAATACAATAGGAACCATAGAACACAAATAACAAACTAGCCCTGATCGTGGAACACAGACACTAACCTTTACAATAGAATGTACAAACATAGACAATACATAAGATTACAATCAGCAGAGCACCATAGAAATGAGATTTTTACCAAAAGTCACATAAGAAACTGTAAACATAAAACAAGAACCTTTAACAGGTCAAAGGAGGAGACAAAACATACCATGATGGAACTATGGACACATGCTTATAGAATCAAATACTATAAACACACTTGTAACAGGGCAATAAACACAGAACCTGATGATGCTGATCATCTCAACGCTGTCTCTGTGGCCTTCATTCTTCGCCCATGCCGTCCACACCTTTGGGAACCCCTGGACCGCTGGGGCTGGACCCCAGCACAACTCTACTTCTACCTTCTGCCTAGTGCTTCATAACATAGAATGAAAGGAAAACCATGCAGGCTGTCTCGACAACAGGGAAAGTCATTTAACAAAGATTTGGCTTTGGTCATAGCACATGACCCCCAACAGTTCACTGGGCAGTGAAACACACTCATACTTACCTAGTTTCTAAACATTTGCCAAGTAAAACATTCACACTTACAAAGTTTTTAACATGCTCATTTAATTACACTTACAAAGGCAACTTTGGACGGAAGATGGCGGCGATATAGGCAGACGCATCCCAGGTCGTGTCCCGGAGCAAATGCAGTGAGCAGCTGAAACTAATAACACCCACCCCGAATTGGCGAAATTACTCAGCTGGTGAGATGGTTTGCAGCTGGGAAGGGCAGAACTCCCCTGGAAAGGTAAAAAAAAAAAAAAAAAAAGCACAGGGATTTGGGCAGGAAAGTTTGCCAGACCTCTAAGCCCAGAGGGTCGGAGGGAGACCGCATGGCAGACAGCCGCGTCCCTTGGGACAGGCACAGCCCCTGACCGGGGAAAGGAGATCCACGAGATTCCTGGCGCCGCCGGGGGATTTGAGAGCTGGGTTCTGTGATCACGGAGGACTGAGCCTAAAGGGGGCAGCCTGAAGAGCTGACCTGACCATGCAGTGCCAGTAAGAGAAGAGCTTACAGAAACCAAGCCTTCCCCGTTTCCGCGGCCGGCGTTTGTTTGTTTGTTTTCACTGAATCCTGTTCATAAGACATTTCGGATACAGACACTCACCTGTGCTGAAGAGAGGGAGAAGGTGCAGATGAGTGGAATCTGGGGAGAGGCTGAGGAGAGAGGGGGGGCCGGGAGAGGTGGCAGCGAATTGAGTGCTGTGGCTGCCATGACAGGGGCACAGCGCCCGCCCTGCCTCACCTGAGCTCAGTCCCGGATGGCCGTGACGCCGTTGCCCCATTTTGCTTCCATTAAAAATGTCTGTGTTATTTCCAACCCTCAGCCACCGGCTTCCGCCAGCGGAGGCAGCCTGCGCCCTGCGCGAGGTCACCCCGAGGTGACCAGGGGCCTGTGGCTGCGACAAAGGTGGTGGTGAGCACAGGGGCTGAGGTTGGGGCCACACCAAGGCTCCAGGGTCTTCACAGCCTGGCAGGCTGCCCACGGGACCCCGCTCAGAGGGGAGGGACGCGGCCGGGGCAGGGAGGGGCCCGGGTGCTGAGACGGCGCCGCTAGGGTCGCCCTGGCTCAGCCTGACTGGCTCACGCTGGCACCGGCCAAGCCCCCTGGGCCACCGCACCAGCCACCAAACAGGAGCAGGAAGCCGGCCTCTGCAGGTCTCCCCGTGCTGTGCGCTCCCTCCTCCTCCAAAGGGAGCCACCCAGGCCGAGGGGAGGGGAGGGGAGGGGAGGGGAGGGCGGTGCGCGATGCGTTATCACTAGGCGCCTCCCAAAGCTGGTGCTGGGTGTTTGGTGGATGTTGGACGAGAGGTCCGGCTCGTTCTTCCAAGAACACACAGTCCAGTGGCTCTTCGTTCCCAACAACAGGAAGGCAACGGAACCGAACACTCCATTTCTCCCCCCGCAGATGGGCACACCGTCCGCAGGCCAGAGGCACTGGGCTGGGCTGGGAGCAGGTGCTGCACCCCGAGGTGGATGTGGAAGTGGCAGCATCGGGAGGGATCTGTCTTGTCCCCACAGGTCGGGAGACACGGGGACCTGGCCCGCAGCCCCAGCTCGGCAACTCGGTCACACCGGCCACCTGCACAGAGACCTACATATACCATGGCTCCCGCGGCAGAGCCCGCAGGGCAGAGGGTGGGAGGGCCTGGGTTACTGCGCCCGGGCTGCTGGGACACCAGGCAGCTGTGAGCGAGGGCGAGAGTGAGCTGCGTGCTGCTGTCAAGGTCTTCAGAGCATGAGGCCAAGTGAGAAGCAAAATACAGACCTGCAGGGGTGGGGGGAGGAGTGTGTCAGCATGCGCTTTTATTTACATAAACAAACAAAAAAATGACACAGCTGATGAGGGAACTGGGTGTGGCAGACATCTCTAAGATCTTGCTGAGCCTTGAACTTCAAGCTAACACCCGGCCGGCTGGTGTGGCTCAGTGGATTGAGCATCGATCTGTGAACCAAGAGGTCCCAGGTTTGATTCCCAGTCAGAGCACATGCCTGGGTTGTGGGCTCGATCCCCAGTAGGGTGCGTGCAGGAGGCAGCCAATCAATAACTCTTTCTCATCGTTACTCTTTGTATCTCTCTCTCCCTCTCCCTTCCTCTCTGAAATCAATAATATATATCTATATATCTATATATCTGGCTCATCAAAAAGTTAAACCCTTGCCTAACTGGTTTGGCTCAGTGGATAGAGCGTCGGCCTGCGGACTGAAGGGTCCCAGGTTCGATACCGGTCAAGGGCATGTACCTTGGCTGCAGGCACATCCCCAGTAGGGAGTGTGCAGGAGGCAGCTGACCGATGTTTCTCGCTCATTGGTGTTTCTAACTCTCTATCCTTCTCCCTTCCTCTCTGTAAAAAATCAATAAAATATATTTTTTTAAAAAAAGTTAAACCCTTGGTAATAGCTTGAGATTCAGGTCAGTGTTTCGCTCATCTCTGTCTCCCCTCCCCCTTCTCCATGGCTTCCTCCCTCCGAACCCCCTTCACCCTCCTCCTCCCCCTTCTCTGTGGCACCCCCGCCCCCCTCTTCTGTAGCATCCTTTGAAGCCCAGCTCTGATGCCAGCTCTTCCCAGCATCCTGCCAGCTGGCCCCACCCCATAACAAAGAAACAGAATTTCCAGAGGATGAGGCCCAGAAATCAGGATTTTAAAAAGATTCCCAGGTGATTCTAATGTGCAGCCGAGGTTGAGAACCACTACCCACCACAACTGCTTTCAGTTAAATTTCAGACCATCCTTTGTGGCTACTTTAGGTCTCTGAGTTTGCAGGCCTTCCCTGAGCTTGTCAGGTTAGCATGTGGCCCCTTTTGTCCACAACACAATTAAGCAGAGACAGGGTTGAATCAAAGGGTACAAGTGTGAATATTCCAAAAGATGGATTAATTTTTCTAGATTTGGAATTTTAAAAAATCTCAGTAAGCCTGACTATGGAATCGTCTTCTTCCCTTAATTTTTGCACTCATGAACTCTGCCAATGATGTCATGTATCCATTTTTTGCAACTTACTTTTTCCAGACGTATACATATAATGTCTTTCCTTGGGAGAAAAAATCCAGGTAAACTCAATCTACTTGACTGTTCTCCTGGCGACCTTCACTCAGGTGTTATTCCAAAGATGCCCACGAGATGGCAGCAGAGAGCACTCCCCTGCCCTTTCTGCATTAAAATGAGCATCCAGATCCCCAGTTTGAGCGCATTTTGATAAATTCCTATTGAGCCTCTCACGGGCCTCATCTTACCTATTGCTCGCATTTGGTAGATAAGGCAAGGACCTCTGTTAACTCCGTTTACAGGTATCTAAACTGAAGCCTGATTCTAACTCAATTCAAAGTCCAGAAACTGAGGCCTCCATGGGCCAAGATGGGCCAGAAGAGCAAGCACACACAGTATCCTGGACAGAGGAATCCCGTAGTCCTTGCAGCTTTGGGTGAGTCCTGCTCGTTCTATTTGAAGACAACCTGAGTTGCAGGTTTGACCCGCAGCCCCAGGTGGGGCACATGCGGGAAGCAACCAATCAATGTGTCTCTCGCATCGATGCTTCTCTCTCCTCCTCCCCCCTCCTTTTGATTCTCTCTAAAAGTAATTGGCAAAAATATCCTTGGGTAAGGATTAACAAAATATAATAGTAACAACGTATCAACATTTCTTCATTAATTGTGACAATTCTGTAAAAAAAAACTAGAAAGAGAGGAGAAATTAAGAGTCAAATGGGAGAAGCCTATTGTGTCAAACTGGAACCTAGAGGAAATGGGTGGTTTCCTAGTAAAAATATACATTCATAAAATGGACCCTAAAATAGGAAAAATACAAGGATAAATGACCCACCCAGGCACCTCGCCCCCCCCCCCCATGGTTCTCCTCTCGTTGTTCTGGGTGGGGCTCCCTTTTTTGGGGGGGGACAGAGCTGTTTGCTGCTGTTTGCAGGTCCCCTACGATCTGGCCCCGCCCAGTGCCTTCCTCTCCCCGCTGGGCCCCTCCCCCCCCCAGGACACCACACTGGGCAGAGGGACCACACTGATCGCAGGGTCTGGACACAGATACAGAAGCAAAATAAACTAGGCTGCCCCGTGGCACTGTGGCCCCAAGAGAAGGACCACTTTCCTGCCTCTGGGGTTTCAACTGCCACGTCCACACCAGTGCTCAAGGCTGTGGGCACCACCCCCCCAGGAGCCCTGCTTTCTGAACACGCAGGACTGGATGGCATCTTCGGGGGCAGCCACACCCACAGAGCCCTCTGCCTCCCCTTGCTGGTGGCCGTTAGGTGCTGTCCACCTGCATCCGGGTTGCCAGCCCTTCCTGGTACCCTCTCCAGCTTCCACTGTGTGACCAGTTTGCGTTTTATTCTGTATTTGTCTCCCACATCTCGCTCCTCCTCTGAGAAAGCCCATCCTTTGCCATCGAATTGAGAACCTGGACTGATTTTGCAGAACTGCCCGGCCGGTGCCCATGAGCACCGCCTGTCCTTCCCGCAGGGTGCCCGCTGAAGGGCCCTGTCCTGTGAGGCCACCTTGGGGGGACCGAGGCTTCCCTGTGGCCAGGGCGCATTTGCGTTGGATGGACTCTGGACTCTCTCAAGGGATCTGAACGTGTTGAAGTTGGCACAGCCCAGAATAATGCTGTCTGGCGAAGGGCCTCTGCTCCCGGTCACAGCAGCACTACCGAAGGTCTGCACCTGTGTTTTGATGATGCTGTGAAAAGTTGGTGGACACAGACATGAAACCAGTCCCAGCAGCTGCTGCTCCCTGGACAGGCCCCTGATGGAAGCCAGAAGGAAGAGGGGAGGGGTTTGAGTTGGAATGAGTTTTCCTGCAGGCGAGTCTAGTGCTCAGACCCTTTAGACTCATTGTGAGTGACCACGGCCGACACAGGAACAGAGCGGCGACGTGTCGGTGTTCAGCATGACGTCACTAAACACTGAGGTCAGCCTCCCGTCCAGCCTCGCCTCGGAGCCTCAACATCAAACCTCAGGTCCTAGGGGAGAGCTGGGCCGAGCCCTGAAGAGTCGCAGCCAGTCCCAAAGGACTGACCCTATACCATGGAGCCAAGCCTGGCCCCACAGACGCGAGCCTGGCCAGGCAGTCCAGGCCTCTCGGAGAGCAGTGTGGCCAGAGCCCAGTGGCCCTCACTTGTGCTGCCCAACCCTGCCCTGGGCCCAGGTGGGGAGGGATGCCCCAGGTGCACCTCCCCCTCTGCCCAGGTGAGGCCCAGGCACTGGTTTCAGGCCTGGAGGAGGAGCCCCAGTGGAGAGACGCCTGGGTTTCTCTGGCAACGTCAGGGCGGGCCTCCCTCCCAGCCTCCGGGCCAGCTCCTGGCCTGCCTCTGGAGTACCTGAAGGGTTGCCGTCTGGGTTTCTGGGCTCTGTTTACGGCTGTCCTGGAATCTCCCACCTGGTGAGTACCTGGGGGGGGGGCGGGGGGAGGCAACGCCAGCAGGGCGGTGGATGGAGTCGGGCACAGGCAGGCCAGGAGGGTGGCTTGGCCTTCCCACCTTCCACATATGTGGCTGGGTGCAGACTAACTGTCCTTGCTTTGTCATGGTCCCCTGGGGAGGGGAATTCCATGGGGTTCCCTCTGAGGGCTTGGGGTCTCCTCAGGGGCAAAGCCAGTCTGACCCTGAGAGGGGGTTGCCTGCCAGCCTTCCCCACTGCCCAGCCTTTGGGCTCAGGTCCCACTGCGGGTGGACCTAGATTGTCACCTAATAAACTCTGCCTCAGTTTTCCCATCTGTAAAATGGGGATAAATACTGTCCCAGACCCCAAATTGGACTGAGGGTTCAGTTTCTGGTTTCACCTGGCAGGTCCACTTCCGACAATGGGCCTGGCACCGACCCCTCTAGGTAACTCCTCCAGCAGAGGGCATGGACCTCCAGGCATCCCGTCTTTCCAGAAGATTTCTGTCAATTGAGAGTTAGAGGCTGAGGCAGCAGGTGGAAGGAGACCCTCAGCCATGCCCCCAAAGCAATGATCCTCGGCCCTGTTCTGGGCCCATGATGGCGTTGGTCCCCAGGGCGGGGTGTCTGTCCATAGGCCCCTTCCCCAGGTGCTGGGATCCAAGGCTGTGTCTCTGCCTGGGCATGCCTGGCTCGGGGCGACGCCCGGGGCAGGGCTCTGCTCTGGGTCCTGTGGCTGAGCCAGGTGGCAGCACTTCCTCTTGGACTGAGGACAGTAGCCCAGGCCACCAGTCACCTGGGGAACGTGCTGGGAGCAGGCCTGGGAGGTGGCTTCCTGCTGGCCTCTCTGTGGACATGTCCATGAGTCTTCCCTGAGTGGACAGTGGCTCTGCGCCCCTGGCAAGCTGTGGGCTCAGGTTTCTCTGGGCAACCGCGTCTCAGTCCTTATTCTTAGCCGAGGGGGTGCGGCCAGCTGTGCTCTCGGGCCCTACGTGTCGCTGCCTCTGATGGGGAGCCCTGCTCTGTGGTCCCCGCCTGTCCTCGGTGCTCACTCTTCCCTGTGACGCTTCCCCAGCGCTGGCTGTGTGTCGCCTCCTCCCACCCTGGCACCTGCCACCTCGGTGTGGCCCTGAGTCCTCTTGGGGCCCGACCAGCAGGGAGGAGCCAGCCAGCCTCCCTGGGGAGGGGCTGCTGGAGGCAGAGGCTGGGGGACCCCCCTGATGAGACCCCGCACCAAGCCTACTGGCAGCCCCCCTAGCCCGCCCTGCTTGCCTCTCTCCGGAGACCCTGGTGTGCGTGTGTGTGCACGTGTGTGCATGCGTGTGCATGGCGTGTGTGCGTGTGAGCTCCTGGGTGTCAGAGAGGTGGCGTGTGCTTTTGAGCAGAA
The DNA here is from genome assembly GCF_963259705.1 of Myotis daubentonii. NCBI lineage: Eukaryota > Metazoa > Chordata > Mammalia > Chiroptera > Vespertilionidae > Myotis > Myotis daubentonii. The sequence goes on along the minus strand of NC_081850.1, from coordinate 82,503,297 downwards.
GGTCTACGGTGCCCAGGTGCTCGGTCATCAGCCTGTCACTTCCCCAGATGTGACCTGAGCCTGGCTCAACCTCCAAGAACTCTGTGTGGACCCTCGGGCCCCTGACCCTCTCCGGCCCCTGCTGCCTGGCAGCTTCCGGGCCTGGCCTGTCGCAGGGCCAGTTTGGGGACCGCTGCTCCCCCAGAGCTGGGTCTGAGTGCATGGCCGTTGGGTGCCATGCCAACGCCCAGACCTGTTGTTGCTGCCCAGGTCTCTGTGGTCTCCAGCCTGGGCCCCAGGAGGTGGGCGTGGCAGCTGCGGGCCTTTCCCCTTCACGGTCCACTGGCTGTCCGGAGCCTGCTGGGCCTGCTCAGGGCAGCTTCTCCGGGGACCAGGCGGTGACACGTAAACAGTGTGGCTGATCAGAGCCGAGTGCTGACACCCCCAGAAGGAAGCCTGTCCCCACCCACCGCCCGCCATCCAGCCCGGGCCCCGGGCTCCTCACGGGGCAGCAGGCTGCATGGGGCACGGGCAGCCCCTGGGGCTTTGAGGCCGAGCCTGCTGCCTAGAGAGTCTCCACTTCTGGGGGCTCCACGCAGGTGCCTGGAGGAGCTGGGTGGCGGCCGCCGTGGGCAGGCTCGGCTGGGTGGGCTGGTGAGGACAGAGGTGCAGCTGTCCTGGTCTGTGCCTGGCCTCAGGGTCACACTGGGTGTTCCGTGTCTCTGACCTTCCACAGAACCTATGGGTACCTGGTGTGTCTGGCATCGGGGCTCCCTCCACTGTGTCCACCCAGTGCTGGGTGGGGCAGGAGGGGCTGCTCCGTCTGCCCCGGCTCAGCAAAGCCCTGCCTTCTGACCCTGCCAGGACACAGGACTCCTCCCTCGGGGTGTCCTCATGAGCGCACGCCCCCCCCCCACCTCGTGCCCGGCCACGAGCATTCACAGGCCAGGCCGCCCCTGCCCCCAGCAGCCCCTGGGCCTGTCAGGGAGGAAGCAGGGAGGGGTGCCAGGCCCACTCACACACTCTTCCTCAGCAAGAGTGGCATCAGTATGAGAGTCAGGAGGGGTCGGAGGGGAGCAGCATGAGCCTCCCCGAACGCGGAGGGAGCTGTGGGGTCTGAAGGGGGACGCCTGCCGGCAGCAGCCGGGGTCAGGCCTCAGGCTCAGTTGAGGTGCTGGCCAAGCGGAGTGAGCGCAGCCCAGGCCTTCGTGGGGGCTGTTTCTGCACCTCAGGCTGTGCCTCCACTCAGTGGTCTCCTCAGAGCCAGTCCATGCACGACTCGGGCAAGGGCTACAGCCCGGCTCAGAGGCCACTGCCATCCCAGCAGGTGCAAGCGCAGGGCTGGGGTGGGGCGGCCTTAGGAGCAGCTGTGGGCTGGACATGGGCACAGGGTCCTGGCAGAAGAGGGAGACGCAGGGCCCGGGAAGGAGTGCAGCTCCTAAAACTGATGAGTGCCCGCCCTTCGGCCACTGCCTGACTGCTCCGTCCGGCTGCCCGTGCACTCCCCTGGGCTCACCATCCCCAGAGGCTGGGCGGGGTCTCCAGCCACCCAAGGTCACACTGTGCCCTGGGACGTGTTGGAGTCCTCCCGGGGCGGTGCTGAGCTCAGGGCCAACTGACCACAGGCCCAGTCCTACCACCATACGGCCCTGCAGGGTCACCACACACGTGCACCGGGCAGGCCTGGGCTCCTGGGGCTGGGCAGCTCGAGCTGTTAACTCCATGAGCACCTGCCGGCCAGGGGGGCCGAGAAGCCACACCCCTCCCCCCTCCCCCGCCACACACCTGTTTCAAGCAGCCTGAGGCCGTGGCTGAAGTCTTTGCTAGTGTCAGGGTCTGAGCACTCAGCCCCTCTTTCCTGCACCCGGGTCCCCAGGCTGAGCCCCTCAGAACTGAACCTGAGCCCAACATCAGCCTGGGGTTGAGCCCAGCTCTGCTGCCACCTCTGGCCGTGGGAGCCCACCCTCACCCCAGCACCCCACTGCGTCCCCACTCTGACTTGGGCTGTGCCTGACCCCGGCCCTGGCAGCTCGCTCACCGTGCACAGGTGCCCAGGAGGACGGGGGGGTGGGGGGCGGCGCGGCAGGTGCTGCCTGGAGCCCAGCAGGGGCTGAAGGCCTCAGCACGGTTGCTGAGAGACGCGGGTTATTGTGCTGTCACCGCCACCTGGAATTCTCCGCCCCCCCGCCCCCCCTCCCCCAAGAGGCAGCATCAGGAAGCCCAGGCCGTTGCCAGCCCAGGGCCAGGAAGCCCACCGTGCCCACCCCATTCCATGACCATCCTGAGGGCTTCCATCCTGGGCAGGGGACCTGACGGAGCCTGAGCGGGCGTGGCCAGCCGGCCTGGAGCAGGAATGGGGGCCGGGCAGCAGACCCTGAGGCTGCCCTCTGAAAGCGCCCGGGGCAGGTGATGACAGGGCTCCCGGCTCTGCCCTCGCTGCTGGTCCTGCAGTCCCGGCAACCTGCCTGGGGGAGATGGCCCAGACGCACCCCAGAGATAGCCAGGGGCACTGCCCCTTCAGCCCCAGGGCTCCAGGGAAACCAGCTGCCCGTAAGGCCCGCGCCAGGCCCAGGTAGGGTATGTGTGACTGAGGCAGGTGTCTGCGCACCTGGGACGCCTCCCCTGAGGGACTTGGGGCCAGAGTGCCCTGCCGTGTGCCTTCTCCCCAAGCCTCAGTGCCCCACCTGCAGGTTGGGCTGGGCTGATCACAGTGCCTAACAAGAGGAGTGCGGTCGGGATCTGAGAGGGAATGTCTGGGGGCTGCCGTGGGGGCACGTCACTGCCCGCACCTTCCTCGGCTGTGGGTGCTGCGAGGATCGCGAGAAGCAGGAGCGTGGGCAGGGGGTGCACTGTGCAGGCTCCGCTGGGTCCACACCTGAACACCTGCGTCTGCTTCTTCCTCCCAAGGGCAGGCAGGCGGCGTCCAGCCACGGCCGAGGAGGACCTCCTGGCTGCCCTGAGTTGGCCCACGCCCTCCCCACGGCCAGGAGCCCCTTGGGAGGCGCCCTTCGTGGCCTGGACCGACCACATGGAGGAGAGGCCGGGCCCCCAGGGGCAGGCCTGCAGCCGCTCTGCTTGGACAGCCGGCGAGGAGGCCCCGGATGGGGACAGCTCGGTGTCGTCGGGCCGCCTGTCCGGCTCTTCGGGGGGCCACAAGTCGTGCGCACCTGCCCACAGGCCCTGGAAGGAGAGGCGCCCCCTGGTGCTGGGGTCCCCACAGCAGCACGGGGAAAGCAACCCCCGGCTGGAGCAGCTGAGGGAGAAGATCCGGGCCCAGGCGTGCTGGCAGGCCAGCTGCGCCTCCCTGGGCACCTCGATGCCCTCCAGCACCTCGCACCTCCTCAGGGCCTCCCCGCCAGCCCCCCGGAGGAAGGTCAGAAAGCTGAAGAAGACCCCTCCAGCCCCGGCCCCCCCAGGTCAGGAGCAGCTTCCTGGTGAGGGTGGGAGGGCCGCGCTGGGAGCCTGGGTGTACCCACTGGGTGCCACTGCCTGAGGCCCCGAGAGGGGCTCAGCCTGGGAGCTGAGAGGGAGGACAGCCTCTGGGAGGGTCCTCGAGCTGGGCTGCAGCACAGGGAAGGCCAGGCTGCTGGCAGCGGAGCAGGGCGGGTGTGTGGGAGGGACTGGCCCGGCTGGAGGCTTCTGGAAGGGGCGCTGGGGTGCGGGAGGCAGAGTCAGGGTCAGGTCTTTGGGGATTCGGTCAGGAACACCTTGAAAATCTTGCAGGGAGTTTGAAGGTGCCCAGAGGCACGGTGTGCCCCTGCCCGGCGGCGTGGGGGATGGGGTGCGGGGAGGCAAGGGCGAGGCTGGGGATAGAGAGACACCCACACGCAGCTTCCCTGTCGGAGAGACGGCCGCCACGCACGCAGCCCTGCGGCTCTGCCCACTGAGCCGGTGCTTAGCTCTTTCCAGGAGGCAGGGAGGATGCTTTCTTCTGATACTTTGTTTAAAAAAAGGATAACTGACCACCACACCGCGTCTAAGCGCACAGCTCAGCGGCCTCAGGGACAGTCACACTGCTGTGCGTGTACCGTTCTCTCCAGGACTTTCCATCCGCTGCAAAGCGCAGAGAGTGAAACGAGAACGGCTGGCACTCCCCGTGTCCCCCTCCCCCCACTGCCCTGGTTAATGCTTTGGGGCGCGTCCCTCGAAGCCACTCTTCACTTTGCAAAAGGGGACTTTGCGTGCACACAGGGACGGTCCTTTCCCATGCTGCCTGGTGCCAGCCGCACGAGGCCCCAGATGAGGCACACGGGGCCCGGTCGCCCCCAGGCCGGCCACCGTGGTGCTGCTCTGGCTGGACAGTCATGTGGCCTCGAGCTCAGCACCACGAGTGAGTCAGGCCCATGGACGCACCTGGGCCTGGGGTCTGAGTCCAGGGCGCGGCGCTGAGGGGCTGTCGAGCGAGTGCCAAACGGGGACTCTTCCTCGAGGTCTCGTGACAACCTCTCCTTACACTCTGCTCCAGGCTTTGGCAGCCCGAGTGCAGCTGGGCGTGCCGTTCAGGACAAGGCCGTCCCTGGCCAGGAGCGCGCGCCCTCCAGGGTCTCCCAGCGCCAGGCCTCCGGTGAGTGGCTCTGCGGCCGACCATCCTGGCACCTCGGCCCAGGGCAGGGAGCTGGTGGGGCGTCTCCGTGCCGAGACTCCTGCACAGAATAAGTGAGGCCTTTCCAGCATGGCCACGTGCCAGCCACAGGGGTCCTCCAGGTCCTGCCGGCTCCTGGGCTCGCTGCTCACCCACAGGTGGCCCAGCCTTGCTCGGCAGGTGCCCAGGTACTGGCTGTGGGTCGGCAGATTTCCAGGCAGGGTGCCAAAGGCCCAGGGACCAAGGGAACCATGAGGGTTTGGCTCACTCATTCACCCAACAGATCAAGGAGTAAGGATGGAAGGCAGACGAGAGCCGCTCCTGGGGGCTGAGGGTAGGAGCCAGGGCTGGCGTGGGCTTTGGCAGGCTCCACGGAGGGGGGGGGCGGGGGCGCTGTCTCCACAGTCCAGAGAGGCTGCAAGATGTTGGTGACCGAGGTAGAGAGAGGGGAAAGGGCTGGGAGCAGAGGTCGGGCTGTCCTGGCCCAGGGGAGCACTGAGGGTTTTGGGGGGGCTGGGGGGCAGGAGAAGGTGAGTCAGGACCCCAGGGGGCAGTCATAGCCTGTCCCAGTGGTGCCCTGGTGGCCAGGGTTGGGCAAAGGTTGCTCAACACTCACGTCCAGACCCCAGTGAGTGGCAGCCACAGGCATGTTTTTGGGGGTGTCTCACCCCAGACAGAAGGGGAGCCAGGTGCGGGGCCCGGCCCCCATGCGCCAAGGGGCAGAACCTGTCCCTAACCCAACTCCGGCCTAACCAAGGGCACCAGCCACTCCACACAGAACGGCTGTCCTCCTCCTGCTGCTGTGGGCCCGATGGCCTCAGCTCATCCACCCCCACGGAGGCCCTGGGGCAACAGTGAAGTTCGGGACTTGAGGACCTCAGCACCCACTGTCACTGGTCGCCAGCTCTTGGCAGTCACACTTCAGCTGCCGTTTTAGAGCCCCCAGAAGCAGGGTGTGGGCAGGGCCTGGGTCTTGAGGTCCCTCCTGGCAGCAGCATCGGGCACTGAGGACCAAGGCGGGACTGGCCGCACCAGAGGCCAGTCTTTCCCCGTGGGCCCAGCCATGTAGACACAGGGCTTGGCCTATTCCCTTGAGCTAACTGGCCTGTTGGCTTCCCCTCCGTCTGCCCCTGTGGGTCAGTCTCTACCCCCTCGGGGTCTCCACATCCCCCTGACTGTCCATCCAGGGGTGGACTGGGCCGTGGGAAGGCCCCTCTGACTCCAGCTCTCACTCCTGGTCTCCCAGTGTGGCCAGCTGCCATGCCTGGGTTCACCCGTGGGCCAGTCAGTTATTTATTCATTCAACGAACACGAGTGCCATGGCCAGCTCCAAGTTGGGTGCAAGAGACCGAGTGGGAATCTGTGCACAGTCAGGGAGGAGTGGGGAGCCTGCCGGCAGGAGGGCTCCCCAGGGGTGCTCCACACAGAACGCAGAGAGGGGGTGGGCAGCCGCGTGTGCCCCTTGAGCCCTGTGCCGGGCTGCCTGCACTAGCATGCAGGACCAGGGAGCAGGTGGCCCCCCCATTGTCCCCTGGAACCTGGTCGGAACCCCTGTGTGTGTGTTACTGCTCATCTTCTCTCCCCTCCCCCTCTCTCCTCACACTGAAGTTCCACGGGAGAAACACAAAAGCATGAAGAGTAGTTCTTGCAAAAGAGAGAAGGCCCCCAGGTCATCCACCAGAAGAGCTGCCAAAGACCAGGGTAAGGCTGGAGGGGCCGTGAGGGTGGCTGGTCCCCGCGGCCACCGAGCGCCGTGTGCACGTGTTTTGGGGCCAGCACGCTTCCGCTGCCCCACTCTGCTCTCTGTGTGCACGTGTTTTGGGGCGGGCATCTGGGGTCGACAGGGGCCAGGCTTGACTGGGGGGTGGGTCTGCTGTGAATGGAGGAGGCAGCGCTGGTGTCTGCACCTCAGGCGCCTGCAGAGCCTGACCATCCCCCAGTAGCAGTGGGGCCCACTGGTGCAGGGGCTGTCCCTTGTGACATGAGAGTGAAAGTCCGCAAACCCCATGTGCAGTCCCAAAGGCCCTCGGCCACACGCATTCCCAGTCTGCTCCTCAAGCGCACTGACACGCATGGACAAGCATGGTGCATGGCAGGCCCATGACACGTGGTTGACAGTGTGGCTGCCTTCCTGTCGCACAGTGCCATGTGACGAGTTGTAGGTTCCACCGCCTTTGGCACTGGGAAGACTGGCGGAGGGAACGGGCCGATGGGCCTGGTGTGGGATTTGGAATTCCAGGGGGCGAGCTCACCTGGGCACGGATGGGGGGAGTGACCGGGGGCAGCATCCACCGTCTTGCCCCCCTTTGGGGACGTAGGGCCGTCACCAGGGGGGACGTTGGTGACGCGTTTGTGTGACAGCTGAGAGGTCTGCTAAGTGGTCTTGGTGGTGGGAGCATCCCCACCTGCAGCTCCTTGACCGGGTGGGGCCCCCAGGCTGAGGCCAGCTCAGCAGGACTCTTAGTCTAAGATACACAGCTCTGAGCTGCCCCTGCTCATCCCCGTGCCTCAGTTTCCCCCATGGCATGAGATGAAAGTCCTGGGTGGGGGTGGTCCTGAGTGAGGTGGGGACACTGAGGCTGGCCCCAATGCTGGGGGGCGGAGGCAAAACCCCACTCCTGCTGACAGTGAGGGGTGCTGGGAGACCTGGAGAAGGTTCCAGAAGCCACACTGAAAATACACAAAACATAAACGTTCTCTGCACCGTCCTCTCCCCACTCTCGGCTCTTTGGTTTGTTTTGTTTTCATGGCTCGCTTGAAAAATGACCGGCTTTCTGCCCGACACTGGGTCAGAGGGCGCACCTCGGGCCGCATCCATCATCGTCACGCGTGTCTCCCGGACGCACTGACCATCAGTTCCTGTCAACGGGGAAGGCACAGCTGGGCTAAGGAGGGATGGGGATGGGGTCAGAGGTCGGAGTCACGGGACTTGGGAATCGGATGATTTAGAAATTTGCTGTCGTTAACAAAAAATTAAATCACAATAGTTATAAAATATTCATCCATCCGCCCAGAGGAAAATGAAGCCCCATATTTAATTTCAGATGATATCACCTCACTTTGCATTTTTTATCATAGATGAGGTTGGCCCTGGGGCTCTGACAGGGCACTGGGGACTTCATCCATTTCTGCAGATTAAAAACACGCTCGTAAAAAAATTAATTGCCATTAAACTGCTCAGCAGAAGGAAAAATGTGCCCGTCAGGACCCATTTATTGACCCGGACCCTCTGGTGGGCTAATGGGGACCTGAACGCCCCACAAAGGAGGGATCTGTGGGCGGGGTGCCAAGCCGCCTGGCCAGAAACAGCCCCTTCCCACCAGAGTGGTCTCTCTGGGAAGCCCCACTCCCGGGTCCCCTCGAAATCCAGAGGTGGTGGGGGGGGGGGGGCAGTTCCAGCCTTTGGCTTCTGCCCTGAGCCAGCTGAATCCTGACCCTCTGGGCTCAGCTCCTGGAGAGGTTGTGGCTGCTTTTCCATCCTTGCGACTCTGTGGGAAGGTGCTTACAGAGGGGGAAACTGAGGCAGGGAGAAGTTAAGTCAATGGCTCAAGGCCCACAGCTACTGACGGGCAGAGCTGGAATATAAACCCAGATCTAGGACTCCTGAGACCAAGCTCTTGACCTCTGGTGTCCCCAGGGCCTGGGGCTGGAGGGCACAGTGGGCTGGGGGTGGGGCAGGGGTGGCAATGTCTCCTGGAGGGGAGTGGCCTCCGGTCCTGTCCTCTTGGGGCGTAGCTTATGCAGGACCCGGCCCCCAGGGGACGTGTTTGTAGAGGGACATGGCCTGACAAAAGGCGTGACTTGGAGGGCAGGGACTTGGTCCAGAGAGGGCGGCCTGGGTGTGGCCTTCGGGGACTCCAGGGGGCGCGGCCTCTGGAGAGCAAGGTTCTGTGGCCTTCCTCTCCTCAAGCCCAGCGTCAGGCCTGCGCTGATGTCTCTGGCCTGGGCACTGGGAGGTGCCCCAACTGGGGCATTGTGCTGGCAAGGCCTGACCCTGCCTGGCCACCTGCCCCGGGCAGGCTGGTCTCTGGATGGTCTCTGCTGTGAGGCTCCCTGGTTGGCAGGAAGCCCTTTCATGGGGGACAGGACAACTGTTAGCTGGGCGGTCTTGTTTGCCCTTCGTTTGCTGCCAGGGGAGGGGCAGTGAGTGCCTTTGGTGTCTGTGTGTGTCTGTGTGCATATCTGTGTGTGCATGTTTGTGCATGCATCTATGTGTGTGTGCGTGTGCATCTCTGTATACATACAAGGGTGTCTCTGTGTGTGCATGTGTGTGTCTATGTGCATCTCTGTGTGTGCATCTCTGTGTGCATGTGTGTGTGCATCTCTGTCTGTGCATGTGTACATGCAAGGGTGTCTCTGTGTGTGCATGAGTGCATGTCTGTGTGAATGTGTCTGTTGTGTGCACATGCATGTGTGTGTGTGCCTGTGTGCAAGTTAAAGGCAGGCTGCTGCTCCTGCCTCTGACAGGGCCCTGGTGGATGGGTTTGTAATGACGGTGGGGATGCTATTGGCATTTGGTGTGTGTAACCTGGATTATGAGGTAAAACCTTGATACATGATGTTAATTATGTGACAAGCATGTCTGCATTGGGGACACGCTCTCTTGGCCCCTCATCCTGCCATCCTGGGTGTCTTCAGGGGTCCCCCCACCCCTGTAGTCTCTGAGTGTCACCAGCTCACAAAGAGATGCATTGCCTTCAGCTCAGTCCCAGGGACCAGCTGTGACCCTGTGTGGGCTGGTGGCTTGTTAGCATCACCGTTGTGATGATTATCGGTTGGCACTTACTGTGCTGCGTGCGCTTCTGGGCCTGTGTTGAGGTTTTACAGACAGAGCCGTAGGAAGAACATGTGCTCTTCCCGTTCTGGGGCCAGAATCTGAAATCAGGGTGTCGGGGCTGTGCTCCCTCCGAGGGCTCCAGGGGAGGGTCCTTCCTGCCTCTTCAGCTTCTGGGGGCTCCTGGCCACATCCTTTCAATCTTCACGTGGACCCGCCCCCTCATTCACGTGCCCACTTCCGGTTGATCACGAGACCCCACCCCCGTGCACACACCTACTCTCACGTGTTCATGTGGCCCCGCCCCATGTGATCATGAGACCCCCTCTGTTCACATGACCACTCCCCTTCTTCTGGTGGCCATGCCCCCCATTCACATGACCACTCCCTCCTGCTGGCACAGCCACACCTCATGTTCACGTGACCGTGTTAACGTAAAAAACATTCTAACCTGTAACGAATTTTTGTGAGTTTATTTGAGCCAAACTCTCAACAATTGCTGGGAAGCAGGATCTCAATATCTATAATAATAAAAGCATAATATGCAAATTGACTGAATGGCCAAATAGCAGAACGACCATCCTGACGACCATGCTATGACATGCATTGGCGCCAGGCCAGCCAAGGTGGGTGCAATGCAATTGGTCAGGGGCCTGCCATCGCCCCACAATCGCCCTGCAGAGGGAGGCCCAGGCCACCAGCCAGCGGGGTGATCAATCGGGGGGCTCTGAGATTGCGCCGCAGAAAGGCCTAGGATACCTACTGGCCAGGGGGGCGATCGATTGGGGGGGGCTCCACGATCGCCCCACAGAGGGAGGCCCTGGCCACGGGCCAGGGGGCAATCAATCGGGGGGGCTCTGTGATTGCCCCAAAGAGGGAGGACCAGGCCACCCTCTGCAGGGCAATGGATGCGGGGGGGGGGGGGGGCCTCCACGGAACTGGGGAACTAGGATTGTGTGGCAGCAGGCATGGGCAGTGCCAAGCCAAGGCGGGTGTGGGTGGGGGGTGGGGCCACAAGGTAGCTGGGGCCACAAGGGCACCGGCAGGCGAGGCTGCGAAGGCCTACCCTTGCACGAATTTTGTGCATCGGGCCTCTAGTATTGGGATAATGCTACAGAGAATGGTAGTTTTTCACCTTGTTTTATAAATTACCATCAAAGGAGGAGACATAAGTGGGTCACGTGAAATCCATTGCTGGTAGATTAGGGAGGTGGGAGAAAGCAAAGAGGGGAAACCTCTGGGATTGGATAAAAAGTAAAATGATAGACACATGCTTCATTTACTTAGGTGGGTGCAGGATAGTTAACAGCCAACAATTAACATGATAACAAGAACAATGAGGGAATTTAAGGTCTTGACCCTGGGCCCTGGACCCTTGGTTGTGCCCTCAGTGGTTCAGAGAAGGGGAAGTTACAAGTTACCTGACATTTCACAGGTATGTTATCTCAGATGCAAAAAGACAATAGGTTCAGTTAAGAACTACCCACCATAGACCGCTTTTTATTATTTTTTTTATTGATTTCAGAAAGGAAGGGAGAGGGAGAGAGAAACATCAATGATGAGAGAGAATCATTGATTGGCTGCCTCCTGTAAGCCCCCCACTGGGGATCAAGCCCGCAACCCAGGCGTGTGCCCTTGACCAGAATCGAACCAGGGACCCTTCAGTCCGCAGGCTGATGCTCTATCCACCGAGTCAAATGGGCTAAGGCTGCTTAAAAAGTTTAATTTCAGACCATCCTTTGTGGTTACTTTAGGTCTTAGAGTTTGCAAAACCGTCATACCAGCCTTCCCTGAGCTTGTCAGGTTAGCATGTGGCCTTTTTTCATCCACAACTGCAACCCATGATCATACTATCACACCCATGGCCACATGACCACACCCCAGGTCCACACTCCCGTGTGCGTGTGGTCCCTCCTCCATCCTCACAGGACCCCTCCTCCTTCCTTACCTAGCCCATCCTCTGTCTTCACCTGGTCCCTCCTCTGTGGTGGGGAGACCAGATGTCAAGCAAGGTGGCCAAGCAAGGTCCTGAGGGGGACACTTGAGTACCATCCAGGCCCCCAGAGGGAGGGCTGGAGTGTGTGGCTCCAGGTGGCAGTGGGCCTGTATCAGGGCGGGTGAGGGGAGAGAGCCAGCAGAGGAAGGTCGGAGTGAGCCAGGAGGCCAGGGTCCTGTTCCCACCTCCCCTGCACACACGCACATACACACTTGCTCCGTTTTGCTCCTCCCAGGACCAGTGGCCCTCCCCTTCCCCAATCCAGGCAGCAAGAGTGGAAACAGCCCCTTCCTGGAGGCAGGACTTCCCCTCCCCACTGCTGTCCCCGCCCCTGCTGTCACGTGAACTGGTCTCCCAGGCTGCACGGAGCCGCCGCCCTTCCCACTGGGGCCAGCATTCGGAGCCTCTGTGTGTGTTTTCTCTGTTTAAGATTCTGAGTTGGTTGGTGTTTACGCCTGGAGGAAAGGACAAGCCCTGGTGAGAGGGCTGCTCGGGCCCCCTCCCGCCCTCCCCAGGCTCCAGAGCAAGGCCCCCTCAGGAGCGCCGGTCCCCACCGCGGAATTAGGTACCTTGTGCCTCCGCCTGCATGTGTGCGCACGCGGGCTCCCCCTGCTCTGCTGCCGAAGATGGGTGGGCATGGGCCCCATGCCGCCGGGAAGGAGGTGGCATTGGTGCCTGAGCAGCGCCTCCCAGTGACGTGTCAGTGCCCTGTGAACTCGCCACCAGAAGGGGACTCTGGGAAACCGTTCTATTTAGAAGCTGGAGGTCAGGGTTTCTGTCCCTGAAGGGCACCCCTTTGGCTCCGGAAGGCTGGCATGGCTGTCTCGGCTTTCCCCACTTAGGGGAGCAGGGCGAGTGCCGATGGGGTCCTCCCAGACACCCGTCCCCCAACGTGTGCTCAGTGTTCACCAGGTGCCAGGCACAGCCTCACAGCACCTGCCCCTCGGGTCTAATGTGAGTTAGGGATGAGCACAGAGACAGGAGGCTCCCGGGGGGGGGGGGGGGTGCCTCTGAGCTCTGTGTGTCCGCCCCTAGTGCCTGCCTGTCTTTGCAGGAGACATGGAGGACAGAGCTGCTGAGAGCTCCCCTGTTGGCCCCCGGACACCCCGCCTGGGCACCGTCCGCAGCGACCCACGGGTGCCCACCCACATGCCCAACCTGGCGTCCTGTGACGAGGCCGGGAGCATCCACTCTGCCATGGCCTTCCTGCAGGACCTCCGCCAGCAAATCCAGGCGGGGCTGGATCTGGCCCAGGACCATCACCGCAGGGGCGGGCAGGAGCGCCGGCAGCTGGCAGGGAGGAGGACCAAGGGCCACTGGAGCGCCCCGGACGTGCGGGTCTCCCTCAGCAAGAGTTCTCAGGGCCCGGCCAAGGGGGTGCAGCGCTCCTCCTCAGAGTGGGCCGGGAGCCTCTCCGCTGGGCAGCACTGGGGTGCCTCGGCCAGGTGGGAGTCCTATCCACAGAGGACCTGGTCCCCCCAAGGACGGAACCCCACCTTCCAGAGGCCTGGGAGCCCCCCTGAGAGGCCCTGGAGTGCCTCGGCCGGGCAGAGGGCTGGGGCCCCCTGCAAAGACTGGGAGGCCTCTCCCCGAGGACGCTGGAGCCTTCTGGAAAGGCCAAGCCCTACCACCCAGCGGCCCTGGAGCGCCTCCTTCGTGAAAAAGGCTGGCGCCCCGGTCCAGTGCAGAGCCCGCCCCTGGCCCAGGCCCACCCAGAGCACCTCTCAGCTGGCACCTGGGCAGGAGACTGAGGCTCGGCTGCCGCCACCCTGCCCAAAGCCCCGGGGGCTCCTGGGCCACCCTTACAGCCCCGCGTCCTTGCGGGAGTTGATGCGCCAGAAGGCCCTGGCGCGCCAGCAGCAGGTCCTGGAGGAGAAGGCCTCGGCCCTGCAGGCAGGGGAGCTGCGGAGCCAGCGGCTGCAGGGTGTGTACAGGCAGCAGAGAGAGGCCGTGCGGGGCAGGGCCGGCCCCACCAAGGCCTTCCCCCTGGTCTCCCAGACGACCCCCAGCATCGTCACCTTCGTCCCACACTCAGCACCGTCCAGGGTAGGCACCGGGGTGCGGAGGGGGCGTGGACCAGCTCAGCCACGGCCTCCACCCCCAGGGCCCCGGGGCCTGTCTGCCCCCTCGGTGTGACCAGGCTCTGGAGGGATCCCGTTGACTCTGTACCAGCTCCTAAAGAGGACAGACCGAGGGGTCCAGCCTGAGACCCCTGGGGGGCGGGCCCGGGCCGGGGCCAGCTCCGAGCCGAGCCAGGGTGTCGGGCTCTGGGTGAGACTCTGACTGCATCCGTCTCTGTTCCAGGGCCAGGACGCGCCTGGGAGCGTGGGGTCGCCCGCGCTGCGGTGGAGCAAGGTGACCTCTGGCATGGTGCTGGGGGACCAGGAGGCCCCGGGCAGGTGGGTATCAGGTGGGGGGCTGCACCTCCTGGGCCCCGGGCCACACAGCCTGCCATCTCACTGAGGTGAGCTCATACCACACCAGTGCATTGAGCGCTTTCACTGTGCAACCAGAACCTGTTCCTTCCAAACGCTTCCATCACCCAGGAGAACCCCACCCCATCAGCCCACCCTCCCCTGCACCCCATCTCTCCCTCCTGCGCGTTCACATGTTCTGGACATGAGCCTTTGTTCAGGCTTCTCTCGAAGAGCACATTCCCTAGGTCTGTCCCTGCCGTATCGTGGTCAGGACTGCCTGCCTTTTCAAGGCTTCATAGTGTCCTACTGGGAGGTGGACCAGGTTTGGTTTCCCATCAGTGGACACTGGGGTGTGTCCACCTCTGGCTGCTGTGGAAACTGGACTGGGCACATGGTGTGCGTCTCGGCCCCGGCTCTCAGGCCTGTGTGTGGACCCAGAGTGGGGCTGCTGGGCCACCGGGTCGCCCCACACTGGCCTTCTGAGGAACTGCCACGTTCTCCACAGCGGCCGCGCCCGTCCGTTCCGCCCGGTCCGTCCGCCAGCAGCACCCAGGGTTCCCGTCTCCACGTCCTCGCGGCTGCTTTTCCTTGTTTTGTTCACAGCAGCCGTCCTGGGGGTGAGGTGGGACCTCACGTGCTTTCCTGTGCATTTCCCGGTGACCTGGGCACTGAGCATCCTCTCATGTGCTCGTCGGTCGCTTCTGTCTTCAGAGGAGGGACCGCTCTGTCTTGGCCTGCGTTTTGGTTTCTGGCTGAGCTGCAGGAGCTCTTTCTGCAGTCTGGTCCTAACCCTGTGGCGACATGGCCTCTAAGTCCCCGCTCGTGCCCTCGCTGCTTCTGTCTCTGTTGGTTGTGTCCTTTGATCCGTGGAGGCTTTTCACTTCGAAGCAGCCAATTTATCTGTCTCTTGTCTGTGTTTTTGGCGGCACATCTAAGAAACCGCCGCTGGCTGTCCTCGCTCTGACGGTGGCGGGCGGGCATGAGGCTGCTCCATACCAGCCCCCAGCAAACATGGACCCCGTGAGCACCCCCTGGGTCTGCCCCAGAAGCACCACCACATTCAGCGCCTGCACACACGTGTTTCACACACATGTTTCACACTCACCACTGGACGTGTACAGGCAGCAGAGGAAGGCCGTGCTGGGCCTCCCTGACCCTCGCACCCTCTGTCCCCACAGCTTCTGCCTGTGTCTGGACAGAGCCTTGAACCATGAGCCTCCGGAGACAGGAGGCCCCCAGGAAGGCTGGGCGGGTGCTCCCCTGCCGACGTCCGCTGGCTCCCCCGCGGGTCCCCGAAAACTCCAGGACCTAACTGCCCACCCCCCACGCCCGGGGCTGTGCGTCTACCTGGGCCCCGAGGAGGCCGAGCGCCTGGGCACGCGGGGCCCGCTGCACTTCCGGTACAAGCACGCCCGGTTGCAGGCCCTGGAGACCATGGCCAACGTCCTGAAGCAGCGCATTGACCTCCTGACGGCCAATCTGCTTGCGGCCGATGCAGCGGACACTCTGGAGGACCTGCCCTCGAACCCGCCATCCTCGCGCCCCAGCACCCACAGTGCCAGCCGGCCCCCGAGCCTTGGCACCCCCAAGCCCGTGGTGCCAGCCTGTCCCCAAGCCTTGGTGCCCGATGCAGGCAGAGGGTCTCCCTGGGGCTGGGCAGATGTGCGGGCCAGGCTGCTTCTCTCTCCTTCCTGCTTGCCTGACGGAGAGACGCTGCTGTGGAGTCCTGGCTGGGAGCAGCGGAGGAGCGTGAGCCCCGGGGGCCACCTGGCCTACTCGCCGCCAGGTAAGCCCCACGTGCCCCCAGCTAAGACCTGCACGCAGGCCATGCTGACCACAGCCCTGTCGGCGGCCGAGGGAGCCCCGCTCTTTCCCTGGCCCTCAGTTTCTTCTCCTGAAGTGGGGATATGTTGACAATAGCACAGCTGTTGTCACCGAGAAGGTGGTGTGGGTGACGTCCTGGCAATGGGATTGGCACAGTTTCCCGTCAGCTGCACTGTTGCAGTGGCTCTGGCTGGAGGAGGGGTGAGGCCTGGTCCTGAGGCTTGTGTGTCTGTCACCTCCCTGCCCTGTCCCCTAAGCCAAAGCCAGGCCAGAAAGAGAAGGGGGCACGGGAGACAGGCTGCCGCCTCCTGCCGTGGGCGGGCGCCCTCCCCTCTCCCCGCTCCCCCTCCTTCCTCATTCCCGCCTCCCTCCCTCCCCACCGACCTCGCTCCCCTCCTCCCCTGGTGCCCACACCTGGAAAGTGACATCCTGGTGCCCATGTCTCCAAAGGATCCATGGAGGATGGATGTTTGAAGCTGGACCGGAGGCTGGCGAGAGACACGGCTTCTGCCCAGGCCCTGGGCCCCTTGGCAGGGAGGTAAGCCCATGAGCAGCCTCGAGTCCGGCCGTGCTGTGAGCCATGGGCTGGCGGCCTCTGCCTCTCACGCCCCCGGGCAGGGCCCCCGCTGGCCAAGGCCTGGCAGGGTGGCCACACAGCCCCTGACACACCTGCAGCTCTGAGGCTGGCCGGGCAGTGGTCCTGCCACCTCTTGGCCTGACCCAGGGCCTGCAGTGAGGACCAGCCCCGATGCACATCCCCCCATGCTCCCCGCATGGTTCCCGGCCCAGGGGACAGTCGGCCACACTCTCCTGTGTCCCTGGTATGGATGGCAGGCTGATTGTCCAGGGGACACTGAGGCAGGGGCACCTGCATCCAGGTTCCACATCCACGTCTGAGTCCTCACGACCAGCCGGCCACAGTCCCTGCAGCTCTAGTATCTTCCACCCCCAGCAGTGGCTCAGCCTCCTGTGGCGGCCCCTTCATGCAGGTCCCTTATAGGGGACCCTGGGTCCAGTAGCAGAAGAGACTGGCCTAGGCTGGGGTACTGAGGGCCCCTGCCTGCCCCACCTGCCATCCAGCCAGTCCAGCCTGGGCCTAGTTTTGGGGACCTCCTGCAGTCCCCACCCTCACCCCAGGACCACCCCCTGAACCTGGGCCATCCTCCCCCAGTAGCCCTGTCCCTGCTCTGTGTGCCCCCAGCCCTCTCAGCCCCAACTCCCCCACACCAGGAGGGGTGTCCTTCCCGCCGCCCCCCCTCTGCCCGAGCATCTTTGGGGCAGCTGCTTCCTTGCCAATGTAACCTTCCCGGGCACTGTGGCCTCTCACCGTCTGGGGTTCAGGCACATGCTCACCCCCTCAAGGACTCCCTGTGCAGCTCCAAGAGCTATTCCTTTAGCCCATCGCCCCCCCCCCCCACCTACCCAGCATTTCCTGACGCCAAAGTGGGTGCGGGCCCCTACATCCTTCTCAGGGGCCAGCAGTGCCCTCCTGGTCCCCAGCCCTGCCCAGTCCTCCTTCCTGGCACACTGCATGGCCTGGAGGTTCTTGGGCATCTCCCGCCCCCTCACCCTCTGTCCTGAGACTGAAGTGCCCTGGGCAGTGGTCTCCAGCCTCCCCTTCCCCTCCCGTCCCTTCCCCTCCCGTCCCTTCCCCTCCCTTCCCCTCCCCTCTCCTCCCCTCCCCTCCCCTCTAGGGATATTCCCTGCTAGTGCACCTCCCCTGCCTGTCACCCCCAGGAATCCCCACCCACCCTGCCTTCCTAAAGCCCCCTTAGCTTCGCCAGTGGGGGCTGTTTGGTCCTTTGGGGTGAGTCTTATCTTGCCCCCTTCCCTACCTACCCAAGCCCAGCCTCAGCCTGGTCCGTGGAATTGGAATTCCTACCAGACGGGGGCAGCATTGGGCTGGCCATCTGTCTTCCCAGCGCACACCTGCTCCCCTCCCGTCCTTCAGAAGGGGGTGGGGGCGGGGATCCTGAGAGGTCAGTGTGGGAGCCTGGCTCCAAGGAGGCCACCTGCAGCTGCACGTCGAGGCAGACGGCCAGCAAGGCCGTGGGCTTGTCCCCGGCCTCACAGCCTTCCCACCTGAGCGCGTGCCCCCCCCTCCCCCAAGCAGGTCCCACAGGCAGAAGTGAGTCATCCGCTAGTCTGCCCAGTGGCCCGTGCCTGCCCCACCTCCCATCCAGCTGGGATCACAGCCCAGGGCTTGCCAGCCCGAGGGCATTCAGGACTGGTGCCGGCTGTCCCCTCTAAGCCAGCCTCCAGGCTGCAGCTTCCATGGCCAGGCCCCGTCACCTCTCCTGCTGCCCACACCCAGGGCTGAAGGTCACCGCTTCCCCTGAG
The DNA here is from genome assembly GCF_963259705.1 of Myotis daubentonii. NCBI lineage: Eukaryota > Metazoa > Chordata > Mammalia > Chiroptera > Vespertilionidae > Myotis > Myotis daubentonii. The sequence goes on along the minus strand of NC_081850.1, from coordinate 82,485,385 downwards.
GCCAGTTTCTGGACCATTGGGGCCCCTGGGCCACAGGAGACAACCTCTTCCCCCCTTCCGTTCCCAGCTGGGACCACGGTGCCAGTGGGAGCAACCAGCCGGCCATGGCAGCCGGTGGCGAGAACACTGGGTTGGGCCTTGGGATGCCTGTCCACCTGGCATCTCTGGAAGGAAGGGGCGGCCCAGGCCCCACAAGCCCCTGTACTTCTTGCACGCCGTCTAGCACCTCCGGGAGGCGTTTGCACCCCCATTTTACAGATGGGAACACTGAGGCTCAGAGAGAGGGGTTTGCCCAGGTCACACGGCTCACGGGAGGGCAAGCCAAGACTCAGACCCGGGCTTGGCCTCAGGAGCCCATTCTCTAGCCCGCGGGCCTCCCGAATCTGACCCGCTGGCGGTAGGCAGTGGGCGGTGCTCTTGCAAGTCCTCCGGGGACCCTGGTGCCACTGAATCTGAGGACCACTGTCCGGGTCCCCGATGCCAGCAGAGCTCTCAGACTCGTGCCGAGTCCCTCCCAGGGTCTATCCCGGGGTCAGCAAGCCACAGCCCCCCGGCCCACTCCTGTGCTTGTAAATAAAGTTTTATTGGCACATGGCAATCAGAGGGCTGCTTTCGTGCTCCAAGGGCAGGGCTGAGTCCTCCCACAGAGATGGGGCCTGTGTGGCCGCAGAGCGAACACCGTTCACTCCTCTACGGGGAGTGCCTGCTGCCCTGCCCTGGAGCGTGAGGGAGGCCCTGGCTGCGTAGCCGCTGGCCATCGGGGCCTCCCAGGAGTTGAGCCTCGCGGGGCTGGCTCCTTCCTGCCACCGTCAGGGGGGTCCTCTCGGGAGCCAGCACCCCAAGTTTAGAATGGGGAGGAGGGAGCGAGAGGGAGCCCGGAGAGGACCCTGCAATGCCCTATCTCCCCCCCCCCCCCGTTCATGGCCCTGCGCCCCCAGAGTGCCCCCTCCAGCAGCCCCAGGTCACCCGGGAATCAGTCACTGGGCCCACCCGGTGCCTCCTCAGCATCTGGGCTGCTCGCTCTTTCTGGAACACTCTTCCACGTCACCTCCCCTGCACGTCCAGGGTGGGATGGGGCACAGGTCACACTGACAGCAGCTGCCACACAGCAGGTGCATACAAACACCTGTGCCTCAGGCCCCGAGGGCTGATGGAGAGGGCCAAGCCCCACCTGTCCCCATGGCCACAGGTGGGTGTAGCCGGCATCTTCAGCCACTGCCTGGTGGACATGTGCCAGGAAGTCCAGGTCCCTCATGGAGGCGCAGGCTCAGCACCCAGGGCAGCGGTGACCTGCGGCCAAGGGCACTTGGACCCCAGCCCAGTGCCCACGGTGACGTAGAGGCCTGCACTCCTGCGGGGTGCTGGGCCTCTGGGGCTGAGAGCGGAGCCCTAGTTACTGCTTCTCAGAGGAGACCCCACCAAGCAGGGGGTGTCAGCACCTACAGGCCCGCCCGCTCACTCCGCCCTCCTGGCCCTGTGGTCACAGGCCTGTCCTGGACACGGCATGAGTTTGAGAGCTCTGCTGGCATCGGGAACCCGACACCCGCCCACCCGCCCAGCCCTGCCAGCTGCCTCCTACCTATCCCACCTACTCACATGCGTGTTTGCGTGTCCCCAGCTCACTCGAGGTGCCAGCCCCTCCGGACCCCACCTGTGGCTCCCTGTGGCTGGAGGAGATGCCGTCGGCCAGAGGGGCAGGCTTGGTCGCGCCCTGGGCCCTGCAGAGCTGCGGTAAGGGCGAGCCTCCGGACAGGCCCTGGGCTGGCTGGTTGGGTGGCCGGGGAGGTCCTTCCGGGACCCCCTCCACGGCCTGCCGCTCCGGCGAGGTCCTGCGCGTGTAGAGACCCTTTTCTAAGTGGAGAGCATCCATGTTCAGTATTAAAGTGTTTGGAGGCTTTTGGGACCCAACGGCCTCTGTGCTCTGTTGTGACCGATCCTGGCTTCGAGGGACAGGCGGCTAACGTGCACCCCAGCCCCCACCTCCCTGTACTTGTATCAGCCACACGTGGTGGGGGCGGGACGTGGGGTGGTGTCTGGGTGGGCAGTGCCGCCTGGTGAGGGTGTGAGACCAGAGCCAGGAGCAGAGAGGGGCCTCCCAACACCCCACAGGGAGGGCTGTCGGTCACTGAAAGGACAAAACACCTGAACTGTGGACCGCAAATCGGGTCTGGAAGGTGCGAGCCTTTGCACTGACTCATTCCCTGAAGGAACATTCCGTGGGTGGCGTGGGTGCCAGGGCAAGGACAGGCAGAGCGGGTGTGGCCAGCCCTTTCTGCAGAGCTGCCCCTCCACAGGTGCCCACAGAGGGCGGGTCGCAGACCTCCCGAGGAAGGAGGGACCTGGGTGAAGGCTGCCCCTCCCCAGCCCACGGGGGCCTCAGGGCCCCACCCACACCTGCTGGGCTTCCAGGGAAAGGACAGGGCAGAGCTGCCCACCTACCTCAAAACGACCTGAGGTCTGTCGGGGCTGAGCTGTCGCCGGGGCCAGGCAACATCCACAGGCTGACCCTAGGCAGCCAGGTGCCAGGGCTTCTAGAACAACCAGCACCGCTCCCTGCCCTGCCTCTCCAGAGTGGGGAGCAGGTTGGGCCGTGGTCTTATCCGTCTCTCCTAGAATTCTCTGGCAGAGTCTCTATCCTGGGGCCACAGGCAGCCCAGGAGTCATTTGAAATCAGGGTAGCTCCTGCCTGAGTGGCTGAGGGCAGGGCTCAGGTAGCCAGAACCAGCAGTGAACACAACCCAGAGGCTTGCACTGGGCTCCCGTCAGATACCTCCTCCAGGGAGCCTCCCAGATAACACTTGGGTCACTCACCCGCCGTCGCCTGCTCTGTGGGCATCAAACTCCTGCTTGTGCGCCTGTCCGCATGGCTATCTCCCACCACCTCCATGGCAGCGCGGGGTTCAGACCCAGCTTCAAGTCGGCCAGCTCCCGTTTTTACCAATGGAAGCAGTGCCATCCAACAGAACCTTCTGGACTCACAGGCCTCGGCCAGCACTGCCCAACAGAACTTACTTTCTAATGACATCATCCAACAGAACCTTCTGGAATGAGGGAAATGGTCTAAATGGTGGGCTCTCCAATAGGGCAGCCACCAGCCACCTGTGGCTCTCTAGCCATTAAAGAATTTTGCACACGGAGCAACGCGGTGGCTGCAGCCGCGGCCGCCATGAGGGACAGCACAGCCCTGGCTTCAGACACAGGGCTCCCCCAGACAGACAGGAACGGCGTCAGCTGCACTGGTTGGGGGCTGACTCTGTCAGTGAGAGCACCGTCGTCCTCGTCACCATCACCACCCTCACCAGCGATCCTAACGGCACTTACTGACCCTCCCACTGGATCCTCGCTTCCAGGTGCTCTAGGGCGGCTCCTCACCAATCGTCTCCAGAGGACTTGGGGAGCGAGGCAGGTCATCCTCTGCTCAGTGGGGTGACTCTGAAAGTCTCGGGGGCTGCCATCTGCTTGGCCACCCAGGGCCAGGCCAGGCCAGGGATAGCTTGCTTTCTCCCAGGTCACAGCCCCGAGCTCCCTGGGGACCAGACGTGACCAGGAACTCCCCTCATCGGGCTGCAGGGCCAGGGCCTGAGGAGAGCCCGCGGGAGCCTGGGCAGCGGCCAGGGTGAGGGACCGGCGCCTCCTCTCACTCAGCCGCTCAGGGACACAGCAGAGCAGGGGATTTTCCTCGCGAGGGACTTTGGCTCAGGACACACTTCCAGCCAGTTCCTGAAAGTGTCTTCGTTCCCAAGGAGATTGGTTCACACGGAGCAGAAGGGGGGCCCCGAGCATCGCCCCACGTGCTCCACGCACGCCAGGGGGCCAGAGCCCCGGCTTCCAGTCCAGGCTGGTGCCTCAGTTTCTCAGCTGCCATGGAAACACCTGGAACTGGATCAGCTCTCGTTCCCAGCTCTCCGACCACTTGCTCTAACCGAGGAGAGCAGAGCCGCTCCGTCAGGGAAGGAGAGGGTGGGCAAGGATGCTCTCCTCTGGCACAGGCGCCAGCGATGACTGAGGAGCTCGACGGAGAGTCCCAGGAAGGCTCTGCCGTCCTCAGACCAGGGCCCACGCCCCACGGGAAGCCGAGTCCTCTGTAGCCCCTGCCAGCTCTCCCCAGGACCCAGGACAGGAGACGGGCTGGGGGAGGGGCAGCACACAGGCTGCCCCCAGGGGCCGGGGCCGCAGGGCTGGGGGGGGGGGAGGGGTAGGGGCAGGCAGGGCCGGGGCTGGACCCGGAAGCCACCGAGGAAAGGGCAGCCTCCACTGCCTCCGGACTCCCTCACCCGGGGGAGGCGGCAGTTTCCATGCTCATGCTCCAGAGGAAGCCCAGCGACCAGACCTGGGGACCGGTGTGGTCACGGCGCCCGGCCATGGCCACCCTGCACTGTGACAGCAGCCACCACGGCTGAGCCTGCATTACCCCTCCCCCACAGGCAGCAGGAAACTCCGCTCCCCATGGAGGCTCTGAGGGGCTGGTGGTTTGGTCCAGGTCACCCGCAAACACATGACAAGTGAGGCCTGCCTGGTGGCACCGTGCCTGTCCCCTCTGCAGGGTCGTGGCTGGGGGTGAGGGTGGGAGAACATGGCCGGGTCAGGCCAACAAGCCCCTGGGCATCGAGGGGAGGCAGCAGCGTCTGTCCCCTCCTCTGGCTGCGGCCTCTCCCACCCTCCCTGGACGTGGGGGGAAGGGACTGGACTCTCTTCCCTGCAAATCGGAGCGAGAGGCTGAGCCGGATGCTGAGCTGGACGAGGAGGCCCAGGCGCTCAGCTGTTCCCCCTGTGCTTGCAGGTCAGCAGGAGCCTGGCAGGCCACGTGCGGGGCACTTCTCAGACCTCCAGCAGAAGTCCCTGAGCTTTCTCCAGGCCTTGAAGGTGTGTTCCACCCCCACTGTGTCCCTTTAGACCTTTTCTGCGTGAAGTGAGCGGGGCGCAGCCTTTGCCCCCCAAAAGCTGAGCAGAAGAGGCCCTGGAGCGGGAACTGCAGGACTCACAGCAGCAGCCTCCGGGCGGGGAGGCTGGGAGGGAGGAAGGAGAGGCCGACAGTCAGACTGGCCCAGGACACCCAGGGCACGGGGACCTGGGGGAAGGATCCCTGCCAAGACTGGGGTCCTTTGGGGGCCCCTCCTGTTCTCAGAGGTGGCACCCCCTGTCCTCTCGCCAAAGAGCAGGGGGCGGGGGAGGGGGGCCGCAGGCTGGGGCCAGGGACCTGAGGCTGGGCCCTCCCTGCAGCTGGACCAGCAGAAGCAGGAGCAGGCCCTGGCCCTTCTGCGGCAGCGGGCGGAACTGGAGGTCTGGGAGACCCAGAAGGCCCTGGACGAGCTGCTCTCCAAACACCGGCTGGCGGTGAGCCTGGCCCTGCCCCATGCCTGCCCCTCTGAGCCTGCATGTTCAGCCCCAGCAGACAGGCAGCGCTGGTGGTTGAGGTGATGCAGAGAGCACCCCCAGGGCCAGCAGGGTGAGGACCAGGGTGAGGACCAGGAGGGTGATGTCATGATCTGGTCGGACGGGACGAGCCCTCTCAGAAGTGACTCTTCTCCGTGTCTGGGGACTGTTGGTGGATGTTCTTATGCAGACATTTAGGGAGGCATTCCCAGGAGAGCAGCCAGGTGTGTCTGTGCGCACGTGTCTGTGTGTACATGTGTGTACGTGTGTGCACGCACACGCACTCACGCACATGCCCTCAGACCTACAAGCACACCCACACCTGGCCCATTTCCCTTTCTCTCTCCCCCTCTTCCTGCTTCTGGCGTCGCACCTGCTGGGTGACTGCTGTTCCCCGGGAGCCCTCCAAAGCCACCCTGGCGTCCACCCCCCACACTCTGGGAGGCCCATCCCCCACCTGACTGTGTCTGCTGGAAGCCTGCCACCCTTCCCCCATCCAGCCCCCTCCAGGCCCCTGGCCAGGCCCATTGGCTGCGAGGTTGCCCTTAATCCTCCACACACACCTGTCCTCACAGAGGCGGATGGAGAAGCGCGAGACCCAGGCCAGGCCAGGGGCAGCACCAGAGCCGGAGGGGCTGCGGCTGTGGGCGGGCCCGGATCCGAAGACCTGCTGGAGCGCTGTGACGGCCAGATCCAGGTGCGTCCAGGCCGGGATGGTGGCGCCCGCCCAATGTGGAAGGTGAGGTGGGGGGTCTTGGCAGGCGAGGTACTGGTGCTGCTGGAGGGAGTCCCCAGCGCTGCCTCACCTGGCAGGTCCCAGCCATCCCTGGGCAGAGACGCTGCTGCGCCCTCCCGGGGCCCTGAAGACGGACAGGAGAGGCCGACCGGCCGGTCAGCCTATGCGGGTGAGAGTCCTCAAAACCAGCCCCTCTCCACGTGCTTGCCCATGCTCCCTGCCTGGACCCAAGGGGAAACGGAGTCAGGCACACACTGGAGAGGCCCGGAGAGATGGAGTGACTTGCCTGAGGCCACACAGGAAGGATGGAGCCGGGATGTGAACCTTAGTTCATCTGATGCCAGAACCACGATTGGGCCCAGGCAGCACTGCTCCTGCTTGTGGGCACAAGCTCGACACCCATGGGGCTTGGTGTGACTGGCAGAAGCCAGCAGGCGGGCTTGGGGGGCACCGTTATCCGTGTCTCTCTGTCCCTCGCTCTCGAGCTGACTTCCTCTCTGGCATCATGTCCCTGCTGCTGAAGGACCACCTTTACCGTTTCGGGGTGCTGTGCGCTGGGGACCATATCTTGTAGCCTCTGAGTGCTCTGACCCAGACTGTGCAGTTCTGAGCCTGGCAGGTGGGGGCGGACGTGCTCTGGTCCTCTGGCGCTTCATTCCCGGCACCAGGGTTTCCCGCGGGCACCAGCAATCGCTTCGAGACAAGGGGACAGGCAACAGCCTCCCGGCCTCTCTCCTCCCAGACCCTCAGCCCTCAGGTCTGGCTGCATCCGTCTCTCCAGACTCGCAGCTCCACTCCTTTCCCAGGTGTCCGGGGCTCTGCCTCAGTTTCCCTCCCCGCGCTGCAGCAAGAGCCTCTTGGGCAGGCGGCTGTGACAACCAGAGGTCTCACCTGCCTGGCTTTTTGTCTCAGGGATGACCATGCAGTGTTGCCCGATATGTCTGGAAAACGTTCTTTCATATGTGTGTGTGTGTGTGTGAACATGTAAACGTGTCTGGGAACGTGTGTCTGTCTGTATGCATCTCAATGCATACTTTTTTGTTTACTTGTTAAGTTTTTTCCCAGTGGGACGTTAAATCCACACTCCAATCCCCTTGGCCCTCTCCTGGCAGAGGCCGGGTCCTCGTATGATCTTCTTAGAAGCACAGGGTCCGTTTTCCATCACACCCAGCACCGAAGGCGGCCGGCGGCGTCAGTGGCCAGACCTGCCTCAGCCGGGAGTGTGGGCTCTGCTGTCACCCCACCTGCTGGTGCTGTATCTCAAAAGGGCCATTCTTTCTCTCTGGACCTCCGTCTCCCCGTCTGTGGAAGTGGAGCAGCTGGGCCCAAGCACCCCAAGCCCCTCTACCTGGGTCTGGGTTTCTGCAGGGTCAGTGGGTTCACACACCAGAACTTCATGTCAGGCAGTGACAGCGATTCCTTTGGCCTCGTGGTTGGTGGGCAGCTGTGTGTATGGGGGGGCATCACGTTGCTGCCGACATCCCACCTCTCGGGCTGTCCTGTAGGAGCAGCCCCGGAGCCCCTCCGTGGCCCAGCCCTGCCGCTTTCTCTCTGCCCTCAGCGTCCCTGCAGGAGCCGGAGCCAGGACACACCCCATCCCCGTTGCCCCTGGCCAGGCTCTACCCTTGGGACCACCCTGTTCACCAGGTACAGGGAGACACCCCAGGGGAAGAGCATAGGAGTGGGGTGCAGGGGAGGCACTGGCGGCCAGTGGTAGACTCCAATCCTCCCTCAGCTGCCTCTCTGGGGCCTGCACACAGGGTTCTCCACGGGGGCCCTTGCTTGGAGGAGGCTCTCCCTGCCATGGCATCCCCCACCCTTCCAGCTGACATCGCCCAGGCCCCTTCCTCCCACCCGGGTGGGGGTGAGAGCAGGCATTTATACAGGCACCTTGGGCAGGGCTGGCCCCGCTGCCCAGGCTGCACATTGCAGAGTCGATGGCCGGGCTCTCAGACCCTCTGGAGCACAAACGGGCCTGGACTGGGTCAGGGCTGGGCAGAGGCCAAGGTGATAAGACCCCAGCTGCCCTCAGAGTTCACAGTTTGGGGGACAGTCCAGGAGGGCTTCCTGGAGCTGTTGGCCTGCTCCCCTGGTCTGGGCTCCATTCCTGTTGGGAGAGGCCAGTCAGGGAGCAGCCAGGAAGCTAGACAGGCAGCGATGAGGCCTCCTGCTCAGTCTGCCCTGCCCCAGGGGAGCCAGGCCCGGAGCTCTCGCTGCTTCCTGCTCCAGGTGCTGGGGCAGAGCCCGCGGGAGGGAGAGCTGCTGCGCCTGCCTGAGGAGGCCGTGCAGGGGAAGCTGCGCTGGGAGCCAGCCTGGCTAGAGTGTCAGAGGTGAGCCTGTGCTTAGCCCCCCGGCTCCAGCGTCCAAACCACCCCAGTTCACTCTCTGCCTCAGGTGACCTCTGCCTACTTTCCAGTCTGTCTTCCCGGCTGTTGCTGAGGGAGATGAGCACGTGGCCGCTTAAGCAGCATCAGCGTCAGCAGCACAGACTGTGGCCTGAGTGTTCACTTAAAAGTCAGGACACTTGTCCGTGTCCCTTCGTAACTGCTCCACGTCCGGGGCGCCCAGCACAGAGAACTAACCAGCTCCTTCGCCAGCCCCACAGCAGGGCCTTCCGGCAGGAAGTGCTCACCCCGGACATAACTTCCTTACAGTGAATCCTAGCAGTGGGAACGCACTTTTTCAGTGTCTCAATGTTGCCACATTGGTCCCCAAAGAGGTTTCCCAGCTGAGAACCTCACTTCCGTGTACGAGGGTCCGGGCTGTGGGCGTCCTAGGCCACACCCACCCCTTCCCCACAGGCCCTGGGCTGGGCGGGGGCCCCAGGTGCTTCATCTCAGGCACAAAAGGGGTTGTGAGGGGGTGTGGGAACAGTGAGCCTGGCTGGGGCCACCCCGGGCTCCCCAGCAGCCCACCCATGGCTCCTCCTGCTTGTGCCCTGCTGTGGGGAGGATGGGGGGGAGGCAGGCGGGGGGGGGGGGGGGGAGGGGAGGTGCACCTGGCTGATCAGGGCTGGCTGTGCCTGGTTTTCACATTCATGTGCCAACCTTGAGGGTGTCCCTCTTGCCACCACCCAGGTGTCCAGGCAGCCAGGGCAGTGAGGCCGCGCTGGTCTTGGCCGAGAAGCAGCCGCAGGGCCTTAGCAGCCTTGAGCAGGGGCAGGTAAGGCCGCCTGACCTGGGCGTGGGCAGGTGGTGAACACAAAGTGGTCATGTGACCACAGCTGGAGAATTCCTGAATTCCCGAGCCCTCGCCACACCCCAGGCTGCCCACCTTCTCATCTCTGCCCTCGATGGCCTGTCTGGACTGGGGAGGTGGAGGGCAGGTATGAGGCAATTCCGGGGGCGGGGGAGGGGGGGACAGGAAGAGGCCCGGGCAGAAGAATGCAAGACACACTATCGGTAGGCACGGCTCGACCCGGGAACCGTGCAGAGGGCTTAGAGGGTCCAGGTGTCACATGGCAATGAGGGGGCCCACGCAACAGGCCTTGCCAAGGGCTGGCTGCAGTCTCCCACCTGAGAGGCAGCCTGGCTGGGGGGCCCGGGGCCGCTCCCACACCAGGAGTCCTGTGCTGCAGGTGGAGACCGGGGAGGGGGGTGTGGAGGCAGGGGTCATGACCCCTGGGGCCTGGGATGCCACCTCCCAGGGTCCGAGCCTGGGCAAGGCCGCTCTGCTGAGGTGTGTGCTCTCAGAGACAGCGGGGTCGGAGGTCCGTGGGGACCATGTAACCAAAGGACGAATTTAGCGGTGGGTGCCATGCCCAGACCTAGAGGAAGAGCTGCACGGGGAGGACAGGGGTGCCGCCAGCCTTGGGTGACACAGACGAGCACCCCCCTCCCCTCCTGCTTCCTGCTGGAGCCCACTGTTGGCAAGGGGAGCCAGTGCACGGGGAGGAGAGGGCAGGGCGTCAGGAGAGGCGAAGGGAGCCCCCCACCAGTGCCCGAGTCGGTTCGTCGGCGGTTCCTTTTCCACGTGCGCCTTTGTGCCGGGTCGGGGACGGCTGACTTCTCCTCCTCTGCCTGCTCAGAGGGAAACCCGGTTCCCGGACAGCAGCCGCCTGCTCTCGTGCCAGGAGAGGACACTGCTCCTGCGGCACCACCGGCACATCCTCTCGGTGCAGAGGGCCGTGGCCCGTCTGAAGCAGGAGCTCCTGGCCACGGCCCAGCTGCTGCAGGTGGGCGCTCGCCCCGGGGCTGGAGGCTCAGTTGTGGGCAGGAGATGCTTGTCACCAGGGCTTCGTGGGATGAGCAAGTCCCTTGTAAAAACATCCGGGGAGGACAGGAACTCTGGGGGGTACAGATGGAGGGCAGGGGGGTGGCTGCTGACTCGGGGCCCCAAGGAGGTCTCCTGGGCAAGGTGGCCCTGGCCAGGCCCTGGAGGAGGAGACAAACCCCTGTGGTCGTGGGAGAGGACCCGAGGCCAGAAGAAGCACGTGGTCTGGAGCTCCTTGGAGAGGCCAGGCCCGTGGGGAACCCTGAGCAACAGGGCACCCCTGGCCCAGCAGCCTGTCCCTGGCTGCTGTCTCATGCAGGAGGCTGCGGACGTGGGTGGGTGGGTGGGTGGGTGGCTGTTCTCTGTAAGCTGGGAATGCTGCAGGGGGATGGAATGAGCTGGGCTCCATGATGCATCTGGTGTGGGTTAGCAGGTGCATGGTGGGATGGTCACCAGGCAGGTGTGCTGCCTGACCCCGGCCAGCCCGTAGGACGGGCACCCAGGACAGCTGACACAGACGAGGGTGTGGGCCCAGCTAGTCGTGCTCTGGCCTGGTGTCTGCACCATTAGCACCGGGGCTCAGGCTCCTGTGAGGGTGGGCGCACGGTTTCAGCCGGGTGCCTACTCAGGTGAGCACTCCGTCCACACTTTCCAAAGAGGAGATGGACCGGGGTGTCCTCGCCGGCTCACCCTCTGCTGTTTCTCCCAGGGTTCCGGCCCTGAAGCCAAGGCCCCCTGGGAGTGGGGCTCTGAGACAAGCCAGCAGCCAGCGGGGCCTGCGCAGGGCTCATCGTGCTCCCCAACACCACTCCGGCCCTGCAGCCCCTCCAGCCACGGCCCCTGGAGGAGCCCTGAGAGCCCGGGAGTTCCCCCGTGAGTCGTCATGGGCAGCCCTGGCCCTGTGCTCGCCCTCTCCTCCCTCCGGGAGCTCTTTCCAAATAAACCTCACTAGGACTGACCTAACTCACGTCACCATCACACTCCAGTCCTGGGTCCTGGAAATCCCTGGGCTGACTGCCCTCATGGGCCATGGGCTTGCTTGTAGGGCTGGGTGGGCAGAGGATGGCCCACGGACCCCAGCCCTGTCCACACCCCGATGTGAGTGTGATCCTGGGAGATGCTCAGGGGGACCTGGAGGAGGAGCAGCTGTAACAGGTGCCTGGAAGACAGAGAGCGTAAGTAACCCCAAGCTGCCCGCAGAGAATGGCAGAATGTCTGGAGCTGGCCTGCCTGCAGGCACTGCCCTTAAACCAGGAGTCAGGACAACAGCCACCTCCTTGCGGCTTCAATGGGGACCACTTTGTGCTGGCATCAGTGTGCCAAGGGCATGGCAGCCTGTGTGGCATCCAGGCCTCCAACCCATGGTGCCTCCCAGAGCTCAGTGGGCCCAGCTCATGCACACAGAGCCGCACCCCTTGCCAGCAGTCAGTCTCCACACAGGGTTCTTTTTTTTTTTTTTTTTTATTGCTTAAAGTATTACAAAGGGTATTACATATGTATCCATTTTATCCCCCCGCCCTAGACAGTCCCCTAGCCTCCCCTATCACACACAGGGTTCTTGATAGAGCACGGCTCTGGGCCAGGGGACAGATGGACATCTCCCCCCACCACGCCCAGCACTGTGCCCCGTGCCCTGTCACCCCTCAGCAGTGGCCCCATTGGGGGCAATGCTCTGTGCATGGGGGTGCTGGGTGGGGAGGGGCCAGGGCCTGTCTTCCCTTGCCTGTGCACTGGCCACTTGGCCACCAATCACAGCTGCCCCCGGATGTGCTGCGAGTTCCGCATGTGGAGAGTTGTGGCCAGGCTGGGCACCACGGAGGGCGGGGCCTGGGCAGGCAGTCACACCCTCCGCACTGCTTTGCAGCCCTGTCCCTAAGCAGGATAGGACACCCCCCAGAGAAACTTCAGCTTCGGACGTCCACCTGTGGCCCCTAAGGCCAGCCTGGGGAGAGGAGACATCCATGGCCGATGGCTGGGTGGACACCCAGGAAGGGCTGGTGGAGAGCGGCAACCAAACGGGCCAAGGTAACTGCGGGGCAGGGGCGGGGGGAGAGGGATAGCAGTAGTCACTCTGGCCAGTGCCCGCTGGTCTCTGCTCAAGACACTGTGCCAGGGTGTCGCCCATCAGTCACGGTAGCCCTGGGTTCTTCTGTGTGACCCACGATGCCTCGGCCTTCACCAGGGGCCGTGACCACAGGGTAATAATCGCGCTGGCAGCGGCTCCAAGAACTGGGCTTCAGCCAAATGGCTCCCGTCTCTAAGGCTGGTGGCCCAGGACCTCTGTGCCTTGGTGACCCACAGTCGCCAGGCCAGGGTGGAAGGAAGGTTAGGAAGGTGGTGATGGACAGATGTGAGTCCCTCCTGTGGGCCCCCGTGCCCCCACTGTCCCCGCTCTGCTGACCTGGGCATGGCCAAGGCCTGCCCCTGCCCCGCCTTCTTCTCAAACCTTTTCTGGGACTCATATCGGCAGCTCCCACACAGCCACACTTTCAGGAGCAGGCAGCCACGTGTGCTATGTCCTCGCTGCAGCCCAAATAAGCAAGTGCTGCAGCTATTTTGCATTTTAAGATGTTTTTCATGTGGCCTCAGAGTCCCTGGACACTGTGTCTTCTGTCCTGTGCTCCTGCAGTCAGCACTGACGGTCTCTTTGCCTCACAGGAGACCCCCAGCCCAACCCCAGCCCCTCGTCCACAGTGGAGACCTGGGCTCTGACGGAAAGCCATGCACGTAGCTCCTGGGACCAAGGGGGCCCCTGCAGCCCCCGGGAAGCCAGTGTGAGTGATGGGGGCCTGGCCTTGCTTTGTCGACCCGGCCATGTGGCTTTTGGGGGGATAACCTCATTCGTCCGGTGAAGGAGTCGACAGGACAGTCTTTGCCTGGGTGGCCCGTCTGTCGGGGGCCATTGGAGCCCACTGGGAGGGGGTGCCTGGTGCGTGGGGTCTCTAGGGACCTGGGTGGGCGGGTGGCCCTTGTTCCTTCCCGTGGCCACCAGAGCACAGGTGCTCTCCCCACAGCTGAGGGACGGGACCAGTGCGGGTGGAGGTGCCACGTCCTGAACGTGGCGTTTCTCCAACGGGTTTCCAGCAGGCGGTTGAAGGCAGCGCAAGCCGAGTGGGGGCAGAGCTGGAGCTGGACTCTGCCAGCAGCCCTGGCAGGGAGGCCCCCGAAGTGGAAGGCCAGTGGTCAGAGGAGCAGAGGTGTGGGGCCTGCGGGGCTACCTGGGCCCAGGGGACCCTCGGGCAGGGGGGGACCTGAGGCGTGGAGGTGGTTAAGCCATTGCTCCCGGGGCTCTCGCTGGGGGATCCTCACTCACCCCTGGTGCCCCGCTCACTGGCCTGGCGGCTGGGCACCCCCAGCCCACCCCATGCCCGCCCGAGTCTGAAACAAGGATACCACCCAGTGAATCAGCCCCAGAGCCAGTGGTGGGGGCAGCAGGAGGGGCCCCTCCAGGGAGCACGTGCCTCTGAGCCACGTCCCCCCCAGCTCCCTGATGCAGTGGGGACTGAGGCCAGAACCACCTGAAGACAGGGAGCCTTGTGCTCTGGGGGCAACCTCCCCGCCTCCCGTTGGGGTGGCTGAAGGCCCCCTGCAGAGACCCTGCGCCCGAGGAGGCTGGGGGGGTGCTGGGAGACTTACCTACCATGTGTTTGCAGAACAGAGACCTGTTGGCAGGAGGACCCCCACGACCCCCACTCCTGGCAGGAAGCCACCCAGCTGACCACCTGTCCAGGTGATCCCCCCCCGGGTCCCCCGCCTTTGCACCAGGACCACCGAGTTCCCACTTAGGGTCACCCAAGGCTACTTCTAAGTCACAGCCAGCCTCTCCCACCACCGCCGGGCTTGGGGGCCACCCCTCCCCCTCCCATCGCAGTCCCAATCGGCAGGTAAAAGACAGGAGGTGGACTCCCTGTTGGAACATCCACTTTCAAACAGCAAGACAAGGCAGAGGCAGCCAGTCTGTCTCTAACGACAGCTGCGGTTCTGAGCCCCTGAGGAAAGTCCACACAGCGGTGACTCACTTCCTGTGGGGTGGGTGAAGCTGACCTAGCCACTAGGGTCATAGGGCCCACCCACAGGCACCGCCGGACACTTCTTCTGCCTCCATCGGGGCTTTCCGGTTCTGACCCACTGGCACTGACTCCCACCCAGTGGGTGTGTGCTGCTGCCGCTCCTGGTGCTGGGGGCGTGGCAGGGGAGGCAGAGTGGAGACTGTGGGTGACATCCCCACCCTCTCTTCTCTCCGTAGCTCCTGCTGAGGAGGCAAGGCCCCCCACCCAGCGCCAGGGCAGCCCCCCACCCCAGCTCCTCACCCCCTCAGCCCTGGACTCCCCACCAGCGTCTGTCCCTGGGACCTGCTCGGGGTCATCAGTGGGATCCCACACCCCCTCCTCCGTGAGTGGCCTGTCCTGTCCCTCCCTCCAGGAGTTCCAGAAAGTGTCCGCCTTTCTGGTCCAGCTCTCGGATAGTTCTGCCTCCCTGTCAGACTGGGAGGCCAGGGACACCCCAGACGCAGACCTGGGCTCGTCCAGGGCGTCCTCTGTTGGAGCCTCCAGGGGGCTGCACGGGGGTGGAGGGCAGGCAGCCTGCGGAGCCCGTCCCTTGCGGGGCTCCCCGACTGCGTCAGGGCCAGGCCTCCTGCAGGCGGGCCAGCCATGGCCTCTCCCCAACGTCCCCTCGCCCGGGTCAGGATCCGAGCTGTCAGAGGCATCCAGCGAGATCTGGGATGAGGAGAGCCCGCTGGAGCCTGGCATGGGTGCCCAGCCAGCTGCAGGGTGGCCCTCCCCTGCTGGAGGCTCCTCTGACCTGGAAGATGGAGGGGCACCCAGCATGGCACTTCTCTCCCCAGGCCCTGGTGGGGGCCAGAAAGCTTCTGGAACTGGCGGGCATCTGACCAGTGAAGTAGATGCAGGAAAGGCCAGCTGGCCATGCCCTGAGGCTGCCTGCACTGCATTCCTCCCCAGTGCCCATTCCTGCAGCAACTCAGCCCTGTCCCTTCCCTTTCCCTCGGGGTCCTCGGAGTCCGAAGGGGCCAGTTTCAACCGAGGAGGAGAGACGGGGCCTCTGCAGGCCTCCACCGACTGCCCAGAGCGGCCCCAGGAGGCTGACAGGAATCCCCCACGGGCACCTCCTGCAACACCCAGGGTGCTGGCAGCCCTGAGGGCTGAGAGCCGGGCACCTGGGCATGCGGGCAGTGGAGTCCCTGCTGCCCCAGAGGAAGCCAGCCTCTCTCTGGATGGCGGTGTCCTGCCTGAGATCCTGTCCCCGGTGGACGAGGTGCTGTCCTACGGCAGTGCCGACCTCCCGTCCTCCACACACAGGGATGCTCCTCCGCCTCCCGCCCTCCCAGCAGGCAGCAGGGCCACCCCCAGCCCCCCCTCCGAGGACTTCCCTTCCCCGCCCGAAGACGCCTCCACCAACACCTGGGAGTTGCCCTCCTTGTCCGAGGCACTGTCCCTGGGGCCCCAGGAGGCCAGCCTCTGCCTGGCGGCAGGTGCACAGGGCAGGAGCCTTGGGGACCAATTGGGTGAATCATATTCTATTGGGAGGAACAAGGTTTTGGGGGGCCAGTGGTCTGAACCTGTCGACTGGCTCAGGTCCCCCTGGTGTGGGGGGGCGGGCAATGCCCCGGCCGGGCCCCCAGGGCAGTCCGTGCAGCCCCCAACACTGTCTGGAGAGGCCTGTGTGACTGGAGAGGGCCTGCCAGCACTGTTGACGGCTGGCCACACAGGGCTGGCTGGCCCCTGGCAGGGGGACCCAGTTCCTGCTTTGGACAGGGGCCCCTGTGTGGGCCCCGGTGGGGACAGGGCAGAGGTGGTGGATCTGGTTTCCACCCAGCTCAGCAGAAGGATCCTGTGCGACACGCTGGCTGTGCTCTCGGAGCTGGCCCCACTGAGCAGCCTGGGGACAGGAGAGCTGGCAGGTGCCGGCCGTGTCCCAGGCCTCACAGGGCAGCCACCGGGCAGTCCTGGAAAGACAGGCCTCAGGAAAGAGTAGGTGGCCTACGGAGACATCCGTGAATCATTGTGTGATTGTGTGTGATCATGTGTGCCTGTGCTTGCATGTGTGTGTGGGTGTGCTAGAGGCCTCGGGAAGCCTGGACTTCCCTGGCAGAGGCTGGCATGTGGATGGTCATCGGACGTGGGCCTAAGACTGGACGTTGGCTGCTTGACACCAGCTGGAACGTGGCTCGTGTGCGCTTTTGGGCGCCAGGCCCAGCACTTCCATTGGCTCTCAAAGACGGCCCAGACCACAGAGATGGAGAGACGGGAGCCAGAAGGCTGTGGGGCGTCAGGCCAGCCGAGAAAAGTCCTGGACTTGGGGGAGAACCATCCTCAGGAGCTGGGGGAGCAGGTCCTGGGCACAAACGCATCGCCTGGCTGAGATGGCCTCGGGCCAGGACTGCGCCATCAGCGAAGGTCAAGAGAAGAGCGGCTTTGGGGGAAGCAAGGGGCGGAGGCCTCCAGCCCTGTCAGGAGGAAATCAGTGGCGAGTTTGTGCCAGTGAGACTTCTGAGGCCAAGGGCTCCTGTGGCTGCGGGGCTGCCGACGCTGCTGACAGGGGGGCAGGGCTGCCTGACACCTGCAGGGGCCCCGCTCCTGCCAGGGCCTGCACCTCGTCCGGTCAGTCACTTGTGGCTGGGTGACTGGCATGCGCATCTCCTGTGTGCGTTGCAGATTAGAGGACCTGGCCACTCGAGGGTCGAAGATCCCTTCACTGCGACCCGACAACCCCTGGGGGGAGCAGGGGTCAAGGCTTCCCTAAATGTTCCCAGACTCCTCCTGGAAGGAACGAGAGCCCATTTCCTGGTGGTGTCCATTACCAAGTGTGCTCTCCATGGCCCCCTGTGGACCTGGACCCTTGTCAAAGGTGTCGGCGGTTCTGCGTAGGAAACCCGTGCTGTCTACCACACAGAGGGTTCCGTGGGGAAGGGAGTCAGAGGAAATGCACTGGGAGGAGGATCGAGACCTGCCGGCGGAGGCCTCGGGGACGGGTCTCAGCAGTGGACACAGGAACAGCCCCAGAGCCGCTGCCTTCACGGACCTGCAGGACAGGCCACCGCAGCAGCGACCCCTCCCCATAGGAGCCACCACACAAGAGACCCTGCCACCCGCCCCTCACCCAGAGCAGTGCTCTCGCCACAGCCCCTGTCCCGAGGAAGCCACGGGACCCTCGCGCCAATTCAGATGACAGCAGACACTTAGGTCCTGTCTGCCTGTCCCAGAATCTTGCATCTGGGCCACAGGGGGCCTGAGCCCCCTCTTCCCCAGTACAGCCAGAACGCTGGCTAGTATTCCCTCTAAGCTAGTGCTCCAGGGAATTCACCAAATTCATCTGTACCATCCATCATTTATCATCTATTATCTGTCATTTATCCACCTATCAGTCATCTATGTGTTATCTATCACCCATCCATCATCCATCCATCCATCCATAGCTGCCCTGGCAAAACCCGAGGTGCTGCCTGTGCCCCCCACCTGCAGATCTGGTGAGGGGCCCCGAGACCTCTGAGAACACTGCAGGGCCCTTCCCCAGGCCCCTGGGGTGGCTGCTCAGGCCCAGGCTGACCTTGGTCCTGTGCCATCCTACAAACGAAGGCACCAGCTGAGACAATTCATGTTGACATGACACCGGCTGTCCCAGGCCCACCTTGGAGCCACCACAAAGGAGACGTTTGGATCCAGGGGGAAATGTGTTCATTCTCTACGCACACAATTTCAAACCAAATTTTGAGCTACAGTTTTTGTATTGATTCCCTTCTAGTTTTCTGAACAAATTAGTTTGTAATTTTTTATTTTTTTTCTATGTATGGCTGACCCTTTTGGATTTATGAGGCCGTGTGAGAGGAATTATGTATTTACACACACGCACTTGGCTCAGCAATAAATCTCCCACATGGAAGCCCTGCAGGTCTGCCTCCAGTCCCAGTCTCCCGTCTGGTGGCCGTGGGGTGGGCGCTGTCATGGCCACGGCTGTGCTCACCGCTGGAACCAGGGCCTCCTGTGGTGACCTCCCTGTGCGGCCGGCAGCCCTGCAGTCATCTCTCGGCTGTGGTCTGTGCCCTTGAAGGGAGGCTGCTCGAGGGGACTTGTGAGAACCCTGGCCCCCCTCCAAGGACAGTGGGGTCTGGGGAGGCGGCTGTAACTTGACTGGCTGGAGGACTGTATTCCCTGAAGTGGGAGACGGTTTAATCCCGGCCCCTGTGATACATGGGCAGAGGGCGCGGCGTCCAGATGTATTGACCCTTCACTCTCAGGATTACTCCCGTCTCGGCCTCAGCGTGCTCGCCTGGCTATGCTCCCCAGGAACCTCTTGGGCCAATAAATCTTGATACCTGCCTCCAGAGAAGTCATTATCTTTCATAGAAAATGATTATTTCTCCATTAAACCCTACATTTAATTTTCCTGTCATCTGTCTCTTTCAGCTTCTCCCCGTAACGGTCCCTCCTCCAGGAAATACCTTCAGGGCTCGAAGTCCCAGGTCATCCGACCAGCTTATGCGGCGCTTTCATTTCTCACTCTGCTCGGCCATCACAGCCTCTCGCATAAACCCCAGTGAAGGCCACGGGGCCGCTTCCAGAGGGGTGTGCCACTCACACTTGGCATCCATGTAACTGGTGACTTCCTGTGTCCAGGGGTCTGGCTCCCTGAGCGTGCTGGCCTCCCAGAGGGAGCCGGGTCCCTGTGGGGCAGGTCCCGCGGCAGCAGGGGACAGGCTGTCTGGCAGGTGCCCAGACAAAACCAGGCCCAACTAGTCTGTCCTGGTCCACACTGGCTCCCATATCAATGCCCGCGAGCCCCACATCTGTCCACGTGGCCCTCGGTCCTACCCGCCGCACTGCACCCCCAAACCCCAAACTCCTTGGCATAAGTGCTTTGCCCCAAGCAAAGGCCCCTTCCGAATGCCCCACGCGCACAGCTGGGAAAAGGCCAGTGGTGTTTGCAAAACTTGACCGCAGGCTTGGGGACAGGACAAGATAGTCTCTCTTTCCTTCTCTCTCTCTCTCTCTCTCTCTCTCTCACACACACACACACACACACACACCTGGCAGCCTGGCCCTGCCCCAGGCTCTCTGTGTGTGGGGACCTCAACCAGCCCAACTTATTGGTACCCTCTGATCTCCAGACTCACAGCCAACCTGTGGCCTGGCACCTCCCTCAGGTGTTAAAAAGGTCTCACAAATTTAGCGATCCAAAACAAACTCTTGATTTCCACTCTGACCCCCAAATTTGCTCTCCCACCCTCCCCTCCCCCACCATCTTTCATCTCAGCCAAGACCAACCGGCCAAAGGTCCTGCAGGCAGATGTGACCCTTTATCTCACAGTCCTGACTTGATTCACCACATGGCCTACCTTCCAAACATCCCCAAAGTCTGACCCTCCTCTCCAGCACCACACCCACCCCCTCTTGGTGGGCTGTGATGGCCCTCCCAGGTGGTCTGATGCCCCTCCTGCTTCTCACCCTGCAGCCAGAACCACATTCCAGCTCAAAACCCTCCCATGGGCACCATCACACTCAGAGTCAAGGCCCTAGTCCAACATCTGGCTAGGGAGCTTCGGGGTGGCCCTGCTTCCCCAATTCTCTCTCCTCCCCCTGGCTCCCTCTGCTCCAGCCACACTGGCCTCCTTGCTACTCTTCTGATGTTCCTACCTCAGGGCCTTTGCACATACAGTTCCTCTGCCCAGGCTGCTGGCCTCTTTTCTTACCTCCTCTGAGAGCCCTCCCCACCCGCTGGCCTGCTTTACTGCTTTTTATCTCCATCTCACCTGGAATGCACACCCACTGAGTGGCTCTACTTTGTCTCCAGGGCTCAGCAGGGATCAGAAGCCCAGGAAATGTGAGTGAAGAAAGGCATTCTAAGAGTTAGATTATCTTATTTAAATGTCAAGGTCAGGGTGGCAGACCCCCTAAAGCCCAGGTAGGGCCACCAGATAAAACACAGGACGCCCAGTTACCTGTGACTTGAAGTGATGCGCTGTTTATCTAAAATCCAAATAACTGACCTGGCTCGTGTGGCTCAGTGGTTGAGTGTCAACCTATTGTTAGCCACGTGCTAATCTGACTAGCTCAGGGAAGGCCTGCCTGGCAGTTTTGCAAACTCAAACACCTAAAGTCACCACAAGGATGGTCTGAAATTAAAACTTTAACTAGAAGCAGTTTATCGTGTGTAGTCACCTCCTAGGCTGCTATCTTCCCTGACAAAGGTCAATCTTGATCATAACTGAGCCTATTGTTTTTTTGTACCTAAGATAACATGCCTGTGAAATGTCAGGGTAACTTGTAACTTCCCTTTTTCCGGACCCCTCAGGGCAAAACCAAATGTGCCCGGGAGCCAGGACAGAGACCACAAATCCCCTCATTGTTATTATCATGTTAACTGTTGACTGTAAATTATCCTGTACCCACCAGGGCCTATCATTTTACTTTTATCCAATCCCAGAGTTTCCCCCCCACTTTGCTTTCTCCCACCTCCCTACTCTATCACCAAGGGATTTCATGTAACCCACTTTCGGTGCCTCCTCTGATTGTAATGTATAAAACAGGGTGAAAAACCGCCATTCTCTGGAGCATTATCCCAAAACATTGAGATTCTGCGGCCCCGCAATTGCCAACAGTTTGGCTCAAATAAACTCACAAAAACCCTTTACAGCCGAAACCGGTGTGGCTCAGTGGATGGAGCGTCGGCCTGCGGACTGAAGGGTCCCAGGTTCGATTCCGGTCAAGGGCATGTGCCTGGGTTGTGGGCACATCACCAGTGGGAGATGTGCAGGAGGCAGCTGATCGATGTTTCTCTCTCATCGATGTTTCTAGCTCTCTGTCTCTCTCTCTTCCTCTCTGTAAAAAAAAGAATCAATAAAATATATTTTTAAAAAAACAACAACAAAAAACCCTCTTTACAGGTTTGAACGCTTTTATGTTAACACTATGAACCAGGAGGCCACCGTTCTATTCTCCATCAAGGCACATGCCAGGGTGTGGGCTCAATTCCCAGTAGGGGGCATGCAGGAGGCAGCAGATCAATGATTCTCATCATTGATGCTTCTAGCTCCCCGTCTGAAATCAATAAAAATATATTTTAAAAAATAAAAAATATTTTTAAAAATAAATATATTTTTAAAAAATTCACAAAACTGGGCGAGCTGAATTTTCATTTGCCAAATCTGGCGACTCCACCCCCGCGGAGGAGGCCAGGTTGGCGGGGGCGTGGCCTGGCGGGCGGCTGGGGCGGGGCTGAAGGCGGGGCCTGGTGTTCGGAGGCGGGCCTTGCTCACGTGACGGCGGTTGCCAGGGTGAAAGGTCAGGCGCCGCGGCACTTCCAACATGGCGGCGTCCGGGGCGGCGGCGGCGGCGCGCAGCCCGGGAGCCCCGGCGGGGACGGCGGCCCGAGCCCGGCGCCCGCCTTCGGGGCGGCCCGCGCGGCTGCCCCCGCTGCTCGTCCTGCTGGCGGCGGCGGCGGCGAGGCCGGGCACGGGCGGCGCGGCGCTGTACCGCGCGGGCGAGGACGCCGTGTGGGTGCTGGACAGCGGCAGCGTGCGCGCCGCCACGGCCAACAGCTCGGCCGCGTGGCTGGTGCAGTTCTACTCGTCGTGGTGCGGCCACTGCATCGGCTACGCGCCCACCTGGCGGGCCCTGGCCGGGGACGTGCGAGGTGAGGCGCGTCCGGACGGCCCGACGCCGGCCGGCCTGGCCCTGCGTCCGGGGTCCTCGCCCCGGGCTCGCGGTGGCCGCGCCAGCCCTCCCCGCCCGGCAGGGGCCCCCGCTTCCGTGGCCCCCGCGGGCCGGCGCGCGGGTCCCCAGGGCGCCCCGTAGGACCTTCCCGGCGAGGAAGACGGGGCCTTCTCCCCGCCCTCGCCCCGCAGGTGGGGACGGCGGCCTCCGGTGCCCCGGCTCCGCGCCCCGGGCCGGGGGTCCAAGAGCTTCCTCGCCCCGGGCCCTGCCCCGAGCGTTTCCCGACTCAGACCGCTCAGGCGCCGCCTCTCGGCCGAGGATCCTCCCGGTTGGGGGGCTGCCCACAGGGGTTCCCAGAGCCCCAGCGTGGGCGCCCGAACCCTGGAGCCGCCGCTGTGGACGCAGGAAAAGACCTTCCGGCCTTTCGCGGTGCTTCCTCGGTCACAGACACGCAGCCGGGCACCTGGCGCCCAGCAACCCGGCACCGCCCCCGTCTTGTGGTGGAGGTTCCGCTCTGGGATCTTGCTGCCCCGAGTTCCGCGTCTGAGTTCCTCGTCCGCCCGGTGCGCGTGGTGGTGGCCGGCGGGGTGCAGCCTCCGCCCCGCAGCCCGGCCGAGCGCCCCGCTTGGAGAGGCGTGGGAAGTGCTGCGGGTGGGGCCGGGCCCCAGCAGGTGTGCGCTCACCTGTGCTTACCTTCCAGGGGCAAGACGGGGGCAGAGTGCTGTGCTTCCCCCGCCTTTGCCGTTGGGTCTCCTACCCGACCCCGTTGTCATGCTCTCAGATCGAAACCTGAAAGAAGCGCAATCGGGTTTTTGTGCGCAATTGTGAATGATTATCTTTCAGGTGCGTTCTCATCTCCACTCGGCGTTGGGACCTTTTAATTCTAAAGGGTTTGTTCTCTGAGCTGCACTGGTCACAGCTGAGGCAGAGAACTGAACAGGGTTTGTTTTTTTAAGTCTTTCCTTTGAGAACAAGCAGGCATTTCAGTAATAGAGAGAGTTTTTAAGTTCTCACTTGCTATTTGGTTACAGAAACAGATAAGTCAATTAAAATGCAGGTGGCTCTGGTAAGACATTGATCACCTATATTTGCACATTTTTATTTTTGTTCAGTTTAGTTTCTGGAATACAAAAATCGTAAGCTATGATTAAAGTATTGCAAACTGTTCCTCCGTTGGACCAGCAGGTAAGAAGGGTTACTTCTGAAAGTGAAACATCACATCCGTACCTAGTGGCGTGATGAACTTAACTATTGGCCAAATAAGGTTATCTTAAAGGGGCTGGACACTGTCCAAGTCCAGGCCGGAAAAACGAGACCTGAGACGGGAGGCAGATACGGCTAAAAGTTACAGACGCTGTGACCCACAGGCCACGGGAGGCACGGGCAGGGCGAGAAGGGGGGTCTGGGGGGACCTAGGCAGAGAGTCCCAAGAGCCAAGCTGCCAGCTCTGACGGAGTGTCTCCTGGGGACTTGATAGGGAGGCACGTTGTCAGCCCAGCCCAGG
This sequence comes from Myotis daubentonii, assembly GCF_963259705.1. Classification (NCBI taxonomy): domain Eukaryota; kingdom Metazoa; phylum Chordata; class Mammalia; order Chiroptera; family Vespertilionidae; genus Myotis; species Myotis daubentonii. Next base: position 82,461,891 of record NC_081850.1, on the reverse strand, counting down.
CCCATGGGTCAGAAGCCCAGCGTGAGGCCCAGCATGTCAGCACCAGCCCAAGTCGGAGGGTCACTGTTTTCAGGGACGTGCGGCCAGAAAGGGCCTGTGGCCAAGGAGACCGGGAACCTGGCAGTGGCTCCCCCTCGTGGATGGCCCCACCCTCCCATTCCTCAGCAAAGGAGTCCGCTAACTCTAAGCCTGTGTCCCTTGCGGCTGGCCAACCGAGGCTTTTGTGCCTTATTTCAGCCTTGGGGATGCGTTGGGAAGAGGGGCCCTCACCCTCTGCTCCGCGCTGTGCTCCCTGGCGCCCCTCCGTCCAGTCTGTTCACAGACACCATTCCACACAGTAAATGTGAAGATCTGATTGGCTTTATTAAGTGCCTCCTGGACCGGGAGCACCCCCTTTGGGAACTAGAAGGTCTCTCTCCGAGGCGTATCTAGAATGAAGGTTTCATAGGCAGAAGTGAAGAGTGGATCATTTCAGGCAAGGACGCCTTCCCTAGGGGAAGGCGGGGGCCTGTCGGGCAGATGACCCCCTGGTGTGGACCAGGAGGGGCGGACATTAAAGCTGCACCCTGCGTGGGCCGCGCTGTGCTGTTGGGTGTAAGGGTTTGGTGCCCTGGGCTTCCAGCACAAGCGAGCCACCTGGGGCCTGGGTTCTCTCTCTCTCTTAAATGTCTACTGTTGAAAGCACTCCGTATGTCTGTGGCTTTCTATTTAGCGAGCCTAAGTGGCGTCACGCAGTTGTCACCACGCTGGTCCCAGTCAGTCACTGGATCGGGCTGTCCGGCCAGCCCCCCGGGGCACCCACACCTTGGACTCAAGTGTCCAGCAGCTTTCCCCACCCGACGCCCTCCTCCTAGTGTCTGCACCTGAGTGGCTCCTAGAAAGTGGGTGGTTGTGGTATAGGCTCTGCTCCCTGGTTGAGTGCCCTGTGGTGGCAGGTGGGCACTGAGCTAGATGAGTGTCTGCTCCCCTGCTGTCCTCCCCGCCATCGCCTCCTAACTGCCCCTCATTTGCTTAGAGGAGCACAGTGCCCCACAGGCTCCTCCCAGCTGGGCAGGGCCTCTGGGCCCAGCATAGGACCCTCATTTTCCTAGATTTGCATTGAACTTGAGCTCTTCACTGACGTTTTCAAGATTTTGAAAATAAATGTTTTTCCCTCTGAGAAGGTGGCTTGAGCTCTTCCTCCCGGGAGCACGCCCACGCCTTTCCCTCCTAAGGTCTAAGGGACCCCATGGGACTTGTAGCCAGGGGGGCAGTGGGCAGTGGCAGCGCATTCCCGCTGACCCCCCGACCCTGTCCCCAAGGCCCCTTTTCTCTGACTTCCCAGTTTCTCTCCTAAGCACTTCCTTCTTTCACTGTCCCCTGCTTCAGTTAATGTTCTCAGAAAGAAAGGTGACTTGACAAGCGAAAGGTCTACTGTTGGGAGTAGCCAGTGTCACTGGGCACTTGTGTAGATCTGGCTCAGGCTGTCACTTCTAAGGACTCGCCGAACAAAGTGCCCAGTTCCTGAAAATCCTTTAGCCTGCAGCTGTGGCTGGGCCCCGCTTGTCCGCTCCTCCGAGGAGTGAGACACCTGTGCCTGGGGCAGCCCACACCCAGGTGCCTCTGAAATGTCTCTGTGGAGACTGGGCACTGCGTCCTTGGTGACTGTTCTCGCCTCAGGGAAGCCGGGGTAGGTTTCCGGTAACTGGCCCTGGAGTGGAGGAGAGACAGGAGGGGGCTGGACCCACTACACACCTTGTCTTCCCTGTCCCATCATGAGACTGAGTCGCCCACTAGTGGTCGCACAGCTGGGTGACAGGCTACGCCACTCCAGAGCCGAATGGCTCACTCGCGGGGTCTGCAGTGGACGGAGGCCAGAGGGGGGCCCTGAGCCCTGCCCTCTCTGAGCTCTCCATCACCTGGTCTGGACTTGGCTTCTGTGTGGCGAGGCTGCAGCCTTCTTGGTGATGAGCTGGGGCACCAGTGTCTGTTCACTGGGAGGATGGGGTGCCGGTGGCAGCGGTAATCACCTGCAGGAGTGGTGGGTGGAGAGCCCAGGAGGGCTGTGGGAGCTCCCCTGGACGTGGATGGTCTCAGAGGCTGCAAGGGAGGCAGGAGGCAGGCAGTGGGGGCCTCCTCCCGTTGTGGGCCCAGGTGCGCCTGTGAGACGCAGCGTCATTCCAACTGCACCTGGAGGAAGCCAGGTCGGAAGTGCTGCTGGTCCCGCCTCGGCTCTGAAGACGTGCGGGATTGTTCTCGAAGCCTTTCCTGTCTCCCATGTTGTGATGCTTCAGCCCCGGAGTGCCCGCTGGCTGGAACCCCGTACAGCCTGAGTTTAACCTTGCTGGGCCCTCGGCTCGGGTGAGACGCGGAGACATGCCTGGACTCTGCACACACAGCTTCTGGATAACCTGGGCTGCTCTGCTCCTTGGTCTGAGGGCTGAATTCCCACCTGTCCGTGTGTGGTTTGAACTTGGAGTTTATCCGAAAAGACCTTTGCTCAGCCAGGAAGGGCCTGTACCAGATGGGAGAATTGCCTTCCTGTGGCTGGACCGGGGGGTTGGGAACCCCACACCGCCCTGACGGCACGAGGGTGGAGAAGCCAGACGGGTGCTGTGCCTTGGAAACACGTCCCGTGCGTTCCTTTAAACCTGGAGGCTCCCACACTGTCCTGTCATCATCCAGACCAGTGGTCGGCAAACTGCGGCTCGTGAGCCACATGCGGCTCTTTGGCCCCTTGAGTGTGGCCACAAAGTTTCAATCGCATTGTACATGCGCGCCCACACGTGGTATTTTGTGGAAGAGCCACACTCAAGGGGCCGCAGTTTGCCAACCGCTGATCCAGACCAACTAATGCGCGACTGGAATAGACTTCCGCAGACCTTTTCATTAGAACTTGACAAGTAATAGTAAAAGGTTTAATCCTGGTAGGTTAAGCCCATGGCCGGCAAACTGCGGCTCACGAGCCACATGCGGCTCTTTGGCCCCTTGAGTGTGGCTCTTCCTAAGCCTTAGGAGGACCCTAATTAAGTTAATAACAATGTACCTACCTGTATAGTTTAAGTTAAAAAATTTGGCTCCCAAAAGAAATTTCAGTCATTGTACTGTTGATATTTGGCTCTGTTGACTAATGAGTTTGCCGACCCCCTGGGTTAAGCCATATGGTTATTTGACACGTAAAGGTGAAATGAATTTTAGTCTACCGTATCTGGAGGCGTAATTGTTTCACACGCATTTTTTTAAGCCCATGGTCCTAAAAAGGGGCTGTGGCTACTGCTGGTGGTGCCCCTGGTGGCAGCCTCGGAGCCTCCGCCGGCACGTGTTGCTGGGGAAGCTGACACAGGCGCTGTCCTCTCGGGTCACAGTGGTGCCTCCGTTGTGTGTGGGACCCAGACAGGCAGGTGGGCAGGAGGAGGGGAGGAGCCCAGTTGAATGGGGCAGATACACTGAAGCAAACCTTTGAAATGGCTTGCATTCTGTTGGGGAACAGAGAGTGTCTCTTTTGTGTTCCCTGAATGCTGCCCATCTGCCGGGAGACTTGCAGGGACAGGAACGGAAGCCCTCCCTGTCTGTGTTTGGTGGCCTCCCACAGGCGGCCTTCTTTCAAAGACAGACAAAGGCCTGTGAGGGTCGGCGTGCCCCTCCACCGGACGGCAGCCGGCTCCAGGGGACGTGTGGATGTGGAGTGGCGGTTACAGACAGACTTGGGGATTCTCGGGGGTCCTAGAAGCCAGGCGGGCCACGGCCCCCCACCGTCCTGTCCCTGCTGGTGTGCTCCTGCGAGCTCCAGTGAGATCGATGTCTGCTCTGCGGTCATTCACGACCGTGCCCGCGTGCCCCCTGCACTCAGGCCTTTGCTTTCAGACACCGTGCCCCGAAGCGGGTGTGGGACGGGCTCTGTGGAACCCAGGATTGCACGTGCCAGGTGTGCGAGTGGAGGTTTCCTGCTGCTCCCCGAGGGAGGGCTGTGGAGGCAGGAATGAGCACTTGGTTACATTGCTGTGGAAAACGAGGTTTTCATTTTTAAGCCTCCAGCCCAGGGCCTGCTTCAGAGGGGGGTCTGCCTCCTGCACGCTGGGAGGCCGAGGAGCTGGAGGCCGGAAACAGGGCTGGTGTCTGTGGTCTGCGTGGCTCCCACCTTCCCTGCAGAGGGGCCTCTGCTGCCCCCCGGAGCCTGCTCCCCCCACCAGGAGAAGGCAGCTGTGGTCCCCACACGCACCCTGCGGGAGCAGGTTTCACATCCCTTTCTTAAGTAACACTCCAAGAAATACCTGAGAATCACAAGGTAGGGCCAGTCCCACTGTGGGGCGCCGCCCCCTGTCATGCACAGAGCAGGGCCGATCAGGGGGGTTGGGGCGCTGCCCCCTGTCACACACACAGCAGGGCCGATCAGAGGGTTGGGGCGCCACCACTGTCACACTCAGGGCAGGGCCGATGGGGAGGTAATGGCTGTACCCCATCACACACAGAGCAGGACGGATCAGGGGGTTGGGGTGCCGCCCTCTATCACCCACAGAGCAGGGCCGATCAGGGGGTTGGGGCGCCGCCACTCTCACACTCAGGGCAGGGCCGATGGGGAGGTTATGGCTCTACCCCGTCACACACAGAGCAGGGCCCGTGGGGTGGAGGGGTTAGGGTGCCACACCCTGTCACACACAGAGCCGCAGGGCGATCTGGGGGTTGGGGAGCTCCCCCCTATCAGGCACAGAGCAGGGCCGATCAGGGGGTTGGGGCGCCTTCCCCTGTCAGGAACAGAGCAGGGCAGATAGGAAGGTTTTGGCCCCGCCCCCTGTCACACACAGCTGCAGGGCGATCAGGGGGTTTGGGCGCTGCCCCCTATCATGCTGATCCCGGTGCCGGGAAGCCTCGCGGCTCCGCTGATCCCGGTGCTGGGAGGCATATTACCCTTTTACTATATAGGATAGAGGCCTGGTGTACGTGTGGGGGCCGACTGGTTTGCCCTGAAGGGTGTCCTGGATCAGGGTGGGGGTCCCCACTGGGGTGCCTGGCCAGCCTGGGTGAGGGGATGATGGCTGTTTGCAGCTGGTCACACACCCTTCAGGGTGGGGGTCCCCACTGGGGTGCCTGGCCAGTCTGGGTGAGGGGCTGAGGGCTGTTTTCAGGCTGGGACTGAAGCTCCCAACTGCTCCTTTTTTTCTTTTTTATTCTGGGCCAGCTTTAGCTCTGAGGCTCCAGCTCTGAGCCTCGGCTGCTGAAAGAAAGTATCTGGTTTGTTTCGGTTCTATAATCGAAACTCTGTAGCAATTCCAGCTCTGAGATCCCAGCTCGCTGAAAGCAGGTTTCTGGGGTTCTGTTTTGCTTCTATATTTGTTAGAATGTTTCAAACTGCAGGCTCAGAGGCAGGCCAGGCAGGCGGGGAACGTTGGTTTCCTCCGTCACTGAAGCAAGCAAGCCTCATGTTAGTTTCAAGCTGCCTGGCTGCTGGCCGCCATCTTGGCTGGCAGTTAATTTGCATATCTCGCTGATTAGCCAATGGGAAGGGTAGCAGTCGTATGCCAATTACCATGTTTCTCTTTTATTAGATAGGATGTTTACTTTGAATTTGTATTAGTTCACACAAACACTCCATCCATGCTTTTGTTCCGGCCTCCGGTCCAGTTTAAGAACCCACTGTGGCCCTCGAGTCAAAAAGTTTGCCCACCCCTGGCTTAGATGTTGCTGTTACTTGACCCGTTGCGTTTTATTAATGGTGGTTGACTTTTTATAATTACAGAAGAAAAAAGCATGCTGTTTAAGCCAAGGGGTGGATTGGGGGAAAACAGCAGTCACTAATTGGGTTAGATGCAGGCCTTCATATTTGTGCAGGATCTAGGGATGGTCAGTGTTTTCTCTCCTTAGGCGTGTTTCTCATGTAACCTCTGCAGTTTTAGGTCATATCAGAGCTCAGGGAACTCACCTGCTTTTAACCACATTCCTGGTAGACGGTGCACACAGGGCAGCGCCTGCCTCTCGGTGGCAGGCAGTTGTGAGACCTGCACAGAAGTCACAGCTGCAGGAGAAGGCGGCCGGACTCACCTGGCCCCCACTGCGTGCCCTGTGCTTGTCTCTGCAGAGGCCGCCCTGGCTCTGGTCCTGCTTCCTCGGGCGTCCGCAGGCAGGGAGCCAGGGAGGTTCAGGAAGGGCCACGGGCGGTGCCATCAATCTTAACATCCGAGAAGCAGGGAAAGACCTCGTACCGGGAACACCTCACGAGTAGCCTTTGGAGGATGTGGAGACCGTTCCTTTGAAACTGGCCTCAGGGCGCTGGGAGCAGTGTCCACTGCACGGAAGCTTCCACCTGCAAGGGAGGCAGGAGGACTGAGGTGGCACCTGGCTGCAGCCTTGAGAATTCATGCATGCAGGTGGTCAGTTCGAAGAGAGGCAGCCAGGGTCATTTTGTGCTGTGGGAGCTTGGACGCAGTCGGACACAGTCGGAGGTAGGGGGCCAGTTGGCGGGAGGCTGCAAGCAGAGGACCCACGTCCTCCCACAAGCAGGACAAGTGGGGACAGGAAACAGCACACGGCCGCAGTCCCAGCCAACATCCTCGTTTGGACCCAGTTCAGACAAACAGTTTAAGCAAAGACGAGACGGTTAGGAGCTGTGCATCGCTGGGTGCTTGCTGCTGGGGGAGCGTGTGACGACGCGCCGTGATGACGCAGTGGCAGATGGGGGTGCAGAGCCCTGTCCTTTAGAAGTGCAGCTGGCGGGTACAGTTCTGGAAGTGGGGGGCCTTTGGGTGGACAAGGTTCCAGCAGCTGATCATCGTTGGCACTGACAGGGCCACACGTGGCTGCGTTGTTCTCTCTATTTCATTCAGGTGTTGGGAGTTTTCCTTAATAAAAATATCGGCCTGGCCGGGTGGCACAGTTCTTTGGAGCGTCCTGTACAGCAACAGGTGGCCGGTTCAGCCCCCGTCGGGCACGTACGGCAGGCAGTCAGTCCATGCTTCTCTCTCACACTGAAGGTCTCGCCTCTGCTTTTCAGACTGGGCCGCCGCCATCCGCGTCGCTGCCCTGGACTGTGCGGACAAAAGTAACCACGAGGTGTGCCAGACCTACGACATCCACTTCTACCCCAGCTTCCGGGTGAGCACCCTCCTGCCTGGCGGCTCTGCTTACCTTCTGTCTGCGCTGGGTTCCCCGAAGGCAGCCCCTCCGTCTCCAGCATAGGGGGCGCTTCTGTAGATGCGGTGGGAGTGTCTGCTTGCAGAGGGTCCCTTTTTGTCCCCCCTTGGGGTTGGGCACATTGCTGTGGGGTCTGGGTGGTGAGGGTGGGGTGGTCGGGACTGCTGCTAGAGTCTGGTCTGGGGCCTCCGCACTTCCCCACCCACGTGTGGCCCACGTGAGCTGACGCCTCGTGCACTGTGCTCATTTCTCTGGGTGCCTGCAGGACCCCCTGCTACGGCGCCCAGCCTGGCCACCCTGAGCACGCCACGTGGGCCCCAGACAGATGTGTTCCCGTCTCCCACTAGGGGCAGAGGGTTAACTGGAAGGCAGAGAACCATGTACATGGGGTGCGTGTGCACACATGCACAGTCACACGCCTGCACACGAGCGAGAGCGCATCCCAATGGGAAGCACACGCTGAGGGAGCTTCGTGCCCCCCCCTTAGCCCTCAGGCTTGTGCCAGAGCGCGTCCTTCCCCACATGCTCACGAGCCTCACGCGGGCCGTGCCCGGCCCAGCCCTGCGGCCCGTCCCCTGGCTCTCGGCCGAGCCTGACCCTCCCAGCGTTCTCCCATTTGGGTTTGTTTGCTGCGTACGTGGCCCCGTGCTACCTGGAAGCTTCGAGTCTCTTACTTGAGAGGACGTTGCTGACAGTCACCCCATTATTGGAACACGCTCCACCGTCCCTCCATTGCTGCCACCTGGCTGTTCTGCTCCGGCTGCTGTGACAGCACTTGCACGTGTCCCCTTATGTGGGCGAGAGCCTTCTGGGCACAGGCCTGGCAGTGTGTTGCTGGGCGGGGGCTGCACCAGGACATTCCTGCTGACCAGGGGCCAAGAGCCTGTCTCGTTGTGGTCCCCGGAACACCCCACTGTGACCTGTCTGCGTGTGGGCTTGCCCACTTCCTTTTGGGTCGTGTGTCTGTTTCCCACTCGTTTCCAGAGCCCCTTGTCCTTCGAGAGGCTCAGCTGTGAGTGTGGCGATACCGCTCCCGTCCGTAACTGTCCTCAACGTGTCTTTTCAATAGAAAATGCTTTCTTCTGCTCACAGATACTCATTTGTGCCTGTCACCCTCCCAGAAGCCTTTGTGACGTTAGAGTGGGACCCTTAGGGTCGGGGAAGGTGCTGTCTGTGGCTCTGCCCTGTTGGGTCAGAGCGTGTAAGTAACGGTGCTGATGGGTGCGAATCACCCCGCACGCCTGGCAGGAGGCCTCAGATCCACAGATACAACCTCTGGCTCCTCTGGGGCCTCAGGGCTTCGAGCAGACTTTCTGGCGGGAGGTGACTTTGGGGTACCTGTATGCTCACTGGCTGGCTAAAGATCATACATCGACAAGACCCCAGGCAAGGCTGTGTCTCATTTGTCCTATGTTTTTCCTCTTAGTATTTCAGAGCATTTACAAAGGACTTTACAACTGGCGAAAACTTTAAAGGTAAGGACATAAGCCCTGTGCCTTTACTGTAGGTTTGCCTCAGGTACCCATCGCGGACAAATGGTTCAGGAGCCTGTCGCAGCCCCAGCTCATGCCCTGCCACCAGCCTCCTGCCCACCTCCTTTAAGCACTCAGGCAGGCGAGTCTCAGCAGGAGGTTTTGTTTGTTTGGCTTTTGTTACTCCACACCCAGGAGATTTTCAGAGAGAGTGGAAGAGAGGGAGGGTGACAGAGAGAGAGAGAGAGAGACAGGGATGTGAGTGAGCCACATCGATTGGTTGCCTCCTGTAAACACCCCGACCAGGGCCATGGATCAAACCTGCAACCGAGGCACGTGCCTTTGACTAGGAATCAAGCCTGAGGCCCTTCGATCCATAGACTGACACTCTGACCACTGACCAACACCAGCCAGGTTTCAGCAGGAAGTTTTTATTTTGTGCTCTGCCTTCTTTTGGCAAACACAGTGGTGACAAAGTTTTTTGTTTAATTATATATATATATATATATATATATATATATATACTATTGATTTCAGAGAGGAAGGGAGAGGGAGAGAGAGAGAGAAACATCAGTGATGAAAGAGAATCATTGATTGGCTGTCTCTTATATGCCCCACATCGGGGATCGAGCCCGCAACCCAGGCATGTGCCCTTTGACCAGAATCAAACCCAGGCCCTCAGTCCTCAGGCCAACACTAGATCCACTGAGCCAGACCGGCTAGGGTGTGATAAAGTTTTTATTTTTTTTAAATGTAAACTTTGTAATTGAAAAAAATATTGGAGAAGTGCACACCTGGTGAATTTTTATGAATGGGCCCACCAGGTAGCTGGCACTCAGATCAGGCCCCAGACGGTGACCAGTCAGCCCACGGTGACTGCATTCTAATCAGAGGCCGTCCTGCCTGGTATGAACCAGGTGTGGGTGGAGTCCGCGTGCCCGGCCTGTGTCTGCACGCCTGTGTGCGATACGTCCCTGTCGCCTCACCGTGCAGCCTCCTGTTGGACTCACCGCTGTCTGTACCAAGCTCTCGGTGGCGAGGCACCCCGCTGGGGACCTGGGGGGTGGGGGGGGCATGTGGTAAGGTCACCGAGGTGATGGTGGTTGCTTCCCCAGGGCCTGACCGAGAGCTGCAGACGGTGAGACAAGCCATGATTGACTTCCTACAGAACCACACGGACGCAAACAGGCCTCCCGCCTGCCCGGCTTTGGACCCTATTCGGTGCGTGGTTCTGTAAGAGAAAATGGCACGTTAGGCGTCGAATTAATTCTGCAAACTCAGATGTGCACTAAGTGGGATGGGCCCTGCACCTGGTGGCCAGCTCACTGTTCGCAAAAACACTGAAAGCCTTTTTTTCCTCTTAAAAGGCCCAGTGACGTTCTTTCTCTCATTGACAACCACGAGGGCTGCTACGTGGCTATTCTGTTTGAGAGCAACAGCTCGTATGTTGGACGTGAGGTACCATGTCTGTATCCTGTTGGGTCCCGGCGTGATGGGTTCAGCACGGGGCCTGGGCCTAGATTCTGGGGGTGAGAACTAGGGTAGTCGTGTTACTCGGTGAATCGTCTGGTGTGTGGAGAAGACAGTGGGGGCGCGTCTCTGAGGGCAGGAGAAGAGCAGGGCACAGGCTGGCCTGGTCCCCACGTGGGCGTAGGGCTCAGGGGGCGGGGACCTGGGCCTGGTGGTGCTGTTTTGCTCCTATTTTCGGGAGTCCAGTTTGTTTGCTGTATTCTGGGCTCCCAGCTTTTTAGCCAGATGGCTGCCAGGGTGGAGGCAGCAGCTCCTCAGCTCTGCTCAGAGCCGAATCCTCTTCCCCCTGCCCCCGCCTAGGCACAAGGCAGAGGCCAGGGCCCTGTTGCTGTCGGGGAATGCTGGGGCTGTGGCCCCGGGGGCGGGGGCACTTGATGGTCAGTTTCACGGGGGATGTGCTGGCTGGGACAGGACCGCACAGGGCCACTGTCAGGTCCCCTCGGGCCGTCTGGTGTCTGCCGGGGTGTCCGTGGCTCAGTTGCCTTAAATGTGACCGTCTGGGTGTGGAGAAGACGGGTGCAGAGTTCCCGGTGACGCTGCCCTGGTCCTGTGAGCAGGGCTCCCTCTGTGCACCGCGCCCTGTGGACCCGCCTGGGCCGAGGGTAACCTTCCTTCCTGATGCAGGTGATCCTGGACCTGAGTCCTTACGAGAACATCGCGGTGAAGAGAGCGCTGGACAGCGACGCGGCCTTTCTGGAGAAGCTTGGCATCTCTTCCGTTCCTTCCTGTTACCTGGTTTACCCAAACGGGTCCCACGGGTTAATTAACATGTAAGCCTAGTTTGGCTGAAGGACTCTTTGGTGGTGGCATCCCGGAACCATCTGGGTGGGAGCTCACACCAATCCAGATGTGGTCTGGTCCGCGTCTGTGTCGGGGGCGGGGGGGGGGGGTGCACCTCCTTTCCCCAGCGAGCGGTGGGCAGGGTGGGCTCTGGACTCCATCCCCTCAGTCCACTCTCCTTCCTGAGAGCACAGTTGTCCTCTGCACTGGGGCCCCTGAGAGAATCCCGAATTGGAAAAGGTTGTGGGCGGAAGGGTTAGGTCACGTCCAAAACCTGTGCCTCCTGCCGGGTCCCCACCTCTCCGCCCTGCTGAGTGGTTCTCACGCCGCCCGCTGGCCTGGGGACCCCGGGCTTTGGTGGAGCTGGGCGTCTGTACCACCTGCGGCTGAGCTCGTGAGGACTGAACACCAGGCCAGGCTCGGCCACTGTCCCCCCCAGCTCCCTGAGCACGGCCGTTCGCCTCAAAGACCAGGGATGGTTGGTGTGGAGCTGTCCTCCGTGCGATGTGACAGAGGCGCACTTTACATGACCTTGAGCTACTGGGAGGTCTCAGTCGGCTTCACACGCCCTGTAGCTCGAGGGCCCATTGAGCCGCAGGCTCAGGGGAGGACCGAGGCTGAGACCTCCACACGTCAGAGAGCTGATGCTGCGGGTGCTCAGCCGGCTCCACAGCAGCTGAGGCTCAGGGTAGTGGGTTTGTCTCGTGTCCTGGGCAGAGGGGGGTGGGGCCAGCTCCGAGGCCACACCCATGGCCCCTGCAGTGAAGGGCGGGAGGGGAGTGCAGCTTCCCTCCCTCGAAGGGGCCTGGGCAGCTCGGCCGGGTTCAGGCTCTGGCTCAGCCCACACCCGCCCACCCCTTTCTCGCAGCATGAAGCCTCTTCGGTCATTTTTTTCCTCTTATTTGAAGTCGTTGCCAGATGTGAGGAAAAAATCGCTTGCATTGCCGGAAAAGCCAAGCAAAGAACAAAATTCTGAAGTTGTGGTGTGGAGAGAGTTTGACAGGCAAGTGCTCCTTGGACAGGAGGTGTGGGAGGTGAGCACTGGGAGGCCCAGGCGGACAGGAAGCTGTGGGCTCGGCTCGCTGAAGGCTCAGGCCTCCTGGGAGTGGGGGGACGGGGGGCGGCTCACTGCAGAGCAGGCATTCATACCTGGCTCTGTGACATCTAATCTCAGGTCAAAACTGTACACGGCAGACCTGGAGTCGGGGCTGCACTACCTCCTGAGGGTGGAGCTGGCCACCCACAGGACACTGGCTGGGGCCGAGCTGAAAACACTCAAGGACTTCATTACTATCGTTGCCAAGGTGTGTGGGGTCTGCTCTGGGCTGGGGGCTCGGTTCATGACCCTGCGGAACGAGGCCGACCTGAGCTGGATGTGCACTCTGCTGGCCAGCGGTGCCCAGCCTGCTTTTGGCACTGGGGGCGTGGCTCATGCGGATGCCAGGCCTGAAGGGGCACTGAGCAGGGAGCCTGGGTTCGGGGGGGGGAGGGGCATGGGCAGGAGGGCAATCTCCAGGGGCACTTACCCAGGTGGGTGGTGAGTGTGGTGGGAACTGTGGGACTGACTCGGTGTGTGGCTGATGCCAGCAGCCCATGACATGGGGGATGGGGACAACAGGAGCAGGCGGACAGCACCCTCACGGAGGGTACAGCGCGGCCGCTATCCTCGTCCTCTGGAGTCTGCTGAGGGGGCCGGGACCGGTGCTGTGGGCGCCACCCTCCACCTTTAGTAGGAGGTAGCGCAGTGTTCATGGAAGTTTAGTTCTTGCCTTGGCCGGCTGTTGTTTTCTGGCCCAGATCATTCTGGGAGGAGGGAGGCGGGAGCCCCCCCCCCCTCAGGTTCCTGGGGCAGGTCTGAGCCCTGGTTCTCTTGCCCCTGCAGCCCTGTCTGGGCCTGGCTGTGGCCCCTCTGCTCTCTGACTCCTGGGGTAGCCTAGCCAGGGTCCTAGGGCCCAGCAGAGACCTAGGGCCCCAGTCACAGCACTGCGACGTGATTTACGTTTACAGGAATAACTAGGAGGCGCCTAGTGCGTTTCCCACGAATAAAGGAAAGCTGCTTGGACAGGCTTTGATCCTGTTGTGGGTTCAGAATTCTGGAATCTCCAGGATGTCCTCCTGCTCACGGGCCGTCGGCTGCTCAGCAGTTGGCTGCTCAGCCTCCGCTGTCGGCACCGGCTCAGCGAGCAGCGGGCCCAGCTCCAAGGCCAGGGTGGCCGTGCATATCTGAGCCGTCTTCCTGCAGCTGACTCAGACTTGAAATTCATGCTTGTAATTGGTGGTCCTGGGCGACCTGTCGGAAAAGAGTTTCCGGGGCTGACAGTGTGCTGTGGCTGCTGTTCTTCCCTATCGACGTCGTCTCATAAGTTAGGTCAGGTGTGAGGGGCCCTCTCGGCAGCGCCACTCTGCACGTCTCGCTGTGCTTGGGTGCAGGGGTCGCCGGGTGAGTGCCACACGCTGACCAGCTGGTCACACTTGCGCCTGGAAACCTGAGGGGCTGCCTGCCTTCCGAGGGGTCTGAGTGTGGTGCTTCCCCCTCAGCTGTTCCCCGGCCGCCCGCCCGTCAGGAAGCTGCTGGAGATGCTGCAGGAGTGGCTGGCCAGCCTCCCCCTGGACCGGGTGCCCTACAACGCCATCCTGGACCTGGTCAACAACAAGATGCGGGTGCGCACCTCCCGGCTCCTGCCCACGCACGGGCATCCCCGCGGCCCCTCCTCAGGCCCCTCTGCGGTGGCTTCTGTCCCTGTCCCCATGACGACTGCACGTCTCCTCCTCTGTCCCTGGTGCTGTCCGCTCCCTGCCGAGTCCTCAGTGCAGGGACATTGGTGACGGCCGCCGCGCAGGCAGGGGTGGTTTCTCACGGGATGGCACCAGGGCTTGTTCAGAAAATTTTGAGTGGACAGAATTGTGCACCTAAAATTGATGTGTTTAGTAAGAGTGTGGCTGAGCTGCTCCTCAGGCTGGGTTTCCGTAGTGAGGGTCGCTGAGAGCCTCATCCTCGCCAAGACTAGCTGTGCCAGGGCCATGGTCTGCACGCACCTGGCGTGAGCCTGTTGGAAGTGCTCACAGTTTGGATACGTGTCCCCGTGTGTAACTACCACCAGTCAGAGGACACTCACCAGCTATTTCTATATCTGTTCTTCTTCTTTGCTCAGATTTCTGGAATATTCCTCACTAATCAGATAAAGTGGGTTGGATGTCAAGGAAGCCGCCCGGAGTTGAGGGGCTACACGTGTTCTCTCTGGAAGTTGTTCCACACGCTCACTGTTCGGGCCGGGACCCACCCAGGCGCGTTGGATGGCACAGGTAACGTCCCTGCACAGCCAGGTGCTGGCTGCCCCCTGACGCACACGGGATGCGCCGGCCAGGCCGTCGGAAGCTCAGCAGCGGGGCGTTGGCCGTAAGGCAGTGTGTCATCGGGGGCCCTGGGGGCCCTGCTAAGCGGGCGGAGGGAGCGTCTTTCCAGGTCACAGACCCCACGCGCCCAGTGCGGAGCCGAGTTCTTCCCTCCCTGGGCCCAGCACGTGCAGATGCCCTGCGGCCGCCCCGTCCCAGCCCAGGAGAGGACCCGCTGTGGGAACCTCTGCTTGTGCTTTCCAGGTGTGAGACTCAGTAGGCAAGGGCGTGTTTTATCTCTCGTTGCCTGACAAGTTACCCTAAACCCAGCAGCTTGAAACAGTGTACTCGTCTCTCACAGTGTCTGTGGGTCAGGAATCTCATGTGGCCAAGCCAGGTCCTCTGCCAGGCAGCGTGTCTGCCTGAGGGCCTGGGTGTCACCTGCTGGCTGTTCTCCCCGCGTCCTCTCCACAGCAGCTCCCACAGCACTGGCTCCGTCAGAGTGAGCCCCTCGCTGTGCGTGGTCTGGTTGTTAGAAGTCAGCCACGGCCTCGCCTGCTCACAGGAGCTGGCATCCCGGGGCCATCTCAGGGGCCGCCTGCCATAAGAGGAAAAACTACCAAAGTTTGAGTGGGTTTACTAACTTCAGTCACCGGAAGTAGCTAACGCAGAGTCGTCATGTTCGGCATGCTCCGTGGACACTACGAAATGTGCTGGATATTTTACCCTTTGGACTTGGTTGTGCGGACACTGCCTGGCCCCAGCAGGCCGCTGTCTCTTAGTTGTCATTTCCCTTTTTTTAAATATGTTTTTTATTTCATAGCGGAAGGGAGAGGGAGGGAGAGAGAGAGATCAAAACATTAATGAGAGAGAACATCAATCGACTGCCTCCTGCACACCCCCTACTGGGGAGCGAGCCTGCCACCAGGCCTGTGCCCTGACCGGGAAGCACGCTGTGACTGCAGGTTCATAGGTCGATGCTCAACCACTGAGCCACGCCAGCCCCGCCTGGTTGTCATTTTCGTAGTTGTTGAGGTCCACTGATGCTTATGTTACATCTTGACTCACACAGTCCAATGTTCTTTCCAGTAAAAGTGTAAAATCCATAGTTACCTTTTGCTGCCTAACAAACTAACCCAGATGTGGTGGCTCTTGTGTGGGGTGGGACCGGTGGGTGCTCGTCCAGAGGCATGGCCAGTTGGTCTGGACTCAGAAGGTCCGAGCCCTGCACCCGGCCTGCTCTCACCACACCCAGGAAGGCGCTCTCAGGGCCTTGGCGGGCACAGGCATCGCTTCCCCACACCCTGTCGGTCAGACAGGGCTCACCTGCTGGGTGCAGAGGGCAGGGCCGCCCTCGGGCATTTTTACCACGAGGCTCTCATCCGGGCAGCGCTGAGTTCTGGGGTCTCATGGGGCAGAGGTGGGCTTTGAGACTTGAGATTCTCTTAAGAATCACACAGGACAAGAGCAGCATGACTATTAGGGGCAACGCGGAGCTCCCGGACAAAAGTGACATCAGACCACCTCAGCCGTGCGCACGGCTGGAGCCTCGCGTTTCCAGGTCCTGCCCTGGCAGCAGCACACGCTGAGGGCAGCCTGGTAGCCGCCAGGGCTGCGTCCCCAGGAGACGGCGAAGCGGTGTAGCTCTGCCTTGTGTCGGAGGGCGGCACACGGCGGAGCACACAGATCCCACGGGGTCTCGCCCGGCAGCAGTGGCCACGTACATTGCATTGAGAGGCTGCCCTCTGGTTCTCTACCAGGAGCACATCTCGTGCTGCAGAACTGGGTCAGACGGAGATGCCGGATTATGTCTTGGAAGGTTTTCCTCTCCTTATTGGACGCTTAAGCCCGTCGACTAAAAGCCTGCGTGTCCCCTAATCCCCTCAGGTAGAGCTTTGGGGTTCTTGTGCACTTTAGAGATTAGGGGTCGCCGTGAGCAGCGCTTGGCTGGGGAGAGAAAAGGAGGATTACGGTGAAGTGGAGCAGATGTCGGCCCGGGGCTGCTGGCTGCCGGCGAGGGGCCCCGGGCAGAGCCCGGCCGAGCGCATGCACGTGGCGATCTCACTGTGGGCACGGCCTCGCTGCCCTGGACACAGCCTGGGAGCAGTCGGCTCAGCTCAAACTCTGAGTGGAATGGCCGCCACAGTTAGTGACTAAGGGACATGGGGATTAGGCCGCTGGGGCTCCAGGGCTGGTGGGCGTGGCCGTGAAGCAGAGCCACGACGGTTCAGCCAGAGCCCACGAGGGCCTGCTGTTGGTTCTGACGGATTCCGTCTCAGAAGTGTCTTGTTTACCCAGTTACCTTGCCGACAAGGCCCCCTTTGTGTGCTTAACCCCCATCCTGGCTGTCTGGAGAGGCCCGCTAGGCCCCCAGGCTGCCCTCCGGTTCTCTCAGGGCCCCTGTTAGGGCCACGTTGTCTCTGCCCCCCTGCCTGTGGCTGCTCTCCCGAAACGTCAGGGTGTGTTTTCTCGGGCCCCGTGCGGGGCTGTCACTGGGGGTGGATGCTGGAGCGCTCCCACCAGAGGTGCAGCCTCTCCTAGGAGGGCAGGTCCTGGTGCCTGCCGTTCCCCAGACAGCCCTGGCCACTGCCCGTTCGTCCCAGGCTACCCTTGGGAAGGTCAGTGTGAAGCTGGTGGCACCCCCAGAGGCACAAGCTAAGGCCACGTGCACACCTGGGCTTGTGTTGTGCAAGGACTTCGGAGCAAAGCAAGCACTTAGGGGAGTGCGCTGTGGCCGCGGCACCAGCCTTCGGGCCTGCTTGTGAGGCGGGAGGACGTGCACAGGGCCCCACCCGACCCGAGGCAGAGCCCTGCTCTGGGGGTGAGGCCGGAATCCGGTCAGCGGCCCGGCTCGCCCCTGGAGGTCCTTCCCCTGGTGCTTGTTCTGGGGGCTGCACAGGCGCGTGCTCGGCGGAGGCCGTGGGGCCAGCAGCCCTGTTGCCGTGGGTCAAGCATGTCAAACTGAAAGGCTAGCATGGGCCAAATAAACAGGTTTAAGTTTATGTGGCCACAAAAAACAACAGCTTCCATTTTCCTAGAAACATACGTTTATTTCGATAGAAACGTGCTGAATACAAAGGGCTGAAATAAATGAGTCATCGTTAACATAAAATAATAGAACATTTTAACAAAAATTAATATTTTTTATTGAACATTAATTTACCAGACACTGAATAACTACACAAATTAATAAGTGTTAATGCAAATACACCTAGTTTTCTTGTTCTCCGAAAGTGAAATATTTCCTGTGGCGCACACCAAACACGTCAGTCCGAGACGAATGACGTGGCCATCGGCTGCTAAAATGTTCGCTGCTGGTGTCAGTGGAGAGAGAGGGTGCGCCTGCGCGTTAAGTCGTGTAAGGGACATGAATGCCACACGATGATAGTCATCAGTCGTTAGCGAACGTTGTAGTTCGTTATTAATAATTATGTATAACAGGATAGTGTAAAAATTAAGTTACGAAACATTTATTAAAATGTTTCCTATGTACCGTTATATTCCCTGGGCACACCAATATTGGTTGTGGGCCGTGAGTTTGACATGCTTGCCAAACTCACGTCAGGCCTTAGCCCGTTCCTGGCTCCCGACACCACCCCAGCCCTGGGTTCCAGTGGGAACCACCAGCCAGGTTCTGTGCCTCGTTTCCAGGGTGCCACAGTGCTTGCTCCCTGCAGGTTTCGAAGACGACCCCCAGGCGGTGCTGCAGACCATCCGGCGGTACCTGCTCACCTTCTTCGGCTGTAAAGAGTGTGGGGAGCATTTTGAGAAAATGGCTAAAGAGTCCATGGATTCCGTGAAAACCCCAGACCAAGCAATCCTCTGGCTTTGGAAGAAGCATAACCTCGTGAACAGCCGCCTGGCAGGTAAGCAGAAGCCATGGTGGCCTGCCCGTGCCGGTCAGCGTGTCCTGTGAGCGGGTGGGGAGGTGGGGGGGTGGGCGGCAGCACCGCTCGCGGGGATGACCTGACCTCGGTGCCGCTCTGCCTGCTCTGGGCTCACAGCGGGAGCCAGCCCTGCTCCGCCTTCAGTTTCAGGACCTCCCCAGGGGCTGTTCTCAGGCTCCAGGGTGCCTGCTTTCCAGATTGTTCTCTCCGTGCACCCCCTGAGGAGCCCACGAGGCCCAGTGAGACGCAGCGGGAGGCTTGGGTCATAATTAATTTTCAGGAAGGAATTTTAGTGTCATTAAAATCTGCTCTCAGACGATAAATCAAACTCCTCAAAATGGCTTTGTTTAAAGCCGAAGTAGGGCGCATACATTTTCTCAGAGTTAAGTAATTCAAACTGCTCCTAAATCAGTGGCAGATTAAAATTAGGCTTAAAAATAATTCCACTAAGAAGTAAATCTTGATAAAGATGAATAGAAAACCCACTAAACTGTTGGTTTTTATTTAATCCACTGTATTACAAAAACATATTACAACTCAAGCACTAAAGAAAATTGGTTGCTCTTTGCACCAGAGCTGCCTGCTGGCTCTGGTCACGTGGCACGGCCCTGGCCCCTTCTGTTTGCCGGCTTTGCCCTCCTGTCGGTGCAGGTGAAGGCCCCTCCGTGGAGGCCCTGCTGCAGGTGTCAGGCCTCCCCGTGCCTCTGCCTGCCACCTGTGCTCCCAGTGAGTCCGAGGTTGCCCTGGCAGCACTGAGCTCCAAGAGCCCGTGCCCCCTCCCCCGTCATTGCCCTGCCGCCAAAAGGGCTTTCTGCAGCCTATGGGATGTCGCCTAGTCCCGCGGTCCCAGCCCACCTTTAGCAAAGCAGTGGGACAGACAGGAGCAGGGCAGGTGAGTGGCAGTGTAGTCTGGCCATGGGGGCCGCCAAGGACGCTTTAGGGAAGCGGGGGCAGCTGTGCAGGAAAGGTGGGGTGAGGGGCGCAGGCGTCATCTAGTCCCCGCGGCGAGGTCTCAGTGGGTGTGGGTGGACCAAGAGGGTGGGGGAGGCAGGCACCTGACCGTGGGCGGGAGGCCTGTGGCGTGGCAGCCCTGGGTGGTGGGCGAGTTGAGCGAAGGCCTCCCCACAGCTGCCTCCCCCCCGCTCCCAGGCCACCTGAGCGAGGACCCCAGGTTCCCCAAGGTGGCGTGGCCCACTCCGGACCTCTGCCCCGCCTGCCACGAGGAGCTGAGGGGCCTGGACAGCTGGGACGAAGACCAGGTTCTCCTGTTCCTGAAGCAGCACTACAGCAGCCACAACCTCGTGCACACGTACGCCGCAGCCCTGGGTGGCACGGGCGAGGCCGAGGAGCCAGAGGGAGGCCGGGCCAACCCAGAGAGGCCTGGAGACCGCGGGGCCGAGAGCCTGCACCCGCCCGGGGCCCTGCCGCCCACACCTCGCCCCTCAGAGGGGTCGCACCTGGGACCAGCCAGGCCTGAGGGCCGCAGGGAGGTGGAGGCGGCTGCACCCTTCCTGGGGATGGGCTTCTCCAGCCTGGACATGAGCCTCTGCGTCCTGCTCTACGTGGCCTCCTCCATGTTCCTGATGGTGATGTTCTTCTTCTTCCGAGTGCGGTCCCGGCGGTGGAAAGTCCGGCACCGCCATCCGTCCGTGTAGAGCTGAGCAGCCCGCCCGCGCCTGCGGCTGTAACGTTTCTGATCGGGAATGACAGGCGGGGGGCCTGCTCCCCGCTGATGGCAGCTGTGGTCCCAGAGCTGGGGCCTGTGTGCGCTCCCGGCCTTCACAGGCCGTGGACGCCTCTGACAAATCCACAGCAAAGCGACGTCTATGTTTTTACTCTTCTAGGTCTGAAAACGGGAGTGGGGTGTCCAGGCCAAAAAGAAGGTTTTGCACCCACTTCCCTCAAGTTTACTGGGCTCCACATCCATTGTGCACGGCCTCCTCTGGAGATTTGGAGAAAAACCCAGCCCTTCCCCATGGAGGCTAAGGGGTGACTGAATGCAGCCAGGGATACCCCCGCCCCCCCACACCCCCGCCATGGGGGGTAGACTTGGTGTGGGGAGGGAGGGTGGTGCTCGTCTTACTCTTCAGGGACAGTGCCTTGGCCTGTTGGTTGTTACTCTGGTGATGAGAGCTCAGTGCGTGAGGGCCACCCAGGCTGCCTGTCCCCGGCAGTCAGGAGACTGTGAGCCCGAGAGCAGAGCTTCTGCCTGGGCCCCTGCCATCCAGCACCCACAGCCCTCCTGAGCCACTGCCCAGAGCCAGCGCGGGTGGTGCACGGGGTCTCGCTGGCATCTCTAAGGCCAAACTTCATTTGCCTGAAGGTGTTTTACACAGGTCCTGGCACAGGGCCTGGCACAGGGCTTTGGTGGTTAATTATTTACCATTTAATGGTTTTAACACATTATTTTAAATGTGTCAAAACCCAGAACATTCAGAGGCAAAGTAAATGCGTAAACAAATGAACGCCTGGGGGCATTTCCTTTGAGACCCTTACGCAGATGCTCAGCAGTGTGCGCCTGTGTGTGTGTGTGTGTGTGTGCCTGTGTGTGTGTGCCCCCTGTGTGTGTGTGTGTGTGTGTCTGTGTGTCTGTGCCTGTGTGTGTGTGTGTGTGTGTGCCTGTGTGTGTGCCCCCTGTGTGTGTGTGTGTGTGTCTGTGTGTCTGTGCCTGTGTGTGTGTGTGTCTGTGCCTGTGTGTGTGTATGTGTGTGCGCGCCTGTGTGTGTGCCCCCTGTGTGTGTGTGTGTGTGCCTGTGTGTGTGTGTGTGTGCGCCTGTGTGTGTGTGTGTGTGTGCCTGTGTGTGTGCCCCCTGTGTGTGTGATGGTGGTAAGTAGTTCTTCCCACTGTGCCTGTGGTGTCCGCATGCTCCCTCGTTGCAGCGGCTAAGCACATGTGGACTAGCACCAGGTCCTGCCCCAGCCCAGCTCAGGGGAGCCCGAGGATGGTGCCTGCAAGGCTGCCACCAGCCCGGTGCCCACTTGGGGGCAGGCGTGGCCAGGATCAGGGAGCCCTGCCCTGAGCTGAGCCTCTGCGCCACCCCTGCCAGAGGTTTCCAGTTGGTGACACGTTTAACCCCTAGAAGCCTCTGGTTTAAACCTGAGGCTCGTGTGCCTGGTGATTGACGGCACCATATTGTTTCCTTTCAACTTGAAAACGGGCCAGTTTACAGAGGCCACGGGAAGTACTGGGCCTCTTTCATTAAACTGCCTTAGGTTCGTGTCAAATGTCGTTTTCTCCCCCAAAGGAAGTTTCTGTGAGCAGTGGGCACTGTCCTACATCAACCCATTTGACAGGCAGTGTTGGCTTCGAAGGTTCATAGTGATATTGCGGTTTGAGGTCACGTCTGTGACATCAGAGGGGCAAGGTTCCAGCAGACCGCCGGTGGCATGCGGCCACGGGAAGGGTCTCACCTGCAAGTGTGAGCCGCCTTGCACACCTCACGTGGTGGCCTGCTCAGAACTGGACGCTACCTTCAGGTCTGTTTTCTAAAGTTGTAACTATTGAGACAATGAATATAATGGTTCAGTAATTTAAATGTATTTATTTTTAATGGGAGAATTTGGTTAAAAAAGTAATTGACATGAAAATGTCTGAAATTTCTTACGTGCAAAGAAAGTGAACATTTTGTATTTAAAAACTGTAATGTGCACATTTTGAAATAAATCTGATGCTTGAAATTGTATTCTTCTGAAATGTGCAGCAACTGTGAGGGTGCTGGGAGGGGTGCAGAGCCTTTAGAGTGTATGGACCACACACCTTAGCTCCAGAATTTCTAGGAACCAGAGGGTTCGGAAGACAGCCCCAGGGTCAGGTGGAAAGGGAGAGATAATTATATTACAGATCGTTCCTGAGAGGAGACGGCAGCGTCCTTCCACAGAGCCGGGAGAAGTGGGGGTGACGGGCAGCCGACTGCATGTGCCGTGGAACCTCCCAGGCCCTGCCCACCACCACGTAGCTCTGGGTGTGGCCTTCCTAGGCCACCCTCTGCCACGGAGCCACATGCCTGGCCTCTGCCCTGACACCAGTTTGCTGCCTCAGGTTCTGAACTCTAGATTTTCCTGCCCCTCCTCTGCTCGGCGGGAAGAGGTCCAGTCACCACGTGTGCGGTTGGAGGGAGACCTGCTGGCTGCAGCGTCTGTGGCTTCGTTTCCCCCGCTGGGCTGTGTGGCTGCCCCTCCCTGGCTTTCCCCAGGCCCCTCCCTCAGGACACGGGCAGCCCCTGGGGTGCAGCTGGGGCAGAGCAAGGGGCGACTAGTGGGTATGGCAGCCCGGGCCGTGGTTCTGGTGTGGGTGCAGGCTCACCATCAGTGACCCCTGGTCAGGCCCTGGATTCCTGAGCAGTTTCTGGTGGGGACACCCCAGATGCCCTCCTCCGGGCTGCAGTGGGGATGGGGCTGTGGCCTGAGATCTGGGGAGGTTGTCGATGCAGCGCCTGCAGAGCCGGCCTGTGGGGGCCTAGGCAGGGCCAAGAGGCCAGAGGCGCCCTCCCAGCCAGGGTCTGGACGCGCCTTCCAGGAGGCTGATGCAGGAGCAGCCGGTGGGGCACCCACTTGCCACCAATGCCCAAGCCTGTGGGCGGGGCGGGGAGGGGCAAGGAGGCGGGCAGGGAACAGAGGGGCGGGGGTGGGAGGGGTGGCATGCCGAGGGACAGGGCACACCCGGGGCAGGAGGTTGGTGACACGCGCCGCGCGCCTCCTTCAGCACCGCGGACAGCGCTGGGCCCGGAGGCGCCGGGGTCGCAGAGGAAGAGGGCGGAGCGCCACCACAGCCCCTCCAGCCGAGCTCTGAGCCCCGCCTGCCCCACTGGTGGCAGCGATGCTCCTGGAGACGGAGCTTGAGCGCGACCAAAACAGGCCCAGGGCCACCGGGGCTGCCGCCTGCACCTGCGGTGGGACCCGGGGTAAGAGAAGCCCGAGCTTAAGGCCTCGAGGGAGGGATGGAGGGCAAGGGGCGTGGAGGCCCGCGGAGGCCACCGGGGCGGCAGGCGGGCGGGCGGGGAGGGCAGAGGAAAAGAGTCCGAGAACCCAGACCTCAGTCGACCATACAGATGGGAGCACAGGGGAGGGGAGGGGAGGGTCAAGGGCCTGGAGCTCTGCTATCGTTCATGGGTGGTTTGGGGGGCTTGGTCCAGGCACCCCAGAGCAGAAGCGCATTCCTGAAGGCGCTGCTGGCCCAAGGGGTGGTGCAGGCCAGAGGTGCCAAGTTCCTCTAGAGACCCACCTCCAAGCTCCCACAGCGCCCAGCTGCCCCTCCCTAACCAGCCCAACAGCCCAGCACCGGACCCCTGATGGGTCTCCCCCTGAAACCGCGCTCCCCAAGGGCCATTCCATCACCACGGACACTGGGAATAATGAAGGCATTGTCGGTGGGCCAGCCAGATGCCTAGCAAGTGGGGCTGCCGCCTCCTCCACGTGCTGCCCACCTGCCCTTCCCCAGTCACGGCCCCTCTCAGGCAGCCTCCGCAGCAGCCGATACTCGGCACTCAGCACCCCCTGGGATCCAGGGCTTGACACCCCTGCCCTGAGCTCAGGGTGACACGTGCAGAGTGAGATGAAGGGCTGTGTGCTGGCTGCAGAGGCCTCGGACCAAAACGGAGACTTCACAGACCTGGCGATGGGGCAGGAGATGCGGGCAGGAGATGGGGCAGGAGATGGGGCAGGAGATGCGGGCAGGAGATGGGGCAGGAGATGGGGCAGGAGATGGGGCAGGAGATGCGGGCCTTCTGTGGGGACCCAGTGCAGGGTCTGGAGGAGGCACCAACCTGCCAGTCCCCTAGCACTTCCGGGCCCGGCCACTCCCTGCCCCACCCTGCAAGGGGCCCACCCTGCTGAGTCCTGATTGTGGTGCCTGCAGGGGGCTGTGCCCCTGGGCAGGAGCGGCTGCCCTGGGTAGATCGGGTCTACGTGCAGGACGAGTGGGTCCCTGCAGGCTCACCTGTTGGACTGGGGCACGACGTTGGAAAATCGGGTGCATGGGCCGGGTCCTGTGCAGGCCGGGCGCTGAGGTGGAGAGCAGTGAAGGTGGACACCTGCTCCCCAGCTCCGTCCCTCCTGGCCTGGAGTCTTGGCTGCCTGTCCAGGCCGACGTCGGGTTCTCTTCTAGAGAATCACCCTCCTTCCTGCACCCACTGGGAGCAGAAGCTCCAATGGTGGAGGCAGAGCCAGGAGGTCTGCGCCCACTGGGAGCAGAAAACTCCAACGGTGGAGGCAGAGCCAGGAGGTCTGCGCCCACTGGGAGCAGAAACTCCAACGGTGGAGGCAGAGCCAGGAGGTCTGCGGTCGCACCAGCTCCGGGTGGTTCTCGGGTCCTTGGGCGACGCTCAACCTCTGAGTCTGGGTGGCGTTCGTAACGACCGGACGGCCTCGCCAGGCCTTCCAGGTCCGGCTCTGAGTCCGAGCATCAGCGGCCGCAGGACCCAGCCCCTCCCTGGCCCTTCTCCCAGGCCCCCGGCCTACGGTCGGCCGGAGTCCAGGCCTCAGCCTGCGCCCGCCCGAGGAGCAGGGCGAGGGAGCGGCGGGGAGCTGGCGGCCCTAACCCGGCTCCTCTCGGCCTGTCCCCGCCCGCCCTCAGGCCGGCACTCGGGTGGTGTCTGGGAAGCGCGGGTCCCTGCGTAAAGGGATGCAGAGCGGGGAGTCGCAGCGACTCCCGGCCCCGCCCCGCCCCGCGGCCCCGCGGCCCCGCCCCCAAGCGCCCCGCCCTCCCCGGGGCCGAGGCTGGGGCCCCCGGGCGGCCCACGGGCGCAGCGCCCAGCCGCTCGGGAAGCAGCTCGGACGCCGGCCCGGGGCCACTGAGGCCGTGGCCTGGCTGGGCCCCGAGGAAGTTTGGGGCCGGATTGCGGCGGCGCCGGGCGGCGGGACCCATGGAGGCGCGCGGGGAGCTGGGCCCCAGCCGGGAGTCGGCGGGTGGCGACCTGCTGCTGGCGCTGCTGGCACGGAGGGAGGACCTGCGCCGAGGTGGGTGCTCGGGGGGTCCAGCGCCCGCGCCGGATAGAGCAGACCCTCCCCCGGGAGACCCAGAGGTCCTCGCGGCTTTCCGGCCAGGCCACGGGACCCACGGGACCGGGTGGGAGTGGGTTCGAGGGCCCCAGCACCCACTGAGCGCCCAGCAGCAAGTTTGCACCGGGCCTGGGCGCTGGACTGTTGGGCGTGTGGTTCTGGGCGGGAGAGTGCGGAGAGCCACCTGGGGTCCCGGTAACCAGGGGCCGGAGGGTTCCTGAGAAGACAGCCCCCTCCAGACCCCCCACGCTCTCCTGGGCAGAGAGATGCAGGCCAGGGCGCAAGGGACCCCAGCCGCCGATCGCTCCCAGTTGGAGTCTGGCTTCTGCACCCACAGACACCTGCTTCGTTGGTCGCTCTGGCGGGTCCTCTGGATCCTCTTGCAGCAGAGCCCCCAACTTCCTGGGGGCACAGCCTCGCCCCCAGCGCTTGGCTCCGGGGAGTTGGGACCTTTCTCCCCGGCTTCTGCGGGCAGGACCCGAATGGAGGCGAGGCGGTCTGGGCGGTGGGGACCGGCCGCACTGGGCGGTGGGAAAGGGGGTGACATCCAGGCTGTGGGGTCTCATCCCTCCCTACTTATTTATTTATTTCCCGGCGGATCTTGGGAGGGGTTGGCCGCAGGGCTGTGAGGAAGGGGCGGGAGGGCGGAGGGAGAAGGAGGGGGGAGGCGGGCGCGCAGGAGCCGCTCGGAGAGCTGGCGGGGAGCGGCGGCGGCGGGCGTGAGGTGGTGCCGGGCCCGCAGGAGCCGAGGGCAGGAGACCCGCCGACCGGAGCCGCCATGCAGCGTAAGGCCCGGGTCGAGAGTCCGCTGGGCGCGAGGGGCGGCGGGAGAGGCTTTTACCGGACGCGGGCCGCGGGCAAGGTCCGGTCGGCGCTGTCCGGGCCGCGGGTGCTGAAACGTGCGGAGGGTCTGCCCAGCCGCCAGGGCTGCGCCGCGTCCTCGCTCTGCCTGCGTCGCCCACAGCCAGGCCCGGGCCCCGCGGGTCCCGGGCTCCACACCTGGGAAGCGGTTTTGCCCGACGCGGGACAGCGTCCTTCGCAGGTTTCCGCGGCTGCGGGAGGGAGGTTGATTTGGCTCTGGCGCCCACTGAGGCTCTGTCCCCCGTCTCTGCCCCCAGCCTGGAGCCGCAGGGGTCGGGGCAACCAGGTGAACGTGGTGAGGGGAGGCAGTGTTTGTGTGGGTTCAGCTGCTGTGCGCGGCTCTCTCCTCTCCTGGAGATCTTTCCTGAAGGAGCAGGGAACCCTCACCCATGAGCACCCTGAAAAGTCCCTTGTGGACCCAGGGTTCCCCTGCCTGATTTCTGGGGGCCTGCAGTCCCAGGGAACCTACTGTTGAAGTGGCTATCGCTGTGAGGGAGGGCAAACCGCCTACTGTGTGCTCAGGCATCCAAGCTTGAGCATGGGGATAGCAGATCCATTTGTCCAGTCCACTCACAAGTGTCCGCAGCTGCCCAGACATGGGAGGGCATCGGCTTTCGCCTTGGTGGCTGCAGGCAGGGCCATGGGGCTGGCGGCACAGGAGTCTCTTTCTCTGCCAGGATGCTTAATTGTGCAGAATAATGAGGGCGACTGGGTGGTAGGTGCCCCGAGACTCACAAATGCCTGGCCCCCAGTTGAGGGGCCTCTTTTCCAGCCCTGCCTCTGAGTGCTCCTGGGGCAGGTTTCCCTTTGAGCTCAGTGTGCACCTCCCTTCGCTCGGGGACCATTTTGTAACGAACAGTTTCTGGCCTGAGGGACTGGCCTGCGCACCTGCTTGCTCATGGGCACACCTCTAAACCTATTTCGGTTTCATTAAGTTGTAGCTGCAGGCTGGGCTACGGGCTCCCTGCCCTCGGGGGTGGCTGGTAAGAGAGTGTGCAGGGAAGGGGGTCTTGGTTCCTAGGGCCAGGACGGGAGCGTGACCCCGACTCCCTCCCATTCTGGGGGCGCTTCTGACCCCTGACCTGCCCCCTGCCTTGCAGAGATCCCTCTGTGCGCTGGCTGTGACCAGCATATCCTGGATCGCTTCATCCTCAAGGCCCTGGACCGCCACTGGCACAGCAAGTGTCTCAAGTGCAGCGACTGCCACACACCACTGGCTGAGCGCTGCTTCAGCCGCGGGGAGAGCGTGTACTGCAAGGACGACTTCTTCAAGTGAGCCCGCTGCCCGCTGCTGCTGGGGTGGGGGACGGGGCTGGGGGCTGAGGTGCCAGGACCAGGGACTGGACTCCCAGCAACAACTGCCCCGGGAAACCCTGAGCCCCGTCACCCAGGCTGGGCACCCCAGGCCTCGCCAAGGGCGGCTGGGCAGGGCTAGCACTTCAACACAGTTTGTTTAACGTAATTTTGTAAACGTGGAAGCAGAGGTTAAAAAGGTAATCCCACGTTTGCAGGACTCTGTTGGGCTTCCTCCCTTCGTTTTGGTCTTGTTTTTGTTCTTAACACCGAGGGTGAGGGTTGCTTTCCGGGCAAGGCCTCCAAGGGACGCACCTTCCCGACACCATCCTGGGGCGCCGTGCTCCCCAGGACCCGGGGTCGCCTCTCGATGCTCCCTGCGGCTCCGCTGGGGCTGCGGGAGGGCCCACCCGCCGCCCGCCCTCGGGGAACTGAAACCGCCCTGCGCAGCGCGATGCGGCTCTCGCTCCCGCTCTGGGCGAAGGCGCCGACTGAGTAGCGCTGAGCCGCGCCCGCCCCGTGCATCCCCCAGGCGCTTCGGGACCAAGTGCGCCGCGTGCCAGCTGGGCATCCCGCCCACGCAGGTGGTGCGCCGCGCCCAGGACTTCGTGTACCACCTGCACTGCTTCGCCTGCGTGGTGTGCAAGCGGCAGCTGGCCACGGGCGACGAATTCTACCTCATGGAGGACAGCCGGCTCGTGTGCAAGGCGGACTACGAGGCAGCCAAGCAGCGAGGTCAGTGGGAGGACCCGGGCTGGGTCCCGGCGCCCCTTACTCATCTGCAAACGGGGTGGAGGCCAGTAGGTGGGGCGCAGGGACCCCCGCCTCCGCACCGCCGCAGCGCTCTCTCGGGCGCGAGTCCGAGCGCCTTCCCTTCGGCTGGGTAGCGAGGGCACCCCACCCGGGCCGGACGGGGCGGGTCGCAGACCCTCTGGGGAAGCGGGTCTGGACTCCCTGCAGCTGCTTCAACCGGAGCGCAGTGGGGCTGATCTGACTGCGAACGATCACCCCTCCTCTGATTTATCTTCCTAAATCCTCGACCTGGAAACCCGCCCTACCCGCGCGCTTAGAACAAAGAGGAGGGGGGAGCGGGTGTTGCCCGTGGGCGGCCGCCTGCGGGTCCCTCATAGAGGCCGGAGCCGCCCCTCCGCCCTGGCGACGCCCCACCCCAGTTCCCCCTTCTCCCCCGAAACTCCCCGGACCCCGCAGCCACGGGGGTGCGCATGAGGGGCCCCGCCGTTCTCACGCGCGGAGGGGGTGGGGGCGTTGGGCGGTGGGAGGAGCAGGCCCGGCCTCACGGCTCCCCACGGTGCAGAGGCCGAGGCCACGGCCAAGCGGCCGCGAACGACCATCACGGCCAAGCAGCTGGAGACGCTCAAGAGCGCCTACAACACGTCGCCCAAGCCGGCGCGCCACGTGCGGGAGCAGCTGTCGTCGGAGACGGGCCTGGACATGCGCGTCGTGCAGGTCAGAGCCCCGACTCCCACGCCCGAGGCCACTCCCGCGCCCTCCCCGCCGGCCCGGGGCACTCACCGCGCCCTCCCCGCCCGGGCCGCTCACGCGCCCTCCCGCAGGTGTGGTTCCAGAACCGCCGGGCCAAGGAAAAGAGGCTCAAGAAAGACGCCGGCCGGCAGCGATGGGGCCAGTATTTCCGCAGCATGAAGCGCGCCCGCGGCGCCCCCAAGTCGGACAAGGACAGCGTCCAGGAGGAGGGGCCGGACAGCGACGCTGAGGTCTCCTTCACGGGTACGCGCCGGGGGCCACCCCCCCCCTCCCTCCGGCTCTCCCGCAGCCCGGAGAGCACAGCCCGGGTCGGAAGAACCAGGGGCTGATGGTTACAGGGAGACTAGAAACCTGAGTTTCCAAGCCTGTGGCCTCGTAGCCCAACTTCAAACATTTATCCGTAGACCTTCGCCCCCACCCCCAAGCCCTGTGGGTTGGCCGCTCAGGACCCCTGCCCTCCCCTGGGGGGAGCACCCCGGACCCCGTCCCTAGCAGGCGGTCCTAGCGGGGAGGGCCCAGCGCTCTGGGCTGCGCCCTGGCCGTGACTTTTAGGAAAGTGGGCAGCACTTGGGGAGTCAGGGATGAAACCCCCGCTGCTGGTGGGGAGTGCCCACCTCCCTCCTGGGACCCCGGAGCTCAGTCTCCCTCAATGTCCGTCCAGAGGCTCTCTTTTTGGCTGATCGTGAGCTTAGGCCGTGCACCCAGCCTCTCTGGGCCTCAAGTAACTTGTCTGCAGAGTGGGGGTGGTGGTCTCTGTGCCCCCCCCCAGGGCACCGTGGGGGTCGTCCTGGAACCTGGGTCCGACTGGACTGTTTCCAGCACCATCCCACCAGGGAACCCCCATTCCTTACCATTCCTTAGACACCAGGCGGGACTGACAGAACAAAAGCGGGGGTGGACGGGTGGAGGGGTGCAGGGGGGCAGAAGAGCAGAAGAGACGGCCGGTCACCCGGTAGAGGGGCTGGGAGGGCCTGAGGTGCAGGAGACGGGCACCCACCACCGCCCTCTGCTTCCCTTGCAGAAGAGCCAGCCATGGCCGAGATGGGCCCCGCCAACGGCCTCTACAACAGCCTGGTGGAGCCCACCCCAGCCTTGGGCCGGCCCTCAGGAGCCCCCGGCAGCTTCCCACTGGAGCACAGAGGCCTGGCTGGCCCAGGCCCGGAGCAGTTCCGGGAGCTGCGCCCCGGCAGCCCCTACGCTGTCCCTCCTTCCCCTGCGGCCCTGCAGAGCCTCCCGGGCCCCCAGCCCCTCCTCTCCAGCCTGGTGTACCCCGATGCTGGCCTGGGCCTCGTACCCACGGGGGCCCCAGGGGGACCCCCGCCCATGCGAGTGCTGGCTGGGAACGGACCCAGCTCTGACCTGTCCACGGGGAGCAGTGGGGGCTACCCCGACTTCCCCGCCAGCCCCGCCTCCTGGCTGGATGAGGTGGACCACGCCCAGTTCTGACCGAGGCCCCCAGCTCCACTGAGCACCGGACTTGAAGGAGGGGTGGGGGGGGGGGTGTCCTGGCGCTGCGCCCTCCTTTCCTGGAGCCTGGACCTCGAGTCGTGGGGTGCCGCCACGGGTGCCACTGGGGACAGGATGAAGATGAGCCAGCGGAGGGAGCACCCTGCCTGCACCCCCACTCTCAAGCAGGACTGTCTGCCCCTCCTCCTCCGACCAGGGCTGGCCCACTGTGGGCGCCCAGAAGCCGGCTCTGTACGCAGACTTCTCCCTTTATGGACCAACCAACCTAAGGTGTGGGCTGATTCTAGACATGAGGGCTCCCACTAGGCCCTCCTGGGCCTCTCCCTGGCCCAGCCCGGCGGGCAGATGCGTTCATTCCCCAAACTGGAAAATCCTGCTGGTCCTGCTTTCACTCCCAGGCCCTTCTCTCTGAGCCCACGTTAGGACAGGGACTGGCCTCACCTTTCTGGGCTGAAGGTGGCAGTGGGGGGAGGGCACCTCTGTGTCCTTTCGGCTCCCTCTGGGGACCTCCCTCCACCAAGCCCCTTTCCCCAGGAGCCCATCACCCCCTGCCCTAGGTTCCTCCGTTCTCACTGGACTCCACTCCCCCCTGGAGTTGACAACTCCCTGGGGGGCCCTGGTCGGCCCAGCCCTCTGTCCGGGGGAGCTCCCTCCCCGCCCCCAGCCTCAGCGTCCGGCCACGCCCAGCCCACTCATTTCCGTTGCCAAACAGCCCTGACCCCCCTCCCCCAGCTTCCTCTAACTGCCGGGGCTGGACACCAGCTGGAGAGGCTGAGGGCGGGGCTGCTCTGCCCCGCCGCCTCCTCCCTCTGAACTTCTCCTGCCACCTTCAGACACAAGGGCTGCCTCAGGGGAGTCCCAGTCATTCCTGTGAACCTGCGTCCTGCTACCGTTGGTTCTGAGAAGGTCTGGTCTTTGATTTATTCTCCGAACATCGGCTTTTTCCAAACATCATTAAATTTCTCAGTTGCCGTCGTTGGAACGTCAGCATCCTTAGTGAGGCTGGGGCAAAGGTGGAGGGGTTCTTTGAAAGCGGGGGGGGGGGGGGGGGGGCACGTTGAGTGCTGCTGGCTCCTTGCAGGGATGGCGCCTGGCGATTGGGACCCTTGCCCCTGGGCCTTGGCTAACTTTCCCAGCGCTGTTAGGAGGTGTGGAACGGACGGTGCCATCCGTGGACGGGCTGGAGCCTTGGCCTGGGTCCCTGGGAGAGGCAGGGGCCGGGCATAAGAAGATGACAGCACAGCTCATGGCTTGGAGCCGGCACCATTGAGGGGTCAGCTGGTCAGGAGATGTGGGCACATGCTCACGGGGGTCTCTCCAACTTGGATTCCAGTCCTCGCCATCTGCTTGCACACTTGCTGTGTGACCCTGGGCAAGTGGCCTGGCCCCTCTGAGTCCCTTTCCTCCCATGGAGACAGTGGTGACAGCCCCAGGAAGTGGGGGACACCAGAGGAGAGCCGGTGACCTGGGGCTCCACCTCGCCCTGCAGTGAGTGCTCCCCAGAAACCCCCAAGAAAACTGGGCACCGACGTTGTTGGGAGAACAGGCCCCTGGTCCAGGGAGGGGAGCAGGTGCCAAGTCAGAGCAGAGGACAGGGGTAGCCTGGGCCCCCATACTGGGAGGAGCAGGTGCTCCCTGGACCTCCCCTGGGCCAGACAGCCCAGCGGACGCCCGGTCAAGTGGCCCCCAGCCCCCCCCCACCCCCAGGCCAGCTGCCCCAGGACCTGCAACACAGTGCCGAGGGGGATGTCACCAGATCCCCCGAGTCCAGGAGGACCCTTGGAATCTGGGACTGGGCTGCTCCGGGCAGCCTTGGGGATGGGGTGCCTGAGGGCGTTGGGGGGAGATGTGGGGGTGGGAGTCAGGGTGCTGGTGGCCATTCGGGGCACAGCATGGACGCTGAGGACAAAGGTGCCCATTGTGGGGCGAGGTGTCCAGGGCTGGCCTGGGCGTGGGCTCAGGTTCAGGGACCCAGGGGAGCAGCGGTCTGGGCCTGGGCCTGAGGGGGTGACCTTGTTCTCTGAGGGGAAATCGGAGGCGCCTGGGTAGGACTCGGGGTGTAGGGGGTTCAGGCGGCAGGGGGCAGCCCCGGGGGGATTATAACTCAGGGTGTCCCGCCACCCCACCCCCGCCACAGGGACCTGTGGGCGCTGGCAGGTTAATAACGTGGCTGACCCGTCTGGGCGTCTGCGCCCAGTCCCCGCACTCCCCGCACTCCCCGCACTCCCCGCACTCCCCGCACTCCCCGCACTCCCCGCGCCTGCAGATGGGGCTCTGGGGCCACACCCCACCACGTGATCCCCCCACTGCAAACGGCCAGCCTTAGTTTCCCGTCTCAGGAAGCTGTGGCTCCCTGGGCAGACAGGCAGGGGTAGTGCCTGTCAGTGCTTTGCACCTCTGAAAGCAGGACCAACCAGGGCTCAGCCCCGGTCCCACACAGCCCAGCCACCTGGATCTGACAGGCTGAACGCGGGCGGGAGGCAGACCCCCGGCAGAGAGGACCTCGGACCGCCGGACCAGGCGCTGCGGTTCCTGAAGGTCAAGGCCCAGCGTCCGGCCCTTCCTGGAGGGGTCACCTGGGAAACATCCTTCCCCCCATGAGCTGGCGGAGCGCCTAGGCACGTGTGGTGTCCCAGAGAACACGGGGTTCCGGGACCCTGTCTTCCAAAGGAACCAGGCAGAGGGGAGCCCCCAGCTCAAAGCTGGGGCGTGGACGCTGGGCCAGGGGGCGAGGCATGTGGTGCCTTTTGTTCCCGCCGTTCAGGTGGGAGGGGGAGCAGAGGGGCACTGTGGGGGGCAGCTGACAGACCAGGACCCCCTACTTGTTAACCTCTGGCTGTGGCTGTTAGGGCTTATTAACTTCTGACCCTGGAGATTGTATCACGCGATCAACATCAATGCCTGGATAATACAAACAACGACTTCCACTTCCCTTTAACTCCACAAAGACCTTTTTTCTTTTAAATAAAATCTGCACTGGAGTGAAGGCTCGAAGGACCCTCCCAATCAGAGACAGCTCTCTCCCTGATGGCAGGGGACACCCCCTCTCTCCTGAGACCAGGGCTCGCTCCTCCCCTCAGCCTCACCAACCTCCTCACCATCGGACGCAGACTGCAGGGCTGGTCTGGAGACTGTGCCCCCATACAGGACAGGAGGTGGGGTCTGGCCCGGGACTTGTGGGGCAGCGCAGCGGGACCTAAGTCCCTGGGTTTCCAGAGGAATCGGCCTGGAGACTAAACACCAGGGGCTGTACCGATCAATTCTTTAAGCCCATAATTGTTCGAATTACTCTGAGCAACATGAAGCATTAATTTTAAGAAATTTAATAGAAAAAAGGCTCTTTAAATCCCCCCTCCCCCCGAGATAAATGGACCGCATTCCGGCCTTTTCCATACCTGGTGACAGTGAAGAATCGGAAACTGATTTACATTTTCATTCTTCGTGGGAGATGTTGACAAGCTTTTGGCCGAGGTGAGGTGCTCAGAGTGGGAGCGCCCCCTCCTCCCTAATTAATGGGGAAGCAGCGACTTCATACGCAGAACTGTCATCACTCTGCCTGGCCACAGCGGGGACGGCACCCTTCCTCCCGGAGCGAGGTTCATTTTTTACCATAAAAATATTCCCTCCTGACCAGCGAGCCCCTCCCGGTGTTCAAGGCCAGACATGAGGTGAGAAGCAGCCATCAGCCCCCCTCCCGCTCCCCGCCCCTCCCTCCCCGCAAGGATGGAGCCCAAGGCCAAGCCTGGGAGAGTCAGGGACGCGGTGGGAGTGGGCGTGGGCGCCAGGCTGTGTGCGTGTGAACAGCAGGCCTGGAGGTCACCCTGCCGGTGACAGCCCCGTGCGCACACACAGCCTTCACTCCTCCGTCCCATGTGCCCTGAGAGACCGTCCAGGTGAGCGGGTTCATCGGGCGGAGGAGCGTGACGCATCGGATGGTCCCGGCTGGGCTGCTGGGTCCGGAGCCTGAGACGAGGGCTGGGGGGCACCCTGGGCTCCCTGCTCAGTCTGGCCATCTGTCCCTGAGGACCTGGCTGAGCTGAGGGCTGTGCTTTGGCTCCCTGCAGCCCGGGCCCAAGCCGGTTGCTCCCCCACTCCAACGGGGAGCACACCTTCCTTCCAAGGTCCCCGTGAGGCTCGAGGAGGGAAAGGGGAGTAGGCACAGATGGGCGGGGAGGGGGGGGGCTTGTCGAACCCGGGGCAGCGTCTGAACCACCTTCCTGAGTGCGGGCACGTGTGCGCATAAGGACATGCTCACACGTGTGCGCGCTCACCACTCCCGCACGTCACATGCACACACAGCTGCCACTCACGTGCACTCTCCAAGGGAAGGTACGAGGGAACTGCGCTGGCGGGGAGGGTCCTCACTGGGGCACCTCCTGTCCATCGTAACAGTCCCACGTGCCCCTCGGCCCCCGCCATGGGGAGGTGAGCCGATGTGCCCTGAGGTGGGAGGCAGGCTGAGCCCAGGGTGCCCGTCCTAACTTGTAGGGAAACCCCCTTGGTGCTGGGGTGCCGGCGCTGCTGCTTCTGCCGTCTCCTCTACCCGGGCGCCTGGTGGGGAGCCCAGCCCGAGTCCAAGCTGCTCCTGTCCCTCTGCCCTGCCCCGCCCAGTGCCTGCCCCGCGGTGGGTGGGTCAGCAGAGGCCGGGCAGGGACCAGCAGCAGGAGGGGGGCCTGCGGGGGGCCTGTCCGGAGGGCCAGGAGGGCACACAGGCCCCAGCTGTGGGGCCGGCGTCAGGCAGCATCTCTGGTTTCCTCATCCTGGTCAACAAGCCCAGGGGGCCCCACGCACTCTAGTCATCAGGGAAACCGAGTCAGAGCCACAGCAAAGGCCCCCTCACCCCCACACCCCGTGGCTACAATAATAATAACAGAAGCCACAGGCGGGAACAGGGGCTGGAGGGGTGGGACGCCGGACCCCTGTGCACTGCTGTGGGTGCGACGGAGTTCCCGCGTGGCGATTCCACTCCCAGACGTGCACCCAAGGAGGTCAAGCGAGACTCGCGCCTGTTCACAGAAGCACCACGGGCGAGAGCCAAACGCCGAAACGGCCCCAATGCCCGCAATAAATAGCTGAATTAAAAACGTGGCCGTCCACTTCCCAGGTGGTCACTCAGCCATAAAACCGAGTGACTCGCGGACCCGCGGACCCCCAGCAGCACGGAGGACCTGGAGCACACGCCTGGAGAGAGAAGCCAGCCACAGAAGCCATGACAAGTGATTCCCTGTGTGTAGACGAACGGTCCAAAGGAGGCCGGTGCCCCCACAGAGCGGTGGGGCGGGGTGGGGCGCGCTGCCGTGGTCCAGGGGTTCCTCCTGAGGCGATGGGAGGGTTTTAGGACTGGATACGTAGGCAGTGCGGGAAGGGCACCAGGTGGGGTCCCACCAAAGCGGGGTTCAGTAACCTCAGTACTTGAGTTCTCGCTAGGGAGGAATTCAGGCCAAGACCCACCTGTCAGAGGACATGTCCTGGGTGATCACGGAGGCAGAGGCAGCTCCTCGAAGGCACGGGCTGAGGAAAGGAGTTGTGGAGGGAAGGGAAGGGCGCTTGGAGCTGGGAGTGAGGAAGGTAATGGTGGCCGACGGAGGAAGGGGGGGCACAGGCGTGCTGCCGGGAGGGAGCACTGGGCCCCCCATCCTCAGGGTTTGAGGGCAGAGCTTTGGGGAGGGGGTGCCAGGGGAAGGTCCCCGTGGAATTCAGTAGCTTCCAGGTGTGTCCTTTCAGGGTCCGGTCTCCACTGACCGGCCGGCACAGGGCAGGGTCATTATTCTAAGCAGCTGGTTCTGGCAGCAGCTGAGGCTGGTTTCGCTGCTTCTCTGGGCCCGGAGCTGAAACACAGCTGAGGCCTGGATGTTCTCTCCAGGGAGGAAAGCCAGGGGTCCAACCTGCGTGACCGGGAGATGCCAGGGGAGGCAAGGTCACCCTGGGGTGAGGCCCCACCTTACGATTGCCTGTCCTTGGCTAGGCGCCTGGGGCTCCACCGGGGACCTTCAGTGCCCGCCCAGCAGCCGTGCTCTGCCAGCAGCAGATACAGGGCCGCGGTACCCCGTGCACTTGAAGGTTCGTTTCATGTTACGTGAGTTTCACCTGGATTTTAAAAGGGAGCTGCCCACGCAGGCCGAACAGGAAGTCCTGTGGCACACAGCAGCTTTGTGGGGCTCCCCAGGAGCTGCCCTGCCAGCCTCCGCTCGCCTCCCCGTGTGGAGCCCACCGTCCCCAGGACCAGCTGGTCACAGAAAAGTGACCCTCTGTACCACCGGCCTTGTTTGACCTCCGGGAAGGTCAGAGGTCGAGGCCTGTGATGTTCCAGGCTCACTGGTGCCACACCCTCTCCACATGCCCCTTGCTCCCCCCCCCCCCCGTTTTCTCTCTTTGCTTGGGGAGCAGTGACCCGCTGGGACAGCCAGAGGGTCCGCACTCCCGAGGGGCGTGTCCACCCTGGAGGACCGGGTGCAGGCCCGCCACCAGGTTCCGAGCTGCAGGGCTGGCCCGGTGATGGCAGGAAAAGGGAAGGCAGAGGAGATGGTCCCTCACAGCTCACGTGGCACTTACCCTTCCTGAACCGGGAAGCCAGTGTGGTCCGGCCCCTGAGGGGGACCAGCCACCAGCCCCAGGTCCTGGCCTGCAGGGTGGGTGGCTGTGCTGGGAGCACCCCTGACCGGCTCCAGGGCCATAGCCCGGGAGTCCCCGGGCTGCCTTGGGGACCTGGGCGGAGGGCCTCTGAGCCCCTTCCAGAAGGTTCCTTTTCGGCTGTATCTGCTGGAGGCCTCTCTGTAGTTCACACGGGAGACCTCCAAGCTCCCCAGCCCCTGACAAATGCTTTGTTCAGAGCCTGGCTAATCTTTAGAATGACAAGGTTTAAAATTTAATTAGCAAGTTCCTGTTATGCAAACTCTGCTCATTAAAGTAAGTGTCCCATTAGTTAAAATGAAGCCGCTGGCACTGGTGGGTTGGATGTTGGCGGGGGCAGCGGCCGAGAGGAGGCGGGAAGGTTTATGGCGGCCTTGGCTGGCAGGTTGGGCCATAACTTAGGCGGGCGGAGCTCACTCCCAGTCCGTCAGGAGGAGGAGGAGGAGGAGGAGGAGGAGGAGGAGGAGGAGGAGGAGCCGCTGGTGGCGAGGCTGACAGGGCTGAAACAGGCAGGCGGGCGTGGGACACACCACAGCCAAGAGGATACCCTGGCAGGTGGCCAGTGTGCGCCTCCCTGTGCAGGGCTGAGTCCAGCCCTGGGCCCTCCCCTCCCGCCCCATCTCCCAAATTCATGTGCTTGGCTTGTTTACGCTACAGAAGTAATATAAGCTCATTGTGGAAAATTTGGAGATCATAGCAACCCCCCCCCCCCCGCACTCAACCCCTGGATGGAAGCCGTTGGGGCGTCGGTCACGGACCTCCAGCCACGGGGCATGTCCACTTGACACCCCCTGCCCTGTAGCCCCTCCTTCTCCACCTCAGTGTCCCACTGTAACGGGTCCCTGGGTCACAGACGTCCCTCACGAACGCATCCTCCCGCTGCCTTTCTGAGCTCAGGCACCACCACTGCTTCCGTGGCTCCTGGGGGTGTGGGCTCTGGGCCCAACCTTCAGGGAAGGGGCCTATCGCCAGCTGCCCAGGCCCCAGGCCCTGCCCTCCCCTCCCTCCCTGCCCTGCAGTCAGGGATGTGGGCCCAGGACCCACAGAGAGGCCAGCATCCTCCCTCTCCAGGGGCATCTCCTGACCAAAGGGAACGGCCGTGCGCCTGCCTCTGCCTTTCTAGAATGTTCCACGCCAAGGCCACTTCCATCCGGCCCATCATCCCCTCGGTCTCTGTGAGGCTCTGGTCTGAGGGAGCCCAGGATCACCTGGGGGCTCCTGTTCCACCTGTCGCTCTCTCCTCTGCACCCGGGGTCCCTGGGGCCTGGTAATGGGGCGGTTCTCAAACTTTGGCCTCGGGCTGCTGTCCTCGCACAGGTCCTTGAAGGTGTGTGTTTCTGAGGTGGCCTGTGACTAGGGCTCGGAGAGCTGGAGAGAGAGGTCACAGCTGGCACCCCACGAGACAGGTCCGAGGCCAGGATTCCCGAAGGCTAAGGCAGGCGCACAGCCGGGGCCGCGTCCCCACCCCTGCATCTGGCTGCTGGCTCGTCCATCTGGCCCTTTGTGCGTGGGCCGAAGGGGGCGGGGCAGGCCCTCCAACAGGGTCCAGGAGGGCCCAGCACCTCCCCCAAGAGGCCTGGACAGCCCCGCCTCCTGTCACCCTCCTTTAGCAAAACCTCTGAGGAATGTGTCAACGGAACCTGCTGCTTCTGACTCCCCTAGTCACCAGGCACCAGAGGGGCGCATAGGCCCGGCTGGGGGTGGCCGTAGGGGGAAGCGGGCGGGAACTGCACTGCCAGAGGGGCCCTCTGCCCCTTTCTTCCTGCTCCACCCTCAGCAGGTCCCCGGCACCCTGCTACGCGGTAAAATCCTGACTGTCCGAGTCCCTCACGTGCCTGTGCCTGGAGTGGGGGCCACCTCTAAGGTCCACCCCGTGGTCGGGGACCTGCAGATGGGACGGGGGGACGGCGGTGACAGTGGGCAGGGGCTGAGCAAGGAGACTCGCTGCGGAAAGTCGCCCCCACGCCCCACCCTCCAGGCGCTGCTCCTTCGTCCTGGCCCTGGAGTGGGGACCGAAGCCTCATGCTGGGCTTGGAGCTTCCAGGTGCTGCCTCCGCCTTTGCTTTGGTGAAGAGAACTTGGCCCGTCAGGAGCCGCCGGCTTGTGATTCCAACGACAACGATTCATTTAAAAACCAACAGGAACTTTGGGGGGAATCTCTGACGAGCTTTGTAAGGAGAGGACCTGGTGTCGCAGGCGGCATTTGCTGGACCTTTAAGGCGGACAATGGCTGCTCGCGTGGGAATTCTCCTTCGTTAGGCCTGACAGCGGACATGATCGATAAGGAAACAAAACATTAAGGTGATGAGTGAAGTTTAAACGTTTAAGGACATTTCATTAAGCGGTAAAAGTTCCCTAACATTGTTTTCAGAATTTTGTGAGCCCCATAATAGAATCACATTTACAAACTAAACTGAAAGCTTAGCAAACAAGTTAGTTTTGAGTTAATTATTTGAGAAACCAAAATAATTATGCTGAGCAATCTTTTCTCTGCAAAATACATGTCAAGAGTCCTGAATATTCATATTCATCAAATTAAATTTTTGTTGCCCAATTTTATACTTCGGCTCTGTGTCCTCTGGGTGTGGGATGACAGGCCCCCTCCTGGCCTCACCCCTCCTCTGCTGTTGAGGGGTGAATTGTGTCCCCCAAAAGATGTTCAAGGCCCTGGCCAGGTAGCTCATTGGTTAGAGTGTTGTCCAATGCACTAGGGTTGTGGGTTTGATTCCCGCTCAGGCCACATGTAAGAAGCAACCAATGAAATAAATAAGTGGAACAACAAATCACTCTCTCTCTCTCTCTCTCTTTCTCTCTCTCTCTCTCTCTCATCAATAAATTAAAAGATCTTTAATAAGAAAGAAAAGCTGTGTAAGTCCTGACCCCCGTACCCGTGAACGGGACCTTATTGGAACGAGGGTCTTTGCAGACGTGAAGATGAGGGTGCACGCGGTCAGGGTGGACCCTGACCCTGTGGCTGGCGTCCTCCTGAGAAGAGATTCGGACTCGGAGACCAGGGAGACACCACGTGATGATGGAGGCAGAGCTGGGCTGGTGCTTCTACAGTCAAGGGCAAGGATTCCGGCGCCACCTGGCGTGTCCATGCCCCACCCTGGCTGCGATGCCCACCTCTGCCCACACGAGCTGGGCCTGCCCTTCCCACAGGGCTGTCCTGGGTGACAGCTGCAGCTTCGACCCCCTGCCCAGCCTGCCCCTGGTTCTGCCAGCAGCTGAGGGGTGGGACCAAGCTACCAGCAAGCCCCCTCCGTCCCCAAAGGTCCTGGCAACCCTGCCCCACCTCCCAAATCCACCAATATTAGAAAGGATTCGTATCCCCGATAAATAATGCAAAGTTAAATTACACCCGCTCCCGCTTAAATGTTCATATTCCTACGTCTCGTCTCCATAGCAAAACCCTATCTGCAAGCCTCATAGTGGCCCTGCCTGCTGCGGGCGCCCTAATGAAATTGTTCCTCTGGGAGCGGCAGGAGGGGGGCGGCTCGCCCACAGGGGAAAAGGTAAAAGGCCGGAGTTCAAATTATTTATCTCCCTAATAACTTGGCAGGCCGCATGCATTACGTGCGGGGCCTGGCGCTGGGCGGGCGGTGAGGTATGAGGGGCGGGTGGGAGGCGTGGGAGCTTTGCAGCAGTCACCCCGCCACAAG
Source organism: Myotis daubentonii (assembly GCF_963259705.1). Taxonomy (NCBI): domain Eukaryota; kingdom Metazoa; phylum Chordata; class Mammalia; order Chiroptera; family Vespertilionidae; genus Myotis; species Myotis daubentonii. The sequence continues at coordinate 82,421,373 of NC_081850.1, read as the reverse complement.
GACACAGCAAGGACGCCTCCTTGGGACTGTTCATGGGGCTGGGGACCCCCGTCCAGGGGGAGGGCTCCGCGAGGTGACCCCAAGCACCCTCCACGCAACGCAGGCCGGGGACAGGCACATCCCGGGTGCTGTCCCCTCTGCACACTGTTCCACGGCCTGGGGCACAGTGGGCACTAGGAAACATGGGCGCACCAGGTCCCCAGCCCAGGGCCGTGACAGTAACGGGGGAAGGGAGGCCCCAGGCTACTCATGGGCACCAGGGTCCAGCTAGACGGAGCTGGAATTCCAGGCAGGACTGGGGGGCCCTAGTGGCTCACGGGCCTTGAAGGGCGAGCGTGGGGAGGTGGCCCCCGTCCAGGCAGCGCTGGGGAGGAAGGGCACGTGGGCAGGAACACCAGCCCCACCAGGGCAGCCTCGGAGGCCTTCAGCCAGGAGCTGAGCTCCGGTTGGGATTAAAGAGACAGGGGCACCCCCCCCCCCCGCCCCCGCCCGCCTGTCAGGCTCACTGGGCCCCTCTGGCTCAAAGGTGGCCGCTCTGGGCAGGACCAGGATCTCCGCTGTTTCTAGGCTCCCCAGCCCCACCCCCCACTTCCCAAGGGGTCAGGGTGGGCCAGGTGACCCCCCACCCAGCTCTCCCTGCACCAGGTCCAGCACCAGGGTGACCGCCCTGCCGCTGGGCCCCCGGAGCAGCTCAGACCCGGTAGGTGGGGCATGTGGCCGTCTCCTGCCTCCCTCACCAGCGTGTACGGCCGCTTAATCCGTGTGCAGCCAGCCCCAACGCAGCCCCAAGTATTGATCAGCGTTAGACTGATAGGAGCCCAAGCTCGCGGGGTCCCGCTCTTTGACCCCCAAATAGGGTATGAATCTCAATCGAATAGACTGACATCACACAAGGGGCCCCCCAGGCCGAGGCGCGGAGAATCGATGAGGCGCGCTAATGACGCACGATTTATAGAACGCCTGCCATTTTAATATCAGAATAGATGTTATATGGCCGGGGGACGCGGGGGTCTCGGGAAATATTTCTCGGAGAGCCTTTTCAGCTGGAAATGATGTGCGAGGGGTTTTATGAAGTCAAATTTATAGGCCTCGTGGAGGCTTATAATTTAAAACTCCTTATGAGAAAGACATTAAGCCAAGTGCGGGTGGCGAGGCAGGGCCAGACAGGGGTGGTCCCCGAGCAGGAGGGAGAGAAGCCCCTGCTGAGGGCGGGAGCAAGGGGAGGGGGGCCCCGGGCCAGGGGGCCGCCCTGCAGGGCCCAAGTAGCTGGGCCTCTGGGGGAGGCAGCGGGCAGGAGAGGAGCAGCCGGCCAGGGCCCAGCTGGCGAGCCTGGATAGGGGCTACCCAGGGTTCCCCGTCCCAGGGTCTCAGGACTCTGAAACCCCCCGGGAATGAAGGGACATCCCCAGGAGGGGAGCCTCCCGCAGGTATGCAGGCCCCTCCCTTGCCCCCGTGAGGCCGGGCATGTGACCACATGTACATATATGCACACACATGTACGCACACACTCACACGGATGCACATGCACACACGCCTGCCCCACAGCCTTTCCTGGACCTGCTTTAAAAGCCACTTCTCCAGCCCAGCCCGTGTGGCTGTGGTGGAGCGTCGACCTATGAGCCAGGAGGCCCAGTTTGATTCCCCGTCAGGGCACACACCTGGGTTGTGGGCTCCATCCCCAGAAGGGGGCGTGCAGGAGGCAGCTGATCAGTGATTCTCTCATCGTTGATGTTTCTCTGTCGCTCCCTCTCTGGAATCAATCATATCTATACATAAGCCACCTCTCCAATTCCTCTGCTGGAGAAAGTTCTTGCCCACCCCCCGCCCCCCAGCATGCCATCCTCAGAGGCACTTGAAGCCACATGTGTCCTAGGCTGCATGGAGGTCAAAGGGATACCCTGAAGGTTGTTATTTAGATAAACCGTCTGGGTGTCTGGGGGCGGGAGGAGGGCTCAGGCCAAGGGCCGAGCTTCACCTGAGGCCTGACTCCATGGCAACAAGAACACGCTGCCTGGGCGGCAGAGGCCGCAGGCAGGCCCGGCATGCATGGGGTGGGGGCACCAGGAGGCCAGGTGGAGCCCCCCAGGGTCTCTGGGGGCGCCTGGCCCACCGGCCTGCAGGTCACCTTCTAGGGTCTATGTGCCTGTAGGAGACGGGGTCACCTTGTCTCTCAAGTGAACCCCTGCCCCTCAGGCCTCAGTTTCCCCGGCGTAACTGGAGCGTTTCCGTGCCTGACGGTCTGAGACGCCTCCGTATCCAGAAGGGTCAGACCCAGGTCGGGCCCACAGTCCCTGCAGGACACACCGCGAGGCCGTGCCTGGTCCTGGGAGCGGCTGCTGAGGCACGGGCTCTCCGGAGGCCTGGCTGGGGGCTGGCCTTTCCTGAGGGGATTAAGGCCGGACGGGCAGGATTAGCCCTTCTCCTGAGGGTATCGTCTTCCCCAGACGGAGGCCCGGCGGACCCGCCAGTCTGGGCTCCTCGCTGAGCTGGAGAGATTATTCCTGGGGCGAATGGGGGAGCAGCCCACATGGATGAGGCTGGGGAACCGGGCCTGGCCCCAGCCCCCGTCAGGCCTGCCCCCTTCCCTGCCAGGGCGCTCGAGCGGTTACCACTCAATCATCAAGGCCGACCTGGCCCGGGGTGCCCGCAGCGACGACCGGCCGCCCTGCTATTCCCTCCCTGAGCTCATGCCGCCCACAGCCGAGTGGGAGGGGCACGTGCTACGGTTTCAACTTTATTAAGGAGGGAGTTGAGCGTGGGAACGCTGCCTCCCCCCACCGTCCATTCCGCTCTGGGCGGCGATAAATCTGCAGGCCCGTGATTTGTGGCTCTGCACTGCCGATAAATGAAATCTCTCCTGATGAAAAGGTTGGTGCTCCTGACTCTCTTTAGGTCCCTGTGTTTGTCCAAAGCAAGTGGCTGTGAAGGAGGGGAGGGCCTGGCCCCGGGGGCTCCCCGAGTGGAGCGGAGAGGAGCGCGGCCCAGGCTGAGGGCCGGGGGCCAGGGGCCGGGAGCCACAGGGTGCGTGGAAGGGCCTGGCCCCGTGTTAACTTTGGCTCCAGCTTCTAGGACTGCAAACCCAGCACCAGGCCTGTCTGTTGAATAAACTGCACACCTGTGTCAGAAACCACAGGAGCGAGGTCTACATTTTGGAACGTCCTGGCCCCAGACATAGGGCGGTCCCCCTGCCTCCAACACCACCGATGGGCATTTTGGCTCTTGGTCTAAAATTTCCAGAAATCTCTGCAGCGGTAAAGAAGGAGGCGGAGCTGGCCCCTCTCGGTGGCAGGGTGGGAGCCGTGAGGGTGCTGCCCAGGCCCTGGCTGTGGTGTGGCCTTGGGTTGTGGTGGTGGAAGGTGACCTTCTGCATCCCTCCCTCAGCCTCCCGGCTGCTCTCCAAGCCGGGATCCTAGTCTGGAAGGAAGACAGCCGCCCACAGGCAGGCACGGGCCGCGCTGAGGTGAGCGCTCAGCAGTGAACCTGCAGTTTGGCTGGGACTTAAACGGCCGAACTTTTCCAGAACAGAAAAGACTGGACTGCGTGTGCAGGGGCTGCAGAGACAGGAGGAAGGCTGCCCTACCCGCCCGGGCCAGCGTGGAAGGCAGCTCCAGGACAGCCTGGCCCTGGGCAGGGGCGGCCACGCCCTCTGCCGCCACGAGGGCAGGACAGCCTCTGAGCCCAGGCGGGTCCGTTCAGGTGCCTCAGCCATGGTGCCATCGAGCGAGTGGGTGACGTTGCCACGAAAGGGACTCAAGTCACCTCAGTCTTTAAAGCCAGCGTCAGGCCTGCTCGTTTAATAAACTGCGAGTCTGTGTCTCAAACCGAGAGGAAGGAGGTCCGAGTTTTGGAAGGAAAGGATTTATGGCCGCGGGGAGGAGGGGGTCCCCGGGCAAGGGCTGCAGAAGTTGCTCAACACTGGAAACCCGCAGGACCCAGGGGGCTGGAGCCAAAGGCAACACAGACCCAGCTCCAGGCCTGGTGTCCGGTGTCCGTCAGGCTGGGGGGCTGGGGGGGCCACATTCCTGCCCCTGGGGCTTAGGCTCTGGCACCCAAGACAAAAGCGCCGGGTGGGCGGCTGAGCCATTATGCTGATGAATCGAGGGTTGGGAAGCACTCAGGCCTTTTGGCTGATTGCTTTTGGAGAGCTCCCCGCTCCCCGCGCCCCTGCCCACGGAAGTCCCATCTATTTACTTTAGTTTTTCGTCGAGAGGAGGTGGGGAGCCATCCCTGGTCACCCAGCTGGTGAGGGGAGGCCTTGGCCGTGCAGAACTGAGGCTGATTTGAAAGCCCACAATTCTCTCCGACCTAAACAAAAGCTTCCTTTGTCCCTGTCTGCGCTGAGCTCAGGGAGAGGCCTGGGCAAGGGTCAGGAGAGCCATCGAGTCCCACCAGCCCAGAGCTGCCCAGCAAGGGAGGGTCCAGCCTTCAGACCCAGGACCGGCCCATGCTCAGAAGCCTGGACATCTCGGCGGATCTGTGCAGTGGGGAGCATCAGCCCCATTTACAGATGAGTAAACTGAGCCTCCCAGCAGAGAGGCCACTTGCTCAAGTTCACAAATAGCTCCGGGCCTGGGGGCAGCCAGGTCCAAGGCTTATCTCCCATACCTACCTGATGAGGTCAGCAGCAGAGGGAGCCCCCAGGGTAGCTAGCACCTCCCAGAGTCCCCCACCAGCCTCCCCAGAACAGGCTCTGAGCTGGGGTGGGGGTCAGGCTCCAGGGCTCAGCCTGGGGACCAGATTCCAGAGTCCACCAAGCACCCTGACACCCTCCACAGCCAGAGCTCCCCCTCAGTGTCCCCCAGGCACCCTGCCCTGTGCCTGCCCAGTTAGGGCGGGGGGGGGGAGGGGGGCAGGTGCGGTGCAGAATCGGGCAGAAGGGCCACGTCCCAGCTGCGGCAGCTCTGCCAGGGGCCTCTCCTGCCAGCCCCCTGGCCAGCCGGGGGGAGCACACCCTCTGGTCCTGGTGGCATTGAATTGCACAGGATGGTAACCCTACGCCCGAAACTTGCATCTGAGAAGGGCACAGGCTTTGTTTGCTCTGGGGGGTGAATTCCAGCCTCGGCCTGGGCACTGCAATCCTGTCAACTTAATTTGGCTTTTGTCTGGGTGGCCCTGGAGGGGATTACCCAGGGGCACTGTTACACTTCCCGTCTCACCCCCTAATGAGTTCAGGGGCGGGTGACAGAGGTGAGGGGGAGGCCTGTGCTCACATCGCCCTGGCAACAACCTGCCTGGCTCCCAGGCTCCTGGGGCCTCCCTGTGCCCTGAGCAGGGAGGGCGGTGAGCCCTCAGCGTGAGCACAAAGGGGCAGCGCCCAGTGCCTGTGGGGCTGGCGTCCAGCGGGGAGGAGGGACGGGCCAGGAGACCCACACACACAGCAGGAAGTCGAGATACGTGCTTCACACTAACCAGTTCGTGACCCGGTGGAGCCACCTGCGTGTGGTCAGGGGAGGGGCGTCCTGGCTGCAGAACAGCAATGGCAAAGGTCCCGGGGGAAGGGCGGGGGTGCCCCAGGAGCAGCAGGGAAGTTCCCGGATGGAGAGCACGAGGGAGCAGGGAGCTGGGAGCCGGCGGGTGGCGGGGGGTGGGGGGGGAGTAAGAGATGGGGGCAATGCGATGGGCTCTGCAGGGATGGGCAGGCCTCCCTGCTCCATTGTACAGAAGAGGAGACTGAGGGTCAGGGAGGCCCAGAGACAGTGCCCTGTGACGGAGCTGACAGGCTGACCCGGATCGAATCCCAGCTGGGGATTTCAACCTGCTTTCCTGACCACTGCGCCCGCCCCCCCCCCCCCCCTCCCAGGGTCCCTGACCTGAGTGTCTCCATCACAGCTGGGCTCCCGGCCTCTATAGCCCTCTCCCAGGGCAGCGAGTTCACTGGGGCGCAGAGGGGCTCTGCCTTGGCACCCCCCTTCCCAAGGCTGGCTGGCCTCTGCCGCCCCCTGGCTGCCACCCTGGCCAGGGGCATGGACCCACACCACGTGTCACTTCGAGGCTCCCTCTGGCCCGACCTGGGATTTTGCAAACAGGTTCACCAAATTGTCAATTAAGTGAAAATCAATGCCGAGTCGTTCATCACAGGCTGCTGGGCCGCCGGGGCCGCCATCGACCGGGCCCCAGGGAGCGATTGAGGCCAAGTGCGGCCCCGGCTGCTGTACCGGGCGGCCTCGGCGATCCATCATCCCAACGGCCACATGCCATGGGGTCGAGCTGCCCGGGAGGGCGGAGGGGGTGGCACAGGGCCCTCTGCCCAGCCCAGGAGGCTCACCCACCCACTCAGCACCCACAGCCTGGCCCCACCCTCTCACCCTTCGCTGTCCCCCTTCCCTGCCCCCACCTACCCTCAGCCTCCCCTGACCTTTCTCCAAGGGCACCCTGGCTTCTGTGCTCCCAACCACCGCCCGCCCTCAGCTCAGGGCTGTGACCTGGGCGGCACCTAAATGCACCAGCTGAGCTCCAGCCACCCCCGAACCCCCAGCTGCAGGGACAAAGTCCCGTGAGGGCCCCATCGAGGGATCAGCCCCAAGCAGCGGGCTGGGGTTCGCCAGAGATCACGCGACTCCTCCACGGCCCCCCCACTCCTCTGGGAGACCTGCAGGCCCCAGAACACCTGGCTTTTGGGAATTTTTTTTTTTAAATCCTCACCTGAGGATATTTTTCCATTGATCTTTAGAGAGAGCGGAAGGAAGGGGGAGAGACAGAGAGAGAAGCATCTGATGTGAGAGAGACCCATGGATTGGTTGCCTCCCACACACGCATGAGCCTGCAACAGAGGCACATGCCCTTGACCAGGCTCGAACTCAGGACCCTTCAGTCTGAGGACCAACGCTCTAACCACTGGGAACACTGGCCAGGGTCGGACGGACTTCCTTTCTAGTGCAGCCTCAGGCTGTCATTCCCATGTCAGGAGGAAATGCACCATCTCCATCCCCTGCAAACAGCCTGCACCGCCCCCACCGGGAGCCGAGGCGTCCAGGCTGAACAGGGGACGGTGGCCGCACCCCTCAGCATTGGAGGCCGTACGCTCTGCCCTACACGCCAGCGGTGCCTGTGGGGGAGGGGCCTCCGGGCAGCGAGGTGTCCCCGCTGGACACTTGAGCAGGTGGTGGAGAGAGCCCCCAGCCTTATCCTGGGCTTCGAGGTGGAAACTGGCAAGGGCTGGCCCAGGTCTCCCACCCTCGCTTCCCTGCCCGGCACAGGGGTTCTGCGTGCAGATGGGGGACGTTCCATGAGGACCTGGGACACATCGGGCCACACGGCCCAGGGCCTTACAGATGTTGGCCTCTGCTGACTTCCGAGTTGTACTTCTGGGGGGTCGATCCCTAGCCAGCCACCCCTGCCCACCCACCGGCACCAGGTGGGGCTGAGGCCATAGCCTGTGGGCCAGCACTCACTCACCTGCTCACCTGCTCACCTGCTCACCTGGAAGGACCTACTGCTCCATCAGGCGGCATCTGCTTCCTACCGGGATGGAATGGCAGGCTGGCCTTTCCCTCCTGCTCAAAACCACAGCAAAGTCTATAACACATGGGAAACGCCGTCCACACTGGGAGAGGGAGCACAGGACAGTGATCCCCAAGAGCCCGAGGCTACGGGGGGCCCCACCTGTGCTCACTGCCAGGCCCAGCAGGGTGGTTGCACGACACGAGGAATGTAATTTATGCCACCGAGTTGTGCACTTACGATGGTTAAAATGGCAAATTTTATGTTGTATGTATTTTACCACAATTTAAAAAATTAATAATGTAATATGACAAAACCCATTGAATTGTACGATTTCAGTGGGTAATTGCATGACGTGTGAACTCTGTCTCTGCTGCGGTCCAGCCCCAGCTGGTCCAGGGGTTCCCAAAGGTGTGGACGGAGTCGGCGAAGAATGATTTACACGGAGACAGCATTCATTGCTCTCTAGCTTTCCTTAGTCTCCGTGGATCTTCCCTGTGCCTGGCTGAGGCCAGAGAGAAAGATCCCAAAGCAAGCTGAGCCTTTATTTTATAGTGAGAGGTAAACAAGGTAGTGGTTTCCAAAGTTACACTGTTCTTGTGAGTTTCACTTGTTTACACCATGGTTATACTTCCTGCACTTCCTCAGCCCATTAGCTTCCCAGATAAGATCTAGGGAGTGTCATAAGGTCAAGCCTAATTATGCTAAGAGGACTGTGCCCTCTAAGCTGGGAAATGTTTGTGACTTTGCCCACAGGTCAGTCTGAGGCTTAACCCTCTATCAGCTCCCTACATCTCACCCTTCTTTTATTTTTTAAGCTACTATAATGAGAGTTTTTAAGCTACCATAATGACAGTAAAACTTAAGCATCAAACTTAAGCATCAAGAACAAAACTCTGGCTATTAAAACAATAACAAAACAATGCCAATGCAAAACCCAAAACATTTTAAAACTTAAACATAACATTTTTAAAACTAGTAAGAATAATAAAACAGTGGCAATGCAAAACAGCAATAAGTGAGAAATCAAACCACAGTAACATTTTTCTACCAAATGAAAGTTCCTTTTGCCGATTTACTCAAGAGTCCTCCGACTTGGTTGAGAGAGTAGCTTCCACTTCTTGCTTTTCTACCATGTGCTGGGCCTCAGTTGTTAACTTCTTCAGCTGACCCCAAGTCGGTGGTTTGGTTGTCCTTGTTGATCTGGCTAATGGGTGTCATCACTGGCGACGGGCTTCCTGAAGTGTCAGCACATTGTACGACTGGATCAAAGGGTCCATCAGGGCCACGTTTGATGGTGGTGTCGGTGTCTGGGGAGGAGTCAGCTGTGCCCTCTGGGTCAGCTGATATGGATGATACTGGGGAGGAGTATGAGGCAGAGATGGAGGATAGTAGAGAAAAAGAAGAGAAAGCAAAAGAACTACAAGGCATGGAAGTGTTTAGAAAAAAGGAGGAAGAAGAAAGGGAAGAAGGCAGCATCCTGACACAGCCCTTTCCTTCAGCTGCCCCTTTCCCTGTGGTCCAAGGTAGAAATGGTCAAAACAAACCCTGTTGCAGTGAGAGGGCAGCTGCTGTCAGCCAGTCTCTGTCTTTACCTGGGTCCCGATCTGAGCTGGGCCAAGTCTCTTTCTGTTCCCGATCTGAGCTGGGCATGGGAAGCGAGAAGCAGCCATGGGGGCAGGAGACCTCCCTCAGAAGGGGCGAGTGTTCAAGCCCCTGCATAATTGGGGGGGTGAGGATCTGTGCCCCACCTCTGTTGACCCCCAAGTTCTCTCCTGCTGGCCCCTCTGCGACTGTGCCTGTCTTAGGTTGTTCCACCCTGAGGAATCTTACCCGTCTTTGGCTAACCAGCCATCCTCCGGGGCCAAGCAGGGTGATGTGAGGTTCAGTATGCCCCTGTAGCCTCCATGCCCAGCACCTGCCTTGGGTTCCCCTCGCCTGCTGGTGGAGCCCCAGCTCTGGTCACATATCTTGGGGAACCCAGGTTTCTTCTCCAGGGAGGGCCCAGCTTACTCCATTGGGCGAGAGACAGATCCATGGTACCAGCCACCGTGACCTCAGCAAGAACAGAGAACTCAGGCAACAGCTATGGGCCCTGGACAGGGCTTTCTCAGCCCATGATGTCAGGCTCTTAGTACAAGACAACTCTACATATGGGGCATATACCAGACACTCCCAGTCATGGCAGAAAAGGGAGGTGCCCTTCCTGGAACAGTAGGGTAGGGAGATTCTAGAAAAGACTGTGTTCAGGAGAGCAGGAGAAAGGCCAAAGAACCAGCAAACAAGTAGTCAGATTTTTAAAAAAGGAAAAAGGAAAGGAGATGTGGGGCAAAGCTGGGACATAAGTACAGACAAATAGGAGGCACATGTGATCCTTCCAATGGACAGGTGGTTCCAGCTCAGGGCTGCGCTGGTCAGGTGTGCTAACTCAGCCTCCCAGGGGTGACAGTCCCCAGGAGGGAGGCAGAGGCTGCTCCTTCTGTAAAGATACAAAACACAACCTCTTCCCCACATCATTACTAGATCTTGTAAAACTCTTGTGTGGTTTGCATCCTTCCGCTGGGCTAAGTTGGCAGAGGCTATTGTACAGGAGGCCCAATGCCTTTTGGCTGCTGTACAACCCTCTGCATTGTATTTCCAAAAAATCTAACATATAACAGTATTCTCCCCCTTTTTTGTTTTTATAGAAAAGGTTTACATTGATGGAATTCTGACCATATATAAACATACATACTCCTCTGTATTCACAACTTCCCACTTCAACCCCAAAAGCCGCAGCTTCACATTTCTACTGTGAATTGGCTCCACCCCCGAGCCTCAGCACCTCAAAACAAAACCCCAATTTTGAGCCAAACTGTTAGTTTTTCCTTTTGTGTCAAGAGCTAACTTTGATATGTTAAAACTAAGTAAAATGCATTTACTCAATCCAAAACAGGCATTAAATAGAAAAACCCCAAATGCTCTCTTGTATCCATTTTAAGAGTAGGATTGGCACTTTCCATTATTACCTGAGTCCTGATCTATCACCCCAGGGAGAGCTTGCCAGTCCTGCACTTTCCCTGGGTGGAAAGGCTGCAGTGGGGTTAAGGATAAGGCTCCTTGGGCCTGCCTTCTCCCATGCCTCTACATTTACCTTTCTGGCACCTTTCCTTCCTCAGAAAAGCATGGACACACTTGTATAAAACATTCCGTCTGACTGGGCGTAACCTTAACTCCTCTGCTACCAAGCATATGTGTTTAAAGATCAATACAGAGTCTTTTTCCTTTAGACTAAGTATGGCAAATCTTCTCAATCTAAGTTCTGTACTATCCACCTTCTTACCCTACTTATCCTCTATAGGGGGGTCTGCAGCACCCTATGGTGGAGTCCTATCCGTCCCGAGTGCGGGGGGGCTTACCTAGGGGAATCCTGTTCGGGCGCCATATGCTGGGGTCCGGCCCCAGCGGTCCAGGGGTTCCCAAAGGCGTGGACGGAGTCGGCGAAGAATGTTTTACACGGAGACAGCATTCAGAACTCTCTAGCTTTCCTTAGTCTCCGTGGATCTTCCTGTGCCTGGCTGAGGCCACAGAGAGAGATATCCCAAGTCAAGCTGAGCCTTTATTTTATAGTGAGAGGTAAACAAGGTAGTGGTTTCCAAAGTTACACTGTTCTTGTGAGTTTCACTTGTTTACACCATGGTTATACTTCCTGCACTTCCTCAGCCCATTAGCTTCCCAGATAAGATCTAGGGAGTGTCATAAGGTCAAGCCTAATTATGCTAAGAGGACTGTGCCCTCTAAGCTGGGAAATGTTTGTGACTTTGCCCACAGGTCAGTCTGAGGCTTAACCCTCTATCAGCTCCCTACATGTCTCAAGAACACTGTTTAAAAGAAAGAGGCTCTGATGGTAGAATCAGTTAAAACCCATCGGGCAGCCTGCATGCCAGGCACCGCCTGGACACTGGTGAGGGACCAGCACAACCCACCGGGCCCGCACCCACCGGAGGAGTCGCTAGGACAGTACCGGGAAGAGGGGGTGGGAGGGGGGCAGGGCTTCCAGGAGGGCTGGGCCGGGGGCCCCACAGGCACTGGGGAGAGCGCTTCAAGCTAAGAACGCCGTGGGCCAGCCCCTCGCGGCCATCCACTGAGGAGTCTGCCGTCATCGATAATAATAAAGGCATCGTATGCTAATTAGACCGGCGTCCTTCCTTCCAGACAAAGCCACAGCAGGCGGGGCGGGTCCAAGGCCCCTGCACGAATTTCCTGCATCAGGCCTCTAGTTTCAAAAACAATATTGAATAACTTGGGAAATTGTCTGTTGCAATGGGCAAAAGCAGGAAATAAAATTGGCCACGTGATTAAATCATAACAGGGCACAGGCTGTGCATGTGCACACACACAGATGCACACAGACATACACAGAGATGCATACGCATATGCACAAACATGTACACAGATGCAAACATACGCACAAGAGATGAACAGATGTACACATAAATACACAGATGCACACAGATATACACAGAGATGCATACGCATATGCACAAACATGTACACATAAATACACAGATGCACACACAGACGCACACACAGACGCACACACAGATGCAAACATACGCACACCCCACACACTGCACATCTGGCATCTCCCCTGTCCTTTTCGAGGAGGAATTGAGACCGAGGCGATGTGGCCGGTGCAGGCCCACAGATGGCCCACCTTGAAGTGGCCGCTGGGTTCCTCCCTCCTGTCCCAGCTGCTCCCCCACAGTTCCTCCCAAGGTGACCCCAACCTCGGTGTGTTGACACCTCCCTGTGCCCACAGCCCTGCCACGGCCAGCGTGAGGGCATGTAGACAGGGCTCTGACGTGCCCTCTGTGCACCAACCCTGCGTCCCCAGAACAAATGAGAATGTTACTGGAATCCTCATAAATCTTCCGCCCCTGACAAACCCGGGGAAGAAAGGGGTGGGGGAGGGAGAGCGACGTCCCTCGCTAATTCCTTCCAACTGCTGTTTATTGAAATGAGGCACCAGGGATAAACGGGAGCCAGATCGATGATGGTCTGTCTGATACAATCAGCGAGGGCCGGCCTCTGCCCGCCCCGCCCGCCGCCCCGCTGTCCAGGTGACAGCAGGAGGGAGGCCAGGAAGTCGGCCGGCCCCCAGCCTGCCCCACCCAGGGCAGCAGTGCGTCCCTCTGTGGACGTCAGTGCGGCCGCGGTCTCCCAGCTCCTGGCTGACCCCAGCCCTCCCGGCTCCCACCTGGCCCTCTGGCCTCTGCAGCTCCCAGCCAGCCTGGCCTGTGGCCACACTGCGTGCCGCTCCCCTACGCTCGCACGCCAGCTGGCTCGGGACTGAGGCGTGTGCGGTGAACCCAGCAGCATTTCCCAGCCTGCCCCCCAACACAGCCCACCCAGGGAGTGACCACCCCCCTCCCCCCGCCCCCCGGCTCTGAGTCGTGAGACCCACACACGAGCCCATTGGGCGGACCCACCGCTCATGCCTGGCTCCTGGAAGCCATTCCCTTTTAAATGAAGGACCCAGCCCAGCCGGCGGGGCTCAGTGGTTAAGCGACGACCTAGGAACCAGGACGTCACCATTCGATTCTGGGTCACGGCACAGGCCCGGCTGTGGGCTCATCCCCAGTAGGGGGCGTGCAGGAGGCAGCCAATCGATGATTCTCATCATTGATGCTTCCATCTCTCTGAGATCAATAACAATATATTTAAAAACGAAAAAGAAATGAAGGACCCACAAGCTGGGCAGGGTCTCAGCCCAGGGTCCACAGTAAGCCCACCAGACCTTTCCCTGGAGACTGACCACCTGGGAAGGTCACCCCCGCCCCCAAGCGGGTTGGGGGCCCTGTCCTGGGGGTGGGGACAGCAGCTCTGGCTCCTGGGCCACCGGCTCCGCTCCCTTGTGTCCAGGCCACGCAAACCTCAGAGTCCTCGCGAGGGACGCAGGAACCCAAACCTGCGGCCGCTTCGCCGTACCACCTCCTCCCGGGTCGGGAGAACGGAGGAGCGGCGCTCACGGTTCTGGGCGCCCCTTGGAAAGGTCTGGGTGACAGGGGTCAGTCACCTGGGCGCCAGCTGGAATCCCGGGGCCCCAGCTTCCTACTTCCCAGGGGTGACCCGACTTCCGCGCCCTCTGAACTGAGAATCAGCCTCAGGGAGGCTCCCTGCTGCGCCGCCAGGTGAGGGGCGTTGGGTGGGAGGAGGGGAGGTCACGCAGCAGCGGACGTGCTGCCCAGACGTCGCTGGGGCCTCGGGGTTGTCTGGGAAGCAGGCCCGCGTGCTGCTGGCTCCACCAGCTACAGGCCGACCCCACATGGCTGGAGCCCGGGCGCCATGGCGTCCACCCTTCCTTCCCAAAGCCAGGCCCCCCAGGGCCAGCTCCGTGTCTGACTGCTGACGGCCCTCCCCTCGGCCTCGGTCTCCCCTTCTGCAGGGGAGGCTTGGGGCGGCCCATCTGGCTCTAGCTCACTGAGTGCGCCCTCGAGGCGAAGCCGGACTAGCTCCCCCTGGAGAGAAAGACGGCTTCTACATGGTGTTGCTTTGTTTGTCAAGCCCCCAGCACAGGACCAGCTGATAGGGAAATGCGATGGGAAGGGCCGGAGGGGCCACGGCAGGTGGCCGGCTGGGCGCTGACCGTCTCTGAGTGGACGCCAGGCACAGAGCCGGGGTGGTGCCCCACAGCCAGGACGGGGCCTTCCCCTGGCCCACCTGGCCCCGGGCTCCACCGCTGGGGAGGGAGGCGCGGCAGCGACGGAAAGGAAACCAAAAGCAAATTATTTTCGGGATTATAGCTCCAGAGCCCTGGCAAGATGGTGCCCATTTTTCATAGCAGACAAAAGCATTTTCCAAGGGATCAATTTTGCCTGTAGAAGTCGCCTTCTTTCAACCCACAATCCATCATATTTCCCCATTTGCAATTTCTCTGTGTCTGAGTGTTTTAAGTTTCCTATGAATTATTTTATAAAGCTTTCCTCCTTCCTGCTGAAACGGGGTGTCCTGGCCCTGCCGAGGGCGTCATTGGGCTGCGGGCCGAGGGCCGGAGGTGCCGCCAGCAGGGCTGGGCGATGGGGTGCGGACGGTCTTCCGGGTCAGAGGGGCCCCTGTTCTCGGTCAGCCCTGGTCCAGGTGGCTGGCATCGAGCAGACGCAGGTGGACACAGGCCCTGGCCAGGCAGGAGGGGGCGCTGGGGGACAGGCGGACGAGGCCACCAGGCACGGGGGCGGGGAGGAAGCTTGGGGGGGAAAGTTTTGAAGAGATTTATTCTGATGTGCCGCGGAGGGAGGGTCATCCTTCAAGAGGCAGCGTGTATAAAAATTTCCCGGCCTGTTGATTGGTCTGTCACAGTGATTTGTGGCTCTTCCCCCGAGGTAATGGGGAGCAACTGGGCCCGTAGGAGGCGGCCGGACAGATTGCCGAGCAGAATGGGAGGGGGGCCTGGCGGCCGGCAAGATTTATTGACCTCGACCCGAGGAGGTCCCTTCCGCGCTTTTAATCTGGCATCTCAGCCTGTCACCAGCACTGATTACGGCCGGACCACTCTTGGCCCCGGGGGACAGGGCCTGGGCCGGCCTCGCCATCTGCCCGCTGACCGGTGCCCTTCCCCGAGGACGAGGGTGAGGACCAGGAGAGGGCTCCATCCCCGGCTGCCGACCCCCCGTCCACCAGGGCTGCTGCTGTTCTGAAAGAAAACAGCTTCATGGAGATGGAATTCACCTGCCAGGGAGTGCGCCCGTGGAGGGTGCACGCTGCACGGGTTCGTGGGCTCCCAGGCACTGCAGGGCCACGTCGGCTCCAGAACATTTCCATCCCGACACGGAGGCCCTGGGACCGTTCGGGGCTCCTACAGAACTACACACACTGTCCCTGCGACCCAGTATGCACCCAGAGGCACATCACAGGAGACCTGCGCACGGGTGGGCACAGCAGCCTGCGGCAGCAACCAGACGCCCGTCCGCACGTGACGATCAGTGAGCTGGGGTCCATCCACGGGGGAATAGCATCTGCCACTGAAAAGAAATGAACGAAGAGGCGTGTTGTCACCATGGGGCGCTCCCTTCGTTTAACAGCTGAGAAGTAGTCCATTGCACGCAGGTACCACACACTCCGTGTCACTCGTGCGTGGATGGACACGTAGGCTGTCTCCATGTCTTGACCCCTGTGAATAATGCTGCAATGGCCCTGGCTGGTGTGGCCCAGTGGATAGAGCATCGGCCGAGAACTGAAGGGTCCCAGGTTTGATTCCAGTCAAGGGCATGTACCTCAGTTGCAGGCTCTATCCCCACCCCGGTCTGCAGGAGGTAACCAACCAATGTGCCTCTCTCACATCGATGTTTTTCTCTCTGTCTCTCCCTCCCTTCCACTCTCTCTAAAAGCCAGTAGAAACGTGTCCTTGGATGAGGATTAACAAAAATAATAACGCTGCTGCTGCAACGCGCATAGAGACCTGGGGAACCGTACGTGTCTTCGCAGCCGGAAGAAGCCGGTCGGAAAGGCCACATGTGCTGCTGGCCCCTGTGCTGAGCAGAGGGCTGAGCGGGCCCCTCAGGGTTGAAGGACAGCAGGCCCGTGTCTGCAGGGTTTGGAGGGTGACCAGGTGATCAGTGTCCAGGGTGTCCCCTGGATGCCCCCCCCCGCACCTCCCCTCCCCGCTTCTGTGTGTGACCACGCCCCCATGCCCAGCCCCCTAACCCCCCACTAGCCCCTCCTCTTCTCACCCAGTTTCTGAGCCCAAAGCAAGGGGTCTCCTTGGCTGAGCTACATGGAGGGTGGGCGGTGGCCGAGGGCAGTCCTGGGGGCAGCCCTGGGGGCAGGCCTGGCCCTGGTGTGGGGCCATGTGCTGTGGGGCTCAGGCTGGATGTAGGATGGGGGCCCCTGCACTGGGGTCTTGGGGACACAGGGAAGCCATGGACAGTCCACCTGCCCCCTCATGGGGATGAAAGCACTTTCTCTAGAGGCTGGGAAACCTTTAGCATCTAAGGATGGATGATAGCCCGGCTAGGGCCGGCGGCGGACAGAGACGCTGAAGGGAAGGCTCCCCCAGCGACACTCGTTCCGAGCTCCTTCCGTGCCGGCGGGCAGGCATCCTGTGGGTGGCCCCCAATCTATCCCAGTGCGACTTGGAAATTACATTCCCTTTAGCCAAAGAGGCCCGGCTTCAATCAGCAGGAAGTGGGCCCTCCGTCCCCAGCCGCCCCTCCCACCAGCATCTTTTAAGTATGCAAATGGGGACACCGTGCTAGTGGCAGGCGATTGATTCTGCTGTTTCATCAGGGAAATGAAATGGAAATGGAGCCCTGGCTGCCCCTCTCGGTTTGCCCTTCAGCTGCTTTGGTTTTTCCCACACGGCTCTCCCCGCCCCGCCTGGCCCCCCAGACCTAACCCCTTCCCCCCCCTCCTCCCCTCCCCCGTACCCGCCCAGGGCCTGAGCCTGTCAGCAGGCCCTGACCTTGAGAACTTCCGTAGGGTGCAGGATGTGGGGGGTGCCTGCTGCAGGACCCCATGGGTCAGGTCCCTGGAGCAGCACCTTGGTTCCTGGCCGGGGAGGCGGGTCCCTAAAGTGAGGGTCCCCTGATCTGCTCCCCTGGCATGGCCGTGGCCCCCTGATCAGACTGGCCTGTGAGCAGAAGAGTTCAAGCCCCGGGCGGGACCCATGAAGCCTGGGGATGAGGTGTGGACTGCTGGGGGCACCCCCTTCCCTCTCCCAGGGTCAACACAGGACCACGGTTTCTTGTGGCACTGCCCACCCATGTGCCCACTCACTCATTCCACAGGCGGCCAGCGTGCTGCCCTGCCCTGGGCCTGGCGCCGGACCCTGAAGACACAGGAAAGACATCCCCCCACAGAGCTGACCAGACAGCTGCTTCCCAAGAGCCCCCCCCCCCCCCCCCCGTGGCTCTGTGGGTGGGATTCCAGGCTGGGGGCAGGAGCGGGCACTTGTCAGGGGAGTCTCCTGGCCTCAGGCCTCTGGCAGAGGAAAGTCCAAACCCCTGACCGTTTGTCTCTTGGGGTCACGGCCCCGCCTCCCCCTAGGTGGCCACCAAGCCCGGAGGCAGCGCCTGTGTGTGTGTGTGGGGGGGGGGTGGCCTGAGGGTGGGGGATACACTGGGATGAGGGTGGCCTGCAAAGACACAGGCACCTTTGGAGCCACTTGGGGCTGTGTCTTCACTTGGGTACCCCAGTAGCCGCACAGGCCAGGCCAGACCCACCCGCTGGGCTGGGCGATGGGTGTGGATGGACTTCCGGCATCCAGCAGAGACGCTGGGGCGGGCGCTGGCATCGTGATGAGGGGCAGAGCAAGCAGTCGAGGTGAGGGGTGCCCTTTGGGAGGGAGGCAGGTGACAGTAGAGCCCAGGTGGATGGCCGCTTCCCCCGCCTCCCATGCACCCTCCATCCCGCTCCGGGGCTCTGCGCCCCCCACTCCCTCCCTGGCTCTCGATTGGCAGCTCCTTAGCCACTCAGACTCAGGGGTCACTCACAGGTCACCGCTCTGGGGGCCGCCTGGCAGTGGCCTGTGCCCTCTTCCCGACACCCTTGCCTTCTAGGCTGTCGACTTTGCCGTGCCCTCACGGTGAGCAGGGCTGGCTCTTGGCGCCCCCCCTGGCGGACCCTGGCCCCTGAGTGCGCCCATCCGATCCTCCCAGCGGCCCCCCTCGAGCTCGGTCCGGCCATTACCCTGTTTTACAGACAGAACTGAACCCAAGCTTTGCTCACTTCCCCGGGAAGCAGAGGGGTCCCTCCAGCAGGGAGCCGGCCGACCAGGAGTGGGTGGTGTCCAGAGACCTGTTCTCGCCGGCCGCGTCCGAGGTCTCACGGGACCCCTATGTCCCCGGGCCAGGGTGGGCGTTGGAGCCATAACCGTTCATTATGCTGCGTGAGTCTCGCCCGTAATTTAACTGACTCATTCCCAACGATCAGGGCTACGCTGCGTAACACTTAATTAGCCAGACTTCCCGCGCAGGTTGGCGGGACGGAACTGGCACGTTCTCCATGTAATACACTTAATTCTGGAATGGATCATTGTTTGGGGAGACACACGCTGGCCCAGCCCTCCCCGGGGAGCAGGACGCGGGGGCAGGCACTGCATCGTGCCCCCCGCCGGCGGGAGTGGTCGGCCCTTCCCAGGAGTGTGTCCTTCCGGGTGTGGGGAGACCGGTGATTTGGGGGGACCTGGGGGTGCTAGTGGCAGGAGTCTCCTCGCATTGTGCCTGGCACCCCCGCTGAGGACTCTGGCCTGGACCTGGGGGCGCTCGCTGCTGCCCTCAAGGCCTGGAAGGCAAAGCCACACCCTCTGCAGGCTCAGGCCCTCCTGGCCCATGAGGACCTGGTGCTGCGCCCTCCACCCAGGGATGCCAGAGGGCGTGGCGACCTTGGCGTTTCCACGAGAGGCAGGTGCTGCCGGCTCTCCTGGTGGCAGGGGGCCGAGGGGGCACCTGGGGGCAGACGGCACCAGCTCCAGGGACAGCTGGATGCCAGCCCCCTGTCCCAGCCTCATCCAGACCCCAAGTTCACCGCTAGCCCGGCCCCGGCTGCTCAGTGAGGCCACCACCTCTCCCAGGGCACCCAGGGCTCCAGCCAGCATGCCCTGCCCCCCCTCTTCCCAGGTGGGGCCAGGAGCCTGCCCTTCTGGGTGCCCATGTCCCCATCTGAGCCGTGGGGACCAGGCCGCCACCACAACCCTCTCCGCGGAAAAGCACAGCCAGAGATGGAGGAGGGCGGCCCCGGGCCCAGCTCTGCAGTCACATCCCTCTCGGCGGGATCTGGGGGCGGAGGGGCCCCCCTGACCGCCCGCCCACCCCGGGCTCCGGTTACTGTGGGCGCTGCCATCTGCCACTACGGGCGGGGCCTCCTGCATAATTCAAGTGCCTGGAGAGGCCCCAGCAAGCGGCATTGACGAGGCCTGACTGGCCTGATCGGGTGTCGTGACATTGGACACGCGAGGAACAGGACACGTGTCCCGTTGCCCTGTCCGGGCAGGGAGCAGCGTGGGTGGGCTCCTCCCCAGGGAACGGGGGCTCTGGGGACCCGAGACACAGCCCTGTGATCAGGGTGCTCAGAGGGTGTGTGGCAGCGGGCGTGGACCCCGGCCCCTCACCGCACGCTCAGCCCTTGGGCCTCAGTTTCCTCATCTGTGAAAAGAACCCAGGGCAGCCCCTGCTCAGGGCTGGAAGGTATGAGGACGGCGGTCAGGTCGAGGCTGGAGTCCTGGAGCCTGGCTGGCCCGTGGCACCACCTGCCCTCCCCACGCCATGCCCTCCACCCCGGGAGCCTGGAGAGGCGCCCTGCCTCTTACATGTGGCTCCCAGACCACGTCCCAGGCCCAGGTCTCAGCACCCAGATCCACGACCACCCACGGCCGCGCGATCTCCCGGGACCTCGTGCTGCAGCCTGTGTCCCGGGGCCGGTGGGTGCCTGGAAGTCCAGGCTGCGTGGGATCAGGGTGGGGAGGGCTCACCAAGGGCCCGGGAGTCTCCCAGGCTGCCCTGCGTGGGTGGCTGCCCTGACCTGGACCCTCTGTGGGCACCTGCAGGCAGGTAACCTGAGCCCTCGACTCTGCTGCTTTTTGAAGGAAAGGGGGACCCGACCCTTAAATAATTGATGACAGGCTTTAACAATCGACCCAGAGAACACCTGGCAGGTGGAGCGCTCGTGCCCGCCCGCAGCACCGGGTGAAACTGACTGCAGCGGGGGTGGGGGGGGGTGGGGGTGGGGATGGTGCCGGTGGAAGTGAGGGTGCGGGGCAGGTGAGGGTGCCGGTGGAGGTGAGGGTGCGGGGCAGGTGAGGGTGCCGGTGGAGGTGAGGGTGCGGGGCAGGTGTTCCAGCTCCGGCTGCTGGCCTGGCTCCCACAACCCACACAGGCACACACGCTCGCGCAGACGCGCAGGTCACACGCATCACACGGGTCTGCGTGCACATACCCACACACGTGCGTACTCGCACAGGCACCCCCATGACACACGCCCACGCACATAGCACACACACACGTGCACATTCCCTCCGAGAGGGGCCTGCCACCTCCGCCCTGACTCTGAGGACCGCCTTCCTTGTCCTCCCGTTCACCCGGGCCTGCCCCTCAGCTGGAGCAGCAGCCGGCAGAGCTGGGCTGGCGCCTTTCCTGCCCCTCTGAGGTGGCGGGGCAGTGGGAGGGCCCCAGCCCATCGGCGAGGATGGCAGGACCCTCATAGCAACCTGGGCCCAGGGCGTCCACGCCACACAGGGGGCCAGAGAAGCTGGGTGCCGGGGTCCAGCAGGGGTACCCACAGTTCCTGCCACAGGGCGGCCTGCGCATGTCCCCAAGGGCAACATCCCAGGTCCTCCTGGGTGCAACAGCCCTGTCCCCTTGTCCATGGCCAAACCCCCCTCCCTGGACCTCAGCATCCTGGGCGCCCTGGTCAGCCCCGAGGTCACTGAGGGCAGAGGCCGCCTGGGACGAGTGGGGACATGAATCACGTTTGAGGATTCCCGGTTTTACAACCTGGAGGCAGCTTTTAAATGGCCTCAGCAGAGGTGAGGGTGGGGTCTCGCTTTAAGAGGGAGGTGGGGGGTCCAGACACGCATGCCGCCCCCACCCCAGGACGCTCTCCCAGCCCCGGAGCCTCTCCATGACCGATGGTGCCGGGCAGCCCAGGGGACGGTCCCTTTGGCTTTGAAAATAGTGATTCTGGCCTCAGTCATTGATCTCCCGGAGTTTTTAAAGGAAATTTTATTTGTTGGGGTTTCTAGTCATTAGGTTAAAACCAGTAAAATACAGCAAAATCAATGCCCATAGGACATAGCACAGCCAGTCTGTTACGATGTAAGGCAGACAGAACAGATTGCGGCCTGGGGGAGGGCTGGGCACACGGTGGACAGTGCACATCTGGGGGGTCCTCCCAGCCTCAGGGGAACCTGGGGATGGGTGGATGGGGTGCGCCCCAGAGCCGGTGCCCTCAGGCCTCCCGCACCTGGGGCCTCCCTGCACCCCGGAGCCTCTTCAATCTCAACGGCCGGTGTGGTGAGCTGGGGGAAGGGGCCACAGGCGCCTCTCAGCTCCGCCGACGACGGCCAGCTTGGCAGATGGTGCCGACCACACAGCCCACGTCCGCCTCCGCCTGCAGACGGAGCGCCCGCATGGACGTGGCAGGAGGCCTGCTCCACGTCGGTCCCTCCAGCCTCCTCTGGGCGCCAGCCATGCCCGGGCTTTCACCCCCTGGTCACCTGCCCCCCTGCTGTGAGGGGATGGCGCCCCTGGGCTATGGCCTCGGGGAGGCGGGAACCCCTGGGCTGCATGAGCGCTTGACCAGGATGACGCTTCAGAGACCAGCTGTGACCACGCAGCTGCTGCCTCAGAAAGCCATTCTCTTCGTGCAAACACCTGGCCACTTTCCTGGTGCCCCTGCTTCCCGCGGCCATCAAGCCCCAGGCAGCCACCGCCAGGCACGCTGCCCACAAGGGGGTCCCGGCGGGGCGTTCAGCACTTTATGGGACCGACCAGGACGCCCCCCAGCTCAGAACAGCTGGGCAAGAAGAAAGAGGGTTCCTCATGGCCCTCCCCTGCGACCACCCCATCCAGAGGCCATCCAGTCGGAACATGTGCCCCTGTCTTCTGGGGCCACTTGAGGAGATCCCTGTCCCCCCAGCTGGGGGACCCACAGAGACCTGGGCTGCTGCAGTGACTTGTACTGTGAGGTTTCTAGAAACCCTGCTGCAGCCGGGACACCTCCTGCCAGGCCCGCTTTCCCCAGGGGAACCGCCCGGTTGAGGGGAGCCCACAGCTCACGGGGACCTGAAGTGTGTGGAGGGGTGGACGGAGGCAGGAGGGCAGTGCTGAGGGGCAGCTGGGGGGACCCTTGTCACCAGAGCTGAGGGAGCCCACCGCCCCACCCCCAGAATTTGGGAGTTCACTCGATAGAGGTGTTTGGCACTTGAATTCCACAGAAAATTAAATCAATTACCGAGTGTAATGAAGAACCCAGGTTTTAATTAAATTGGGCTTAATTACATGGCGAGCGAGGCTGTCAATGCCTGATCAGGTCCTGTGGGGGTGGGAGCCTCAGAGGAGACCACGTCGGCCCTGGCGGGAGGGGACCCAGGGTCCCACACCCGGAGGCGGCAGCAGGTGTGGCAGGTGTCACTGGGCAGCGGGTGTCCCAAAGCCCCCGGCCCGCAGCAGGTCAACGGCTCCAGCCCAGCTGGACGACCCAGCAGGCAGCCCGGGTCTGACAAGCCACACAGCCGGCTGCAGCGGGACCGCCCGTCCTTCGCCTGGGGCAGCCGGTGCCCTCTCTCCAGGGGTGTCATTGGCACAGTGGCAGCCTCGGAGCTCAGTCTGGGCTTGGCATCCAGCCCGACCTCTGCCCGGAGCTCTATGTGGGGCCCTGGTGCTGGTGCAGGCCCTCCCCACCCCCCCCGGGCTCCTCAAGCTCGCCCGGCTCTGACCCCTGGGACCCGGTGGCTGGTGGATGTAAAGGCCTGGCCTGGCCAAGCGGGTGTTTCCGTAGATGCCACCTGCGCTGGGCTGGGCCTCCCACCATCTGCTGCCCAGGCCTAGGTGCTCAGCAGGCTGCTGGGAGGGGGAAAGGGGTGAGGAGTGACCTACTGGCCAGGCACAGCCCAGGGGTGGCTTTTGGGGGGCTGAGAGCTCAGGGGTGCATGAGGGAGGCACCAGCAGGTGCCTTGCATGGGGAGTGGATGGACCGCGTCCAAGTCCTGACTTCACACATGGGAGTCGGGGGAGCAAACAGGACCCAGGGCCGTCCCGGGCACGTCAGGCCCTTCTCAGGTGCCCAACTGCGGAAGGAACAGAGCTCGAGTCCACCAGGCAGCTTGACCAAAAGCCATCCCAGCTCACGGGCTCCATCCAGGCCCTCCTGACCCGGCTCCGGGGCCAGGCTGACACCCTGGACATCAGGGCACTTGTGCTGCTTCCCATGAACTGTCACTGCTGCTCGGGCCGACTCAGCAGGAACGGTGGCCTCAGGCGGCCCCGGGCAGCACTGCCCCTCACTCCGCACCCTCGGCTGGGCAGGGCCACCCGGCAGGTCGGCCGATTCCAAACCACTGAGCTCACAACCCCGGCTGGAGCGCCAGAGGAAACCCAGCTCCTCCCGTGGGCACGTCCCTCCAGCTGTGGGGGTCCATTGGGAGCTGCTGAGACCCTGGGGTCCTGCAGGTGCCCCTGCCCCTGCCCCTGGCAACGCCTCCCTGCCCCCTCCCTGTTCTCAGGCTCCTGAGCAGCCCCTGCACCCCCCACCGGCCCCTGAATCTGATGAGTGTGTGTCCACGTGACACTGTGTGGAAGCGTCCTACCTGGTGCTGAGAACCCAAACCTTCACTGTGATTGTCTGATGTATATTTATTTCAGAACATGCAGAATTAATAAGATACTGGCTTTAAGGAAACCATGGCAACGGAATGCAGAAAGGCTTGTCCCAGCAAATAGATGAATTCATAAATAACCCTGAAGTGCTGATATCAACAGCCCAGGGACCCTGCTCAATGCTAATGCAGGGGGTACCCCACACCCTGTCCTGGCCAGGACCAGCCCCCCAGAGGTGGCAGACCCCCAACTGTGACCCCGAGATGGTGCCAGGTGGGTGAGCACTCTGTGCTGGTCCAAGGGGCCCTTGCAGAGCTCAGTTCCCGTGGGGACAGGGTCTGCAGATAAATGGCCCTGGGGTTGGGGGGGTGGACACCAGGGAGCCACGGGGTCTCCCCTCAGCTCTGACAGCTGGAGGGGGGCCTCTGGTCCTGCCTTCCAGGGCAGAAGCAGGTCGTGGGAGGAGAAATTCCTTCCTTCATGCAACCATTCATCCATCCACAGATGTCCACGGGCCACCAAGAGTGTGGGGTACAGCAAGCAGCAAGCGAGGCGCTGGCAGGGGTCCCGGGGAGCCTCCAGACCCAGGAGCAGGGGGCCCCTGCCAGTGATCTCTGACCTCAGAGCTGCCCGCTCAGCACTGACTGACTCCCCTGGCACCTCCCGCAGGGCCCAGCTTCCGCTGCCCTAGCCTTCACTTGAGCGTCTGAGCAATCCCCGGGAGCCGTGGTTGTGCCGGGAGCTGAGGGCCACCTGCAGGACGTGGCTCAGCCCCACTGCCCGGGTGTGTGTGGGTCCCAGGTGTGTCCCCTGCATGGAGCCTGGCTGCCTGCCTGGGCGAGGGTGCGGGTCCTTCACCCCGAGCCTGCATCTCCTCATCCACACAGGTGCGCCCTGGCCCTCCTGGCCGCCTGATGGCACCCCTGTTTCCCTGGGGAGGGGTGGGGGGCTCTCAGCGCTGGGAGCCTGTCCCCCACCTCCACGGGTCCAAGGAACCCGCGGGAAAGGGCTTGGTCGCCCCCTAGCGCCCGCGGGCGGAGCTGCTCGAGGCCCCATGTGTGCGCGCCACCCTCCACGCGCGCGCACACACACGCTGGGGTTGCCGAGCCCACGGGGGAGGCAGACACGTCTCCAGGGACAGGCCTGCACGCCAGCTCCTGCGGCCCGGGAGTGGCGGGGAGCCCAGCCCCCTGGTGCTGCCCACGCACCCCGTTTTGCTGACGCCCCTGAGCCAGGGCCCATCACAGCTTCGCCGGTTCCAGGAGGAAACAGACTCAGAGAAAGGGAGCGACCGCGCGGGCCCCCCAGGGAGGGGAAGGGGAGCCGGTGCCCGGGGTGCTGGCCGCCTGTCCCCACCACCCCTGGGAGCTGCGGGACGCCTCGGGGACCGCGGCGGGAGCGAGCGCTCTGGCCCGGGGCGCCCCTGCCGGCCGCTGCGCGCACAGCAGGCGGAGCGGGGGGTGCTGGGCGGGACCCTGGTGGCCCCCCTCGGCCCTCAGCGGGGTGCCCCCGTGTCGCGGCGCCGCCCCCACAGCCCTGGTGTTTGGTTGGCGAGGTGAGCGCTCCGCCACACTGCGCAGGCGCGAACACTGTGCACCTGCTGCTGGGAGACGCGCACCTGTGGGTGCCGACAGCGCCCGCGTGACAGCGCCCGCGTCCCGGGGGAGGGAGCGCTGTGAGGCCCTCGTTTTGCATCTACATTAATGCTGGGCCTGTGGTCCGTCCACGTGGCCTTGGTCTACGAGGGGCCGCCTGAGAGAGCGCCATGTGGTTGCCCCTTTCATCCAGAGAACCTGCCGGACGGCCTGTGCGGGGCGGAGGCCTCCCTCCAGACCCAACCCGGGGAGGGAGCCGCACAGCGCAACACGCCAAGGGCGGTGTGCAGGCCCGCCGGGTCCCGGGCCGGCCGCATGGGCCCTGAGTCCCGCACCTGCGGACCCTGGCGCTCCCAAGGCCGCAGCGGGGCCTCAGGACCCCAGGGCAGGAGGGATGCAGGGCGGGCCGCCTCGAGCCCCGATGGCTCCCAGCACATCTGAGCGCGGGTTCACCCTAACCCTAACCCTACACCTACCCCGTAAGTTCAGCCAGACTCTGCATTGTTAGCCATTTGCAGAAAAACTCAGCCACCGACCGGCCCCGCCCGCCCGCTCCGGCTCCGCTGTTGAGACGACTTTGCTTCTGTCAAGTGACACCCTTCAGACACTCGCTGGCTTCGGGGACAGGCGTCCCTGTGCCTGGCCGTTTCATGGTGCTCTTAGGGGGACAGTAAGATTCCATCTTGTTGATTTGCATGATATGGGGGGGGCGGTCTGGGTCAAGAGACTAGGGAGCCATTTTTAGGGTCACTTCCGGCCGCTTTCGGGAGAGTTTCTAAGGGCACAGCTCGGCGCACTGGGGACATTCTCACTGTAGTGCAGCCACCACCGTCCTCTCCAGGACCCTCCATCGTCCCAGACCTCCAACCCCCATTCCACACTCCCTCCCTCCCCCAAACACCATCCGCCTGTCCTTGTGAGTCCCCCCCCAGGGACCGCAAATGAGTGGGAACCTACAGGAATTCTGCCTGGCTCGTCTCATGAGGCACCTTTGATTTGGGTTTCAGTAACCTGGGGCTGGGCTAACACTCCGGGAACAGCTGCTCCTTCACGGGCTGGGCCTCCGTGCACTGCTGGCTGGGCCCTGCTGCCCCGGGCGGGGAGTTGCCCCTTCGGCCACCACAGACCATCTCCCTCTGCAGAGGGAGACCATTTATATGTGACAGGACTCCCTTCCAGACACACCCGTGAGCCCCAGAATGAGCGTGACACCCCACAGGCCTTGGTGGTTACCTGTGGAGTGATGACGGGGAGGGGGGGCTCTCTCTCTCCGAGGCCTGGGTGCTCTCTGTGGCTTGTTCTGGAAATGACAGGCGGCCCGATGCGCTGGCTGGCTCCCAGGAGACGGGGTGCTCCCGGGGAAAGCAGGTGAGGACTGAGCTGGCACCTCACCCCTGGATCGTCTGCTGCACAGGGACAGCGGGGGGCTTGCCTCGGCCAGTGTCAGGAGAATGAGAAAGCCAGCCCACGTCGACCCTCCAACCGGAGGGACACGAACCGTGATTGCGTACGGTGTGATTTGTAAGAACAGGAACTGGCACCAACGCCCGTGTCCTGTCGGAGAGGGAGGACGAGGTGTCAGTACATGGGACACCGGGCGCACGTGGCCCTTAACTGGCAGGTCCACGAAGTGGTCCCTGTCGGGGAAAGGCTCATTACGAGTCCACGGGAACCTGGTGTGCAGCACGGGGCCTGTTCCGACAATTACCTAAACACAGCCCTTCACCTGAGCCGCCAGGGTCCCAGGGCTGAGCCAGCCTGTCCTCCGGGCCGTCCCGCTGAGCACAGAGGACGGAGTGGATGCAGGGGAGGCAGAGCGTGTGCACGACGGCCCCAGTGGGAGCAGGTAAAGAGGTGCCTTTGAAGCACAGAGCTTGTTTGGGTCTCAGAGGTCTGTTAGGGTCCTCAGCTGGTGTGCAGGCGACAGAAAGGAAGCACAAGGCCTGGGTCCCCACCACAGAGACCTCTTCTCCCCACAGCCCAGGCGCCAGGCATGGGCGCATCCCTGACCTGTCTGTCTGCCTGTCACCACCCCACCCCACCCCACCCCAAAAATGCAGCTTATGTCAAGCCCTCATTTAATCAAGAATCTAAGGCAGGGCCAGGCCGGCGCGGCTCAGTGGTTGAACATTGACCTATGAACCAGGAGGTCACGGTTGGATTCCTGGTCAGGGCACACGCCTGGGTTTCAGGCTTGATCTCCAGAGGGGATGGGGGATGGGAGGGGATGTGCAGGAGGCAGCCGATCCATGATTCTCTCATCATTGATGTTTCTATCTCTCTCTCCTTCTCCCTTCCTCTCTGAAATTTATCTATCTACCTATATCTATCTATCTATCTACCTATTTTTTGTAAAAGACTCTAAGTCAGGAACCGGGGGGCTCTGTGGGGAGATTGGGTGAGAATGGACTATCCCAGCACATTTTGTACTCATTATTCTGGAAAAGACAGAGGGAGCCAGAGCGCACAGCTGACGTGAGCACCGGGGCTTCCGGAGCCCAGCAGACCAGGTGACTCCAGGCCTGGCGCATCCAGGTGTCGCAGGTGAGGCCAGGTGTGCCCAGGACAGCCGGCCTACGTGGCTTGGAGCTGGTGCCTGGCTGATAGACGCTGCCTCCATGCCCACCCAGTAAACGTGGGCCCAACCTCCACCCTCCAAGGTCCTGCCCCATGCTCGCTGGGGTGGGGTGGGGTGTGCTGCGCCTGCTCCCCTTGGGGTTCGCCCTCATGGCCATCTATCCACCTATCATCCATCTCCCCACCTTCAGATCACTTTGGGCTGATTAGATTAGCGGATGCAATCACGGTCTGAAGCAAGTTAATTGAGAGAATTTATTTGGGCCTGACAGTTTTATGCATGTTTGATTACATATTATAAGGTTGGTTTTGGATTTTGCATAATTTAACTTTAAATCCTGCGCTGGGGGCCCATCAACCATTAATGACCAAAATAAACCTCTTTTAAGATGCATCTATTTATAATTCATTTCCGAGGGCAATGTCTTCCAGATTTTTTTTTTTTTTTTTTTGGTGCCGTTATCAAAGTGACAATATGTTAAAAGTAACATTTTGAGCCATTGCATTTACCCTTTAAATCTCCAGCAATGTGTACAACCCATTAAAAGTTTTGAAAGGAGTACAGGTTCGCATTTATATGGCAACAAGTGACATATAAATGCGCATGTTTGTCTTCCGAGCCTGCAGTAAAATACGTCCGCCTGGCCAGGTTCCTGGGAGCCAACAGATTGCCCACGCCGGGCGACGGCTCGGCCACGGATCTTCCCTCCTGTCAGCCCAGCCCTGCTCAGCCACCGGAGGACGGAGGACGCGTGTGTGTTCTGTGAAGTTAGCACAGACCTGGGCAGTGGGCGCCAACCTTGAAGCAAGCCTCCCGTGGCCGCTTCGTGGCCTGGGTCTGGGTTTTTGGATCATTAGGGGCCTGCTGCCTGGGAGGAGGTCAGAGCCGCCAGGACGCTGGGCTTGTGTTCTCCGCCTTGTCCCTGTGCCAGGCTGGGCCGCGCTGCCCGGCACAGAGAAGTCTCTACACTTCGGAAGGTGGAGCTTAGGGTGGGTGAGGGGCACACTTCCAAAATGGGGGCAAACTGTAAACTGAGTCTAACCCAGCCGCCCTGCACAGCCCCAGCGTCGCTCACGACGAGGCTGCCCGGGGCCTGGCGTCCCGCCCTGAGCACCGGCTGCGTGTGGGGCCCAGACAGAGCCTGGGTGGGTCAGTGTCTGGGACGTCACTTGGAGATGCCAGGCTGAGGCCCGCTGCTCTCCCAAGCCCAGGCCTCCATTTTTTTATTTTTTATTTTGTTAATCCTCACCAGAGGATATTTTTTCCATTGAATTTTAGAGAGAGTGAAAGGGTGGAGGGAGGGGGAGAGAGAGAAACATCGATGTGAGGACACCTTGATTGGTTGTCTCCCGCATGCGCCCCAACCAGGCCTGGGATCGAACCTGCAACCCAGGTACATGCCTTTGACCGGGAATTGAACCCATGACCCTTCAGTGTGTGGGCTGGAGGCTCCTTCACTCACAGGTCTGACTCTGGCACCAAACACCCAAAGGCTGGCTTCAGCAGGGCCAAGCACTGGAGCCCCACCATGGCCTCCTCTGCGTGCTCTCATATAAGCCCACGCGCCCCAGCATGGCCCCCAAATGCCCCCATGTGCCCTTTATGTGGCCCCAAGGTGCCCCTATATGCCCCCCACATGACCTCCATATAGTCCCCAACTTCCCTCCGCATGACAACACACGTGGTCCTCACTAGACCCCCACACACACCCCCACAGTCCCCACCTGCTCCCCAGGTGCCTTCCATATGACTTCCACCATGGCACCCCACATGCTCCCCAACATGTCCTCTGGGTCCCCCAAGATGGTCCCCATGTGACTTCCACGTTCCTCCCTTAGGATCCCCACGTGCCCTCTACGTAACTGTTGCCTGCTCCCCACATAGTCCCCACCTGCCCCCCCTTGTGCCCTCTCTTCCACGCCCCCCCCCATGCTCCCCCTCAGCACAGCAGCTGGGTGCTGAGGGAAGTGGATGCTGTACAGCTGCCTGTGACCCCCACCCGGGAAATCATGGGGTCCCTGAGGTCTCCGGATCTGGTCACTAAGGCAGCACAGAGCCAAGGGGGAAATCTCTGATTGTCGAGGTGACTGCAGGGCCATTAAAGAGGCGCCGGGCACAGCAAGAATAAATGTCCTTTACAGCCAGTCAATACATGTCCCTGAAAGGCCAGAGACCAGGTTTCCGGACCTGCAGGCCATCGCGTCTCTGTGTCGGGGTGACTCAGCTCTGCCATGGACAACCGGGGATCCGTGGGGTTCCACTGAGGGCGCCCTCTTTATCCCCAGACTCTGAGCCCCAATCACCAGTGCCCGCGGCTAACTCAGCCGCACTGCCCGCGCTGTCCCAGCAGGTGGCGCCAGGCCCCTGCCAGAGGGAGGCCTGGGCAGGCCTGGGGCTGACCTGGGGCAGGGCACCCCCGAGGATGGAGAGCTGGGAACCCCCACACCAGGGCAAGCCTGCAACCAAGCACAGCACGTCAGGGGCTCCCCAGGCCCTGCCCCTGAGCCTGCCCAAGTCCTCCTGAGGCAGCGGTTCTCAACCTGTGGGTCGCGACCCCTCTGGCGGTGGAACGACCCTTTCACAGGGGTCGCCTAAGACCATCCTGCAGATCAGATATTTACATGACGATTCATCACAGTAGCAACATGACAGTGATGAAGTAGCAACGAAAATAATTTTATGGTTGGGTCACAACATGAGGAACTGTATTTAAAGGGCCAGAAGGTTGAGAACCGCTGTATGAGGGGTGCTGGTCAGGCTGCAGGCGGGAGCCCTCCTGGCTTCTGCAGCGTGTGGTCAGAAGCATTGTTTGTGAGGCCCCTGGAGTTGTTTAAACACGTGCATGTGTGGACTGGATGGCAAGGCAAAAACACATCTTCCTGCGGTGAGAAAACAGCTAGCAGGGGAGAGGGGAATCTTTGCAGCTTTGGGGGTGGAGGAGGAGGGCTGAGTAAGAATCCTGCCCGCCAGGGGTAGTGGGGGCCAGGAAGGGGTGGCACAGGCTGGGAGGCGGCTTCCCAGGAAGGGGTTATTTGATCCAGGTTTTGAAGGTTGAGTAGGAGCTCTGCAGGTGGAGGGGTGACTGCAGTAAAGGCAAGTGTGCAGGGGCAGCTCAGGGGCTAGAACAAGGGTGCGGAGGGGGGGCTGCCTGGCACTGGCAGGTGGGGGTGCAGAGCAGGGGAGAGCCACCCTGCAGAGAAGATGCGCTGTAAGAACCACTGCCCATCGGCTCCTTCTTGCTCAGCCTCTTCTGTTGCTGCTGCACAGCTGCTCTGGGCCTCGGGTCTTCTCGCTCCTCCCTCCCTCCCTCTCATCCGACCCTGCCGGACCCTTCAAACTGGGTCCTTCCGACACGACAGGGGCTGGGCATGAGGACTCAACGAGGCGACAGGCAGGCACTCAGCTCCCGAGGGTGTGGAACCTGCACAATCTTTGAACTTGATGGAAGTCAGGCGAATGTCACTTGCTGACTACATCCAAGGAGCAGTGTCTCCCTGTATCCTGACCCCTCCGAGGGATTAAAATATTTTAAAAACGTCTGCATAGCCTGGCCTGCGCGGGTCAGTGTTGAGCACCGACCTATGAACCAGGAGGTCACGATCTGATTCCATGTCAGGGCACAGGCCCGGGTTGTGAGCTCCAACCCCAGTAGGGGGCGTGCAGGAGGCGGCTGATCCATGATTCTCATCATCGATGTTTCTCTCTCCCTCTCCCTCTCCCTTCCTCTCTGAAATCAATAAAAACACATATTAAAAAATTAAAACATCTGCATAAAAATCCTTTCTCCAAGGACGGGGCGACCCCAGAGCCTGTGGGTGTCCACGCGCCAGGCTCGGTTAGGTCCCTGCAGGTGCCCTCGGCGCAGGCCACCCCCAGCCCCGCCCCCCGGAGCGGCGCCTGCGCGCAGCAGGCCGCGTGGGTCGCAGCGGCGCGTGCGCAGAGGAGCTGCGCCGGGACGGCACGCCGGTCGGAGCTGCGCCTGCGACGTACGCGAGGCGGAGACGTCGATGGTAACGTCATGGAGCGCGCCCCGCGCGGACGTCCGCCCCGAACTGGGGGCCGGAGGCGCTCGCGGTGCGGAGGGGGCGGAGGGCGCGAGGGCAGTGCTACGGCGGCCGCGCGGGGCCAAACGCCGCCGGGCGCGGGAGCCCTGGCCCTTCGGGGCGGGTGGGGACGCGGGAGCCGCCAGGCCCGCAGCCACCGTGCGTGGGTACCATGCGGCCGCCCTGCTCCGGGAGCCCCGAGGGACCACGGAGCCCGCAGGCCGGGACGCCGGCGCGGAGAGGGCACCCGGTGAGCGGGATGGCGGGGCGGGGCGGGCGTCTCCAGGGCAACGGGCGGGCGCGGGCGGCGCGTCGGTCCTGCCCTCGCGGACGCCGGTGCCCCCAGAGGCCCGAGGGCAGAGTCGCCTCACGCCCGGCACGTGTTGATCGGAGAGTCGTTGCCACCGGCGCGGCTGAGCGCCCGGGAAGATGGGGCCTGGGGCGGTCGGCGGGATGGAGCCGCTGCGCGGCGGCCCCGCGTAAGGCCTCGGCCGCCTCCCCGACCCCCAAGCCCGAGGCGTGGGCGTCTTCGGGCTGCTTTGCCCGCGGGCCCCGTGGAGATGGGAGGCGGGCCGGTCCCGCTGCGTAAAGTGAGGGGCGGCGGTGCGCGACCCTCCCGCCCAGGGCACCGGGGTTGTGGGGGGGGCGGGGGGGGCGAGGCCGAGGCGGAGCTGGAAGGAGCCGCCGGGAGCGCGGGCAGCTGCTGTGAGACCAGGTTCTGGCCAAACCCTGCGGGGAGGGCGGGGCCTGTGGGCGGGGGATGCCGGCCTCCCCACTCCTCCGCCTCCGGCCGGACAGCTCGGTGGCCATTTGCTCGGACTGGCGCCGGAGAGGGCACTTGGAGAGGCCCCCTCACGGCCCGCAGCTGCCGCCCCCCTGAAGGCAGGCAGACGCCTCGGGTGCTTCCCGGCAACCTGTCCACATTCTGCCCTTCAGCGCTGTTTCCATCCACAGATGTAGGCAACCTCCGACGGCGATTCCCACGTAACCTGGAGCCACTGCCGCTTCTCTTGTCCTCGAGGCCGGTCTGCACGCCCTGCGTCCTGCGGACACACCAGCAGGCGGTGGCCGCACCTGCCAGGCATGGTGGGTCCTTACACCGCACCCCCTCGACTTTGCAGAGCTGTCTAGCTCCCAGCACCTGGGTGACAAGTTGCTGAAGTGAATTGCTCCGCGTGTGCCTGGGGGCACCCCCTCCCGCGTCCTGGCCCTGCAGGGTGCCCCTGAGGGACTTTTATTCCCCCTGGATAAAAGGGGCTCCGTCCAGGCAGGGCTAGGCACCCAGATGAAAGCGAGAGGGTGAGTAGGAGTGACTGGCAGCCTGTGGAGGGCGAGCTTAGCCGGGGCTCCTGTCGTTCCTCCTCGGTTTCGGCGTTGACTGCTTCCAGGGGCCCACCCGCCACCGTGGCCCGCTCCCCGGTCCCCGGTAGAATGAGCCCTGTTTCCAGTGCCTGTGGTCCCTCTGGAGTGTCCTCAGAGCGTCTGTGCAGGTCCGGCATCCTGCGCTCGGTGCCCCTGCGCCCAAGGCCGGCAGGCGCCCGGCAGGGACGGCTCCCTCGCTGGCTGCTCCCCGGCTGACCCAGCTCCTCTGCTTGTCGCTCCTGCAGGCCCCCGCCTCCCCCGCCGCGGGCTCGCGGGCCTAGGTGCCCATGACGCTGACCACCGCCTGGACGCCGCGTCGGCCGCCAGCTAGCGCCAAGGCCCCGATGCCGGTCATGCCCATCCCCCGGCGGGTGCGCTCCTTCCACGGCCCGCACACCACCTGCCTGCACGCGGCCTCCGGGCCCCTGCGCACCTCCCGCCTGGCGCGCACCAAGTACAACAACTTCGACGTGTACGTGCGCGCGCGCTGGCTCTACGGCTTCATCCGCTTCCTGCTGTACTTCAGCTGCAGCCTCTTCACCGCCGCGCTGTGGGGCGCGCTGGCCGCGCTGCTCGTCCTGCAGTACCTGGGCGTGCGCGTCCTGCTGCGCTTCCAGCTCAAGCTGTCGGCGCTGCTGCTGCTGCTGGGCCGCCGGCGCGTGGACTTCCGCCTGCTCAACGAGCTGTGGGTCTACGGCATCCACGTGACGCTGCTGCTGGTGGGCGGCCTGGGCTGGTGCTTCATGGTCTTCGTGGATATGTGAGCGCCCGCGCGCGCGGCCCGGGCCGGCTCGGTTCCCGGCCAGTGGGCCGCTGCCTGCGGCCGGCCGCTCCTTGACCAGGTAGCTCAGGGCCTGGCCTTTCACGCTACGTCCGGTAGCTGGTTCTCTGCCCCGGAGAGGAGTGGGCTGTGACTTCTGTGCATGGACGCTGCGCCCCCCCGTCCGCTGACCCCCCTGTGCGTGCATTCAGGGGGGCACTCACCCTTGGCCACCCCCATGGCTCCAGCCCGCACTTTCCCAGCCCGTACTTGGGGAGCCTCTGTGTCCCGTCCCCTCCCCAGGACACAGGCGTCCCCAGTGGTGTAGGGGTGTGCTGCCCAGGAACAAGTCTGGAGGGGGCTTCCTGGACTCGCCGGGCCCCAGCCGTAGGGAAGCATCAGGTCCAGTCACCACACTGCCACAGGGCCGCCCCGACAGCACCCTGAGAGGTGGCCATGTTGCCTAGTGACCACCATGGGGTCTGAGTCCGGCCAGTCTTCAGGGCCTTGTTTGTGCAGGCGCCGTCAGATCCGTCTTCCTCCTGGGCAGGTCGGGGGTGTCAGGCCCCTTCACATGCGGGTTTCTGGGGAGGCACCTCAATCCCTCTCTGGCTCTGGGGGCTGCTTTTGGTCAGAACACAGAATTGGGACGCGTGTCTGGAGCAGATGTCGGAGGTCTCGGGCCGTGCGCTGAGTGTGCACCACGAGACGTGGGCAGACCTGCGTTTAAGGCACCACTTAGTGTCGAGGGGTGGCCCGGGGCTGGCTCTCTGGGTGAGGGGCGAGGCCGCCCCTTTGCTCCGGCCCCGGGGCGGTTAGAGCAGCTGGGGAGTGGAAAGCAAAAATGAATGTCCACAGGGACTGGCGGGGAAAGAACAAAGGGCCGGTCGTCCTGGGGGCTGTTTTGGTCACAGAGCCACTCCAGAGCCAGCTGCTATCCCGACCCTTCCTCTGGCCTGCAGCGAGTGGCCACCGTGGGCCTCCTTGGCCAGTGGGCGGGCACTCTGAATAATTCTGCTGGGACAACAGGCAGAGTGTCCCTTTGACCCTGCCTGGCCAGGGAGGCCAGTGGCCCCAGGGGGACTGTCGGGACAGTTATGTGCCACTGGAAGGAACCCCAAATCAGGTAGAAAAAGCAAAAAGCACTTGGCTGTCATCATGCCCCTCCGTTTTGGCCGGCTCTGCTGGACGGTGGCCAGCCTGAGGTCAGTGGGAGGCTCCTGGAGGAAGGAGCTGAGGCGCTGACCCTCGGGGACCCCGCAGCGCTGCGGAGCATCTCTTGCACTAAGTCATGCTGTTTCCTATAAGCTTTGTTTTGTGTTAATTATTCACGCTGCTCAGATCCTTCGAAGTCCCCTGACTGAGGTCGGCGTGAGCACACCATGGGGAAGGCAGGAGGGTCTGCGTGTGTGCCACCGTGGGTGTCTGCGCGGCAGTGCTAGGAGTTGACACGCTCAATGAGCAGTTGCCCGGGGTCTCGAGTGCCTGTGAAATTCTTTATGAAACGAGCCACCTGCATTAAACTTATTTTTTTAATGTGTTGATGGAGTGATTGCTTGAGGCTCAAAAAGCTTATTCTTTTTTAAGGATATTAACAACAAACAAATAGAATTTGGCACGTTTTAGAACAGTCATCTGCGATGTGGGGGAGGGGGGGAGGGCCTGCCTTGACCCGAGGCCACGGGTCCACGGTGGGAGCCTGCCCGTCCACGGGTCCACGGTGGGAGCCTGCCCGCAGACGTGGCAGGATGGCAGTGAGAACTTGTCAGCGGCCCGAGGGGCCTCCCTGGGCTCCGGAGCTGAATCCCACCAGCAGATGGGGTGTGGGCCCTTAAATGGATGGGGGACTCCCTCGCAGACCGGGGAGTGGGAAGGGCGTCTGGCAGTCACCCTGAGGGACAGGGTGTGTGCAGGAAAGGAGGCAGAAAGTTGCCATTTCTTGAGTTGTGTGTGTTGGGGTGACATTGTTAATACAATCAGATAGGCTTCAGGGGTACAAGTCTACAGACGTCACCAGTACATCGTGTTGTGCTCTGCACCCCCAGTCAATCTCCCGTCGCCGTTGATCAGCCCTGCACCCTCTTCCACCTCCCACCCCCTTTCCCTCTGGTCACCACCACACGCTGCCTGTGTCAAGGGTATTTTCCCAAGTTACAGTCTCGTTTAACCGGAAAGCAGGTTGAAACATGAGACACGATTCCTCAGAAAGCGTCTGTGAAGGTTTCCCTGGCTTCTGTGCAGGGGACAGGGGTGGTGTCCGTCAGAGCAGCCGATGGCCAGAAAGTGACCTTGAGGCCTGCCTGCTGTTTCTGGACTTTTGAGGAACTAAACGTTTTAGAAAAAACCCGACTCATTTTGTGGCCAGCTGTTGATGGCGGAGTTGGTGAAATCCTCGCCAAAGCCTCAGCCGGAGCCACAGGCGAACGTCCTGTGACAAAGCCTAGTGAGCTGGGGGTGCTCTGCCGGGCCCGGGAGCCCAGATGTGGGCACAGGAGGGCACCCGGGGCGAGCCCTCCCAGGCACTTGCCTCCCGGGAGTGGTGGCAGGGCTGCCAGTGCTGCCCCACGTTGGTCTTGCCACACCGGCCGCCCCACCCGCTCTGCCTCGTTTTGGGGGGCTGCAGTGGCCTCCCCAGGGGTCCTCTGGGCCAGTGCTGTTCAGTGTGGGAGCACCGGACCCTGAGCCCTGAGCTTGGGACCAGGGGCTGCTGGGGCCGAGCAGCTCGAGGCTGAACGGATTGGGCCCCAGCTGGCTCGGGTCGCCTCACGGGATGATAGCGTCGTGTTCGGTGTGCCGCAAGCCCCTCCTGCCCCCTGCACGACTGTCACCACTTTCAAAGACGCCGGCAGAGTGGCCGGCGGGGAAGGCAGGGCCTGCACAGAGCCCTGGTCCCCAAACTGCTCTAGTTGCCAGCTAGGGCTCTGCCAGAGAAGGGTTGGGCTGGGGTTGGGGCCTTGGGGGGCGGGGGGGGGGGGCGGTTAGCTCTGCTGGAGGGGGAGACACAGGGCCTGCAGGCCTCAGGACAGCAAATGACCTGCGTGGTTGGAGCTTCTGGAGGGTTCCTGATCCTGGAGTGAGGCGCCAGCAGCTGCAGGGGCTGGGGCAGGTTTGGGGCAGGACTGGTCCTTGCAGAGCCTCCAGGCCTCGGCTGCCGCTCCCTCCTCGCCCCCCGCCCCCAAGGCCCCGCTGCACTGAGTAGAGAAGTGGTCAGGAGGCGGGCAGTCAGGTCCGGGACCTGGGACGGGTGAGGAGGGCCACAGCAGGACGGGCAGGTGGGTGACGATGGGACTCCAAGGCCAGGGAGTGCCCAGAGGACCGGAGTTGGCAGTGCCGCCTGGTGGTGGCAGCACCTGCAGGCTGGTGGCTGGAGAGCACGGGCTGTTGATTTGGGGTCAGGAGCTGGGCCCTGAAGCCCCGTCGTCAACCTGGAGGGTGGAGGGTGGGCAGCGTGGACCAAACCACGGTGGCCCAGGGAGAGCAGCCCGAGGGAGCTGGGCGCAGTGGCTGTGGGCGTCGGGCACGGGAGGCCGGGAGGCCCAGGAAGGAGATGGCCACGTCGGGGGGAGGGCAGTTGCTGGCAGGAGGACAACAGGAGGCTTCCCGACTTCAAGGTGGGAGGGAGGTCAGGGCTGGGGCCGGAGGTCGGGGCTGGGGTCGGAGGTCGGGGCTGGGGTCGGAGGTCGGGGCTGGGGCAGAGAAGGGACAGGAGGGGGAGCAGTTCTCCCTTGGACAAAGGTCTGAGAGCTCCGGGGGGCTCCCTGGGGCCAGGTGCGGGGGTGTCTGGGCGGGAAGAGCTGAGCCAGCCCAGCTGCCAGGCCCAGTGATGGAAATGAGCAGCCCGGGGGTGAGGGGCTGGGGTGGGGCGAGATGGGGTGATGCTTTGGAAGTTTCTAGAAACCACAGGCTTATTTGAGAAGGTCTGGGTGCTGTCCAGGCTCCTATGTCCCCCACCTCCCTCCCCCCCAGGTGGTGGCAGCGGGCTGGACAGCCTGGGGGAGGGCCAGCCCCCACCCCCGGGAAGCCGGCGGCCTCGAGTGACCGAGTCCCTGCGGAGGACAGGGCCGCCCACGGTATTGATGTGCCCTGACCTTGAGCGTCCCCGCGTCCAGCCTGTGATTGGAGGAGGGGAGAGGATGGCAGGGCGCTGTGCTGACTCGGCACTTTCTGGGAGGGAGCGTGCTTCCATCTGCAGAGGCCTGTTCTGTCTCCCTGTTGGTGCCGTTCGGAAGGGCCTCTCCGCGAGCCCCTTCCCCACCCGCCAGGATGGCCCTGCCCCTCCTGCACCGGGCTCCACGCGGGGGCGCTGGCTGCAGGAGCCACCGTCCGGAGCCCCGCAAGCTGGCAGGCCTCCCAGCAGCTCCCCAAAGAGGAGCAGGAGGCGCTCCCCCTCACCAGCATCCTTCCTGGGAGGGGCAGGGACACACAGGGACAGACGGAGCCGCTGACTCAGCAGCTCCTGGCTGGCCCCTCCCCCCGCCCCAGCGGGCAGCATGCCCAGGCCTGCTGGCAACTGTGCCACACGGGCCTCTGGCAGGTTGCTGTGGCTCTCGGTGTGTGGCCC
Organism: Myotis daubentonii; assembly: GCF_963259705.1. Classification (NCBI taxonomy): domain Eukaryota; kingdom Metazoa; phylum Chordata; class Mammalia; order Chiroptera; family Vespertilionidae; genus Myotis; species Myotis daubentonii. The sequence goes on along the minus strand of NC_081850.1, from coordinate 82,382,745 downwards.
ACACTGCGCCTGGGATGGCGGCTGGGCTGGGGGCGCTGCCACGGGCCAGCTGCCAGCACCCCACACGGTCTGCAGCAGAAGTGGCCTCACAGGGGAGCGCATGGGTATTCGGGCTACCGTGCGTCCTAAGCCGAGAGATGGCGATACACCGTGGGGGCCCATGCAGTACCCCAGATGCCCAGGTGACCCATCCAGCCCTTGTCACTTGCCACCCAGCAGGGATCGGGCGGCGACTAGCCAGCCGATGTGAGCAGCCCTGGCCAGAGGGGGACAGGATGTGCCTGAACCCCAAAGCCCAGCATGGGCTAGGTTTGCTCCTAACTGCAGTGGGAACCCCCCGTGGACATGGTGCAGAGAGGGGTCAGTGTCCCCACTGCAGACAGGGCTGTGGGTGTGGGACAGACACCTGGGGAAGGGTGGAGAGCAGTGCAGGCCTGGAGCCCAGGAAGGTGGGGGGCTGGGGGGACTAGGAGAAGCCACAGGCGCCCCATGGACGGTTGGTCCTGCCCCACCGCCCTGTGGTCTGCCTGGAGACTCAGACAGGAGCCCCGATGCTGAAGGGTGGGTCTGAAATGTCTACGGCCACAGTCCCATCAGCTGCACGCTGCCGCACCCACTCTGAGCACGTGCCCCACTCTGCTTTCTTAGAATATGAACCACCAGCCGTGGCTGAGAGGCCTTGTGACTGTTTACACAGAAAGCCACCGCCAGCCCAGCCGCCATGTCCAGGGACAGCAGCAGTGGGCAGCCGAGTGGCCTTAGGAGGCGGCCTGGCTCCAGGACCCAGTGGCACCCTGCTCCCCCGTGTCCCACGATGGGTGGGGGGCTCCTCCAGGCCCGGGCTCCTGCCTGCCGTCAGGGGGCTCTGCCTCCTGTACCTCCGGCCACGGAAAGCGGTGTGAAGTGTGAATTAATTATGCACAGCAACCTGTGACAGACATGATGGTGACATGAATTATTTGTATGTTTTCACATTGTCCCGGAATAACCCTCGGTGCTCCCCGCTGCTTCCGTGCAGACCAGGAGCATGCTCTTCCTCGGTGAGGCCACACCTGAGCGATGCAGCCAGAGCAGCCCCTGGGTCCTCGCATTCCTCCCGCCGTGCAGCTGGGGTGGCACACATGTGTGCGCCCATGTGTGCCTGCCCACGTGTACATACCTGTGTGTGCATGTGTGTACATGCCCGGGTATGTCTCTGTGCATGCATGTATGTGCCTGTGCACATATGCCTATGTGTGCTTTCCGCTGTCCTCAGGTTCCAGTCCTGGGCTGTGCACCTGAGTTGGGCAGAGCAGGGTGGTGGGTCCTGCCCCCCCCCCCCCATGCTTAGCGCTCCCTCTAGGTGCTGTTGGAGAAGGAAGGGGTGGGGGCCGCGCCCCGTGGTCAGATTCCCCTGGTGCTGAGAGGCAGGGGCGCCCGCTTTGGGGTCAGATGGCCAGTGTCTGAGCTGATTTGCATGAAGAAGGGCCTTGTTCAGCGCCTGCTGCAAGGGTGTCCGCTTCCCTCCACGCCCACCTCTTCCTGTGAGATAAGGGACAGGAAGCCAGGGCCTTGCAGCCTGCAGTGGACAGGGCTCTGGGGAGCGCAGCCTGAGTCCAGCATCCCGGGGGGGGGGGGCAGCCAGGCCCCAGGTGCGTGCCCCCCCTCTGGGCAGAAAGGCCCTCGGGGCCCAAACCCATTCTCCTATTTTGACCTCCGGTCTCTAGGGGTCAGCCTGGAGGGGGACACCGCCCTTCCCCTGAGCACTGCGCCCACACACAGTTGAATGAACCGATGGGGGGTCGCCTGGTCTTCGTCCGTCAGGCTGCTGTGATGGGGGCTCAGGAGCAACAGACATTTACGTCTCAGTCTGGAGGCTGCAGGCCCAGGCCCAGGCCCAGGCCCAGGCTGAGCTGGTGTCAGCTTGGCTTCCTGGTCTACAGACCACCAGCCTCGGGACAAGGGGCCAGGGGCTGCCTGGAGCCTCCTTCTCAGGCGCTGATCCCAGTCACAGGCTCCACCCTCACACCCCAATCACCTCCCAAAGGCCCACCTCCCACAACCTCACTGCCAGGAGCCCAGCCTAACCAACTGGGGGTTAGGATTCAGCATGAATTTGGGGGGACACACCAGCAGACAGTAGCATGTCCCTGGTGTCCCGGGCCTGTCGGTAGGACCCTCCTCACTGTATGGATGGTCACGTCCAGGGTCACTCCGTGCTCAGAGCTGGGCCTCCCAGGCAGGACGTCTCCCACAGAAGGGCCTGGCCCCGCAAGTCCTTCCACCTGCTCATCTGGGTGTTTCCAGCTGCTGCCGCTGAGCTCAAGCCCCGCCCAGCTCTCACCCGTGTCCAGGCTGCGTGCCCACCCTGCATGCCTAGGAGGAGGTGACCCAGCAGCCACCCGACCCTCAGCCTCTCCAGAGCAGGAGGCAGCAGCTGCTCAAACAGCTGCTCCAAATGTTGGAGGGAAATTTAGGACAAAAAAGGGAGAAGCTAGGAGGATCCGATTTAAACCGAAGAGGCACACGTGCTGCCCTGATTCTCGCTCAGGAACCAAAATACTCACCCAGTTTCCTTCCATGCGAGTCCAGACCTGCCTGGAAGAGCTCACAGAGGCCCCCTGGTCCCCGGCCGCCCTCAGCTGCCCAGGGCACGCCCCGCTCACTCAGACCGGGTCATCCGACCCCAGGCCTGGCTGAGGCCCAGGGGTAGGGAACATGAAACACCTGTGCAGACAGGCACCCCTCCCACCCACCCTACCCCTTCCCAGGTCCTGCTTGCCTTGGCTCAGGACACAGGGCCTGGGAGGCGGAGCCTGGGTCGGGATGCCTAGAGCTGGCCGTGCCTAGTGGTCAGCTTGGGCTGCACAAGGTGGTTGTGAAAGCAGAGGCCGCCCCCGGAGGAGGCTTTTTGGAAGGAGTCGGGCCCAGGTGTGCAAATCTCCACCTTCAGGGCTGCCTTGAGCAACTTGCAGCGGCAGGATAAGGGCCTGCTCTCAGTGTGGCCGCTGGGGTGAGCCAGGGCGGTGGGGGCCTCCCTGGTGCAGGCTCCCTTGCACCCTGGTGGAGGTGCGGGCAGTGCCCCCCGCTGGGCCCAGTGCAGGACAAGCTGTCCCTGTCCGGGTGGCGCAGCTGCGGCCTCTCGGGAGCCCATTTGTGCCTCAGTGACAGGCCTCGAGGGCCTGAGTAGGAGTTGAACTGGACGTGTGCCCGCCCTGGTCTCTACGGTGAATGAAGAGCCAGGCGAGCTCTCCGTTTTGGAAGTGAGGGGCTGCATGGTGAAGGGTGTAAACCCAGCTGCCTGTTCACCCCTCAGCTGTGAGGCCCAGGGAGCCCTCCTCTGGGGACTGAGGGGGCAGCTCTGTGGGTGGTCACAGAGGCCCTGCTCCAGTGTCTGCAGCTGCTCACACCCTCAGGAGCACTGGGCTGGCAGTGTGTGTGTGTGTGGGGGGGGGGGCGGCAGGGGCAGGGCAGGCTCCCCCATCGGCACCGGGGGCCCTGTGCCCTCAGTGCCCCAGGCTCCCCTGTGGGCTCCTTCCAGCCGGCAATCACCGCTCCTCTCCCGTGGGTGCCCTGGTGCATGGTGGTGGCTGTGCTCCCTGAGATGAGCCGCACCCTGGGCTCCTGGCGGTCCGGCCAGGTGTGGTGAGCAGTGTTGCTGGCAGGGCGGGCGGTGGCCCCAGGCAGGGGCGCAGCGGAGCTGGCTTCCTGGGCCTGAGCTCCAGCCTGTGGAGCCGAAGCCTCATCCTGGGGATGCCCCCCCCTCCCCATGTCACAGAGGCACCAGATCCTTGGTGAGATGTCCAGGTGGCAGGGTGGCCGGCAGGGTCTCGGGAATGAGGGCCAGAGAGGTCGGGGCCAGCATTCAGCCTGAGGACACCCCCTGGGTAAGTGGATGGTGCGGGCTGACCCTGACCAAGGACACCAGCAGCGAATACAACATGGGGGGGAGCCTGGCTCTGCCCAGAGAGGGGGCTCTGCTAACAGCCACATCACTGCAGACCCCAAGGGCACCCCCCACCCCCAGTCTGCCTCACAGGACCAGATCCGATCTGAATGCAAGGGTCCTGGGATTGCCCTGCTGCCGCCCCTGCAGACACCCGACTGGAGACTCTACCTGGGCACTAGGTTCCCTGGAGCCAGGGTCTGAGCTGCCAGTGTTTGTCCCGTCCACCCGAGTACCTGGCCACAGCTGGTGGTCAGTGGGGCACTCAGGTCTCAGGTAGGGCCTAGGGGAGGGCAAAGGAGGGGGGGGCTCCAGAAGCCGCACAAAGGTCTTGGGAGGAGGAGGGTAAGTCAGCTGTGTGGCCAGAACAGGAGCGATTACGACAAGATACACTGTCGGATTTGGGGCCATGGTGACCGCTGTGGACAGCAGGGCCCTCCATCCCGTGCCCTTGACTCTGCCCCATTAAACGTCCACTCCCACCCTAGACAGGGGGCCATGGTGCAGGGTGTGCTGTGGGCTCCGACCGGTCAACGGGACAAGGGGCAGTGCCGTCCATGGTGCTGAGTCTGTTCCCAGGCCAGCGGTCCCGGCCAAAGGACTGGCCCTGCCTGCTGACTGGGCGCCCTGGACACTGCGGACAGGGAAGAGGCACCAGAGCTCAGACAGGTGGGCAGCTGTCTGGGCCCTTGTGATGCAGCTGTGCCAGATATCGCCAGGGGCCAGGGATAGGGCCTGAACCCTGGGGGAGCCTGCCCCTGGGGCCAGAGCTGCCAGGGACCAAGCTGGGCTGAGTGTGGGGGCCACCGAGGGGCCCAAGCAGGGGAGGGTGTGCTCTGCCGTGGTCACAAGCGTCTCCCGTTGCCTGTGCACAAAGACTGGGCGGAGGAGGGGGTCAGCTGTGGGCCTGCAGCAGTGACCTGAGCAGGGGCGTGGGCCAGGAGAGGGAGTGGCTGTTGGGTTCCTGCCCCAGCTTTAAGGCGGAGCCGTCAGCCTGGGGAAAGATTGCATCTGGGGTCAGAAAGGTGACAAGAAGCCCCAGGTGCCTGGTCCGGCAGCTGGAGGGATGGGGCTTCCAGGACCAGCTGCCGTCCTCTGTGTGGAGGCGGGAGGGCAGTTCTGAGGCGCAGTGAGGGGCCCTGTCCTGTGGGGTGAGAGGTTCTATGGGGTCCTGTTCCGCACCAGGTGGCAGCCAACAGGCAGGCGGGGAACAAGGGGTCCCAGACTGCGAGAGCCAGGGCTGCAAGAGGGATGTCTGACTGCTGGCTTAAGCTGGCAGGTGGACATCCCCCGAGGGGTCCCAGACTGTGAGAGGGCGCAGGTCAGGCTGAGGGGTCCCCCCTCCCCCCAGTACCTGAATAATCACAGATCAAATGAAGGACAGGAGCTTCTCAGCCCCATCCCTCAGGGGTTCAGGTTCTCTCCACCCAGTAAGGCATGCCGGGGACCCTGTGTGAGTGAGCCCTTCCAGCTGCCTTTCAGTAAAACAGGAAGAAAAGGAGATCATTATGAAAACTGGTGGACACACACACACACACACACAGCACGCAGCAGCGGCTTGAAGATGTGCAGATGCAGGTGTAGGGCAGGTGTGCCCAGCCCCACGGTCTGGAGGTTTCTGGGTATCTGCTGCCTTCTAAATACTTTAATATTTCCACATGCCCTTCACTAAGGAAGCATTTCATGGACATTTAGAAAATAAGCGATGACAACCTGAGTGTACAAGCACTTGGGGCTGCTCCCCAGGCGGGCAGGCTCCCCAGCGACCCCCTCGCCCTGCCCCCACCTGCTGCTAGGGAGACAGTCACCCCTCCAGGTCCTGGCGGGTCCCCTCCTCAGCGACCCCCTGGCTAAGGGAGGACCTGAGGGAGTGGATGGCTGCTTATGGCTGGAAGCAGGTAGCATCTGTCTCTGCGCACACCTGTCATATGTGGCAGCCAACTTCCCAGGACCCAGGGGAGTCGGCACGGCTGACATCGTGAACAGCACTGAGGAGCCTCGGGAGTCCTGGGCGGCGGAGCTGTGGGGCCCAGGCACCGTCCCCTCCCGCCTGGCCCCCGGGCTCTGCTGGCCCCTGGCGTGGGCAGTTGACCTGCTTCTCTCACCTGCACCTCCTGGGCCAGGAGCACAAGCCACACCACCTGACCGTGTCTCAGGAACACAGACTACCCCGAGGGCTCGGATGGCAGTGGGACCTGGGACCCTGTCTAGGAGTAAGTGGGGTTCCGGGGGGGTGCCCAGAGTCCTTGAGGGTTCAAGCTGGGACTGGGGGTCAGTCTGCGACCACGGTCAAGTACCTAGCATGAGCCTGGGGACCAGGGATATTTGGACGAAGGCTCTGACACGTGTCCTAGGAATGACCTTGGCTAACTGTCCTGCAGGGCTTTAGCGTCTGACCCCCACGGCCCGAATGTCATCTGGGAGGGTAGGGGGCGCCTTGCTCTTCACTTACCCCGTGCTGGGGACCACTGTCCTGGTGCCACCCCCATTTTCCTGCAAGGCCCCGGGTGGGGGGGAGGGAGCCAGGCCGACTCAGCCCTGGGGGAACCATTGCAGCCGTCCTGACCCCTGGCTGCAAGGCAGGTGGAGGCAACTTGGGGGCGGCGTCTGTGGGTCCCTCCGGGTGTGTGGGCGGCTTTATTTCTGCACTTGTTTTAGAACCGCACCTCGTTCACCAGTGAGCGGGTGCTCACACCCGCCTGAAAGCAGACCGTCCCGCCGCCCGCAGTGCCAGGCCTGTGCCCAAGGGCTCCCGCACCGCAGCTTTCCCGGCCGCCGAGTGTCAGCCTCGGCGAGGCGCGCACCCCTTCGGCCGGAGCCCCACTGGGCGCGCATCCTGCAGGCTGCTCCGTGCCAGCGCGGCCGCCCGCCGCGGGGAGGGGCGCACCGGCGGGAGTGGAGGGGGCCGGGCCTCCCGGGTCCGTGCGGGTCGGCGCCGCGGCCCTCACCTGCCCGGCTGCCCGGCCCAGTGCGCGGTGCAGGGTCCGACCCCTGGAGCTCCGGAAGGCGGCGCTCGGGGCGGGGGGCTGCCACGCTCGGAGCCCCTGACCCCACGCCCCGGCCACCCCCTCCTGGCTCCCTACCCGGGGTCCCCGCTCCCCGGGACACCCGTCCGGGCTCCCCCTCCCAGGCCCACCTGGTGGCGAGCGCGCGCGGCCGGGCGCTGTCCCTTTAACCGCCCGCGCCTCCCCGCGCCCCGCCCCGCGGTGCGGCCGGTGCCGGGCGAGGCGGAGAAAGTCCATGTGAGCGCAGCGCGGACGCGAGACTTCCTGCCGCCGCGGCCGCCCCGCCGCAGGCCGCCCCGGGCCGGGCCCGCAGGTACGCCCCTCGGCCCGCAGGCGCCCCCTCGGCGCCCGCAGGCACCCCCTGGGCGCGGGGTCCCCGCACTTCCCCGAACTCCGCGCCGCCCGCGCTGCCGCAGTGTCCGCCGCCGGCCCGCAGCCCAAGTTCGCGCGGCGCCCGCCCAGCCGGGGTGCGCGGGGCCGGGGTCTAGGGGGCGCCCCGACCGAGCCGCACCCCCTCCCCGGGCGTCTCCCTCCCGCCGGCCTCTCGGGACACTTGCCCCCCCCTTCTCCTCCCCCGCAACTGGGCCGACCGAGCGCATCCGCGGGGCGGGGAAGCCGGGTGCGTTGGGCCCGGGGCCGGGGCTGGGGACGCACCCTCGCACCCTGGCTGGCGTCCAGGCGGGTCCCCATCCGTCGGGCCTTGCGCCACTCCTTCCGGTCCCGGTGGGACCCCTTCGTGGGCATCACCGCCCCTGTTCCGTCTTCGCGCGAACCCCAATCGGGGAGGGAGGATGGGGTACCCCCCTCCGCACTGGAGGAGCCTGGGGCGGCTGCACTGCCAAGAGGGGTCCCCCTGCCATCGCGGTCGTGCCCTGCGTGAGGAGGTCCAGGGCGCGGGCCCCTCCCAGGAAGCCCAGGTGTGAGCCCTGAGCCGGCTGCGCACGACTCTTGGCCGGCCGGGGGACCGGCGCCGCGGGTCAGTGGGGTGAGCGGGTCACGAGGTCAGAGGTCACCTCCGGTTCCGCCCGGGCTCCCCGAAGCGCTGTCTTGGGCTGGTGAGTGCCCGCTCTCCCCGGGATGGCTGCAGGCCGGCCCCCGGGAGCTGGGTCCCTCGGCGCCCCCTCCCCCTCCCCGTCCCCCTCGGGCCTCCAGGCCTGAGATGTTGCCCCATGGGCATGTGGCGCCCTCTTCCCAGTGGTATTTCCCGCGACTGTTGGGACCCACCCGGGCCTCCTTTGGCTGCTTGTGGTCCCTGAGTCCGTGGGGGTGGGGGGTGGGGGGGTGAACCGGGAGGTGGGGGATAGCTGCTTTCTGCCACCCCCACCCCAGCTCAGAGCGCACCATCCAGGAACGGGGCCTCCCTGCGGCTCCCCTCCTCTCCCTGCGGCTCCCCTCCTCTCCCTGCGGCTCCCCTCCTCTCCCTGCGGCTGGCAGGCTGGTCGGCGGAGGTTTCTCTCCAGGTCTCCCCTCCCCCCGCGGAGAGGCTGCCTCCATTGTTGGCCCCATTTTCCGGATGAGGAAAGGAGACTTGGCAGCAAGGAGGAGAAGGGTCAGGCGGCTGCGCTCCTCCCAGCTCCCAGCACACCCTCCCTTCTCCTCCCCCCACCCCCCCACCCCCCAACCGCTCCATGGTGCCCCCAGGCCTGTGGGTATTTCCCCGGGGCCATTCCACGGCTGGGGGCACCTTAGCTGGAGTCCGAGCCAGGGAAACAGAAGATGAGACCTAGGGGTTCGCCCCCCTGTCCCCGGGAGCCGCCGGAAGGAGTGCAGACGTAGAACGGGGGTATCACTTGTCCCTGCTCAGTGGCCGGAGATCTGTTGTCAGTGGTCACACCCAGGCCGCAGGGCGCTGGACGCATTGCCTGATACCCAGCTGGTGACGCTCCGTCCAGCCCCTGCTCGAGCCGCTCCGTCTCTGCAGGATGTGGTGCTGGGCGGTGACCGATGCTGGCACACCAGGCTGCGGCCCCTGGGTTCTTGGCCACCAGCGTGTGCCCAGGGGCCACTCGGGGAGGTGGGCCCATGGTGACTGTGCAGAACCCTTCAAACCTCTCCTGTCTTTCACCAAAACGTGAGCGTGCTGCTCCAGTAAGAGGGGCGATGGCAGTGGCCCTCACAGCCGGGTCCCCCGGACCGTTACCTCTGGGGTCCCGCTCGCCAGGCCTGTGTCACGGGCCCAGGGCCCCTCACGGGACAGAAGGTAAGCACTGGGGCATTGACCCTTTCGGGGGTGTTCCCACGCTCCCCCTGCACCTCGCCCTCTGAGGCCTGTGCTCCCCAAATGCACGGGACACAGACCTCAGACACCCGGGGCCTGGCTCCTCCACGCCTCCCTACGCCGCCCATCTGCCCCTCCGCCCCTCCTGCTCACCTGTGCTCTCTCACCTGTGCTCTCACCTGTGCTCTGGTTGGCCTTGTCTCTCCTGGCTCCTGTTGTCCCCTTGGGCTGTGGGGGTGAGAGGAGCCGCCTTGGCGGGGGTGGGGCTGGGGGGAGCGGGTGGTGAGTGTCTGCCCCACCCGTCAGATCCAGCGAGAGCTGATCAGGCCCCTCGCTCCAGACTCCAGCACCTGCCTCAGGAGAACCAGGCCCTTTGCCCCCTCCCCCCGCCGCCTCCACGTGTGACGGGCACAGGAGGGAAGGGCGGCCTGCGGGCCCAGGAACCTGGGGCTGGCTTCCAGGCCCGTCTTTGATGGGGAGCAAGCCCTGTGGTGTGGTGCACTGGGCTTTCCCGGGGCAGGGGTGTCCCCAGCTGCTCCTGGTGAGCAGAGGCTGCCCAGCCTGGCTGTAGGGGCTTGGAACGCCTGCTGGGCCTGGGGTCTGACCGGCTGGTGAGGGGCCGGCAGGGCCTGTTTGGGACCAGCTCCCTTGGGCCTCTCACCAGCCCAGCTGGCCACTTGCCTCCAGGGTCTGTGAACTGGGCCCTCCCTGGGCGCCCTCCCTTCCTCCCCGAGGGGAGCAGCCTGCCCCCTCCACCCCGTGAGGCCCCACCCCTCCGGGTTTCCTCTCTGTGTGCCGAGAGGTCATGCCCTTCCCGCCCTCCCCGCCCTCCCAGCCTTGCACCCAGGGTGCCGGCTGGGAAACAAGCTCACTCCTCACTCAAGGCCTGAGGCACTGCTCACCTCTGGGCCTGGCGGGCCCTGGGGCCTGGCCTGGGTTTCTCTGTTAGGAATTCCTGCTCTCACCAGGCCGGGGCCTGGATGAGATCACCAGTGAGATATGCTGGGGCGGCTCCCTCTGCACCTGCAGCTGCCGACAGGGAGGTGCCGGCTTCCTCTCTGCAGGTCTGGCCTCGTCTTTCAGGATCAGGCCTGGGAGCAGGTGCCCTCGTGAGGGTCCCCCCAGGCGGTCGGGGCAGGCACAGAGGGTCTAGAAGGGTCAGGGACAGGAACTTAGAGCATGGCTCCTGGTGCCTGTGGCTGGCATCCTGGGGGGAGGGAGGGACACCCGTGCCCCATGGCTGCCCGGACTGGGAGCCCTGGGAGCAGACGGACTGGGAGGGCATCTGGGCTCTCGGGGCCCCGCCCGCCCCCACCGCTGGCCGGGCCTGTGTCCAGGCCAGCAGACAGGGGCGCGTGCTCTTCAGTCTCTCCCGGGTCACGTGCGCCCCAAGGCTGTGTGAACTTGGGTGGGTAACTCACCCTCTCTGAGCCCTCCCTGTGCATCAGCATCCTTATTAGGTGCTGGGAGGCTGAGGTGAGGGGGCCTGGCCGAGGGCTCCCCGGGCCCCTCCCGGGAATGGGCTGGAGCCAGGGAGGGTCCTGGTCCTTTAAGGGGAGGCTGCTTCCCATTCTCCAGGGGGGATGGAAACGTTCTTTTCTCTGAGACGCTTCCCGGCCTCCCGGGAGCGGAGGCTGGCTCTGGCCTGGCCGAAGGAATCCTGCCCCTCCCCCGCAGCCGGGGCCCTGGCATCCAGGAGGGCACATGGCCATGGATGGGCCGGGAGCTCCTGGGCCCCGCCCAGTGCCTGCCCGGAGCCTGGGAAGCAGGCAGTGCCGGGGGCGGGGACCGCAGGGCTGAAAGTGCCCATATATAGTCACTGGGGTGAGCCACAGTTCGGGCTGTGTCCCGGGCCCAGCCACGGGTTCCTGAGGGTGGCCTGGGCCTGGGGGTGTGGTCCCGGGGGAGCCGGATTGGGGGCGGAGGGTCAGCACAAGCTTGGTGCTCTAGGAGCGTCTGTTGATTGAAAATAAAAATCTGGCCCTGGCTGGTGTGGCTCAGTGGCTAGAGCACCAGCCTGTGGACTGAAGGGTCTCGAGTTCGATTCCGGTCAAGGGCACATGATCCCCAGTGGGGGGCGTGCAGGAGGGAGCTGATCCATGATTCTCTCTCATCACTGATGTTTCCGTCTCTCCTCTCCCTTCCCCTTTGAAATCAATGAAAATATATTTAAAATAAATAAATAAAAACCCGGCCCTGAAGGTCAGGGTTGGTTGTGTTTCTGGAGAAAACGCCTTTGGAAGTTGGAGGCAGTAGTGCCGTCCAGGGCCTCCCGGGCCCCTCGTGGGCCTTGGGGGCGGGTGCCCGCTTGTCTTCAGCCCAGCCCTTGCCCACCAAAGGCCCCTCATCATGGCGGCACCCCTCCCCACCCTGTGGTACCGGGGCTCCCGCCCTGATGGCCGGTCTGTTCGGAAGGTTGGCATTTTCTGGCGTCCAGAGAGTGGGGAGCAGGGGGCTGCTGGGGCCTTAGAGGGAGCCCCCGCCACCATCGGGAACAGGAAGGCGGGTCCCGGGCCTCTCCCTCCGCCGCCCTGGCTCCGTCCTCGCCCGTCCCTGCCCGGAAGGGAGAAGGGATGGCTTTTGCTGCATTCTGACTTTCCTGCTGTTAGAAATCAGAATGTTAACATAGTTTTGCTCATTTAATTTGGTTTCCGTTGCACTGCTGAGCGCCTTTGTTAAATTCTGTATATTGATACTTTTTGTTGTTGTCAGCAGTTTTTTCTTCCCATTTTTTTTTTTTCTTTTGGATATAAAACCATTAGGGTGAGAGAAGATTAGAAAGATACATTACAATTAAAATGTTAATGAAATCTGCATCATACAACTTTGGAAACCCTTTAGGCATTAATCTTGCCTGTGTCATGTCCATTAACTCTGGCTATTCTTATTCTACACTGACCCCTGCTGAGAGATTTGTGCTATAATTGGATTTTTTTTAATAAAAAAGAAAAAAAAAGCTTTTAAGAAAATAGAGGTTGAGGGTGGCCTGGCTCCTAACTGTAGGGAGGAGAGGGGAGCCCTTGGCTTCCTCTGCCATTCGTGGAGGGGTGGGGGGCTCCCACGTGGTAGGCCCTGCCCCTCCAGCCCGCCTCGCCCTCTCCCCTCCCCAGTGGAGCCTGCTCCCAGGCGCCCTGCTCCCACTGTTGCCCCAGGGCCCACCTGGGGTGTGGGCGCTGCCAGGCCCGGTCACCTGCCAGGGGTGTCTCCTGGCTCTCGGAGGTGCCGCAGGCCACAGCTGGGCGTGGCTGAGCGAGAGTGAGGGTGAGCTCACTGTCCGGGGGGAGGGCGACGGGAGCCCCTGGCCAGGCCCTCGGGGCTTCGTGGCAGTTCCGGTGGCGCCCGAGCCTCTGGATGTGTCTCCTAGGAGCCTGGCTTCCTGGGCACTGGGGTGTCCAGCATGATGCTGGGCGGGGTGAAGGGAGCCCCTCTGCCCCCCTCTGGGGCGGTCGGGACCCGGCTAGGTGGGCAGCAGGTGCCCCGTGACCTTCTCTGCACAGACGTGCCCTTGACTGGCCGGAGCCAGCGGTGGTTCGGGTTGGGCGGCGCCGCTGGGTGAGGCTGGCTGGAGGGGCCCAGGGTACAAGGAACGGTTGGTCTCGCGGGGAAGCCGGTCAGGTGGTTGGCGGTGGGGCTGCAACTGGCGGATTTCGTGTCTGTGTGTTTGCAACACCTTCCTATAAAGGGAAACGCATCTAGAGGACGGCTCTTGTGCAGCCGCCGCCTCAGCTCCGCTGGTGCCAGAGCATCACCAGGGGCGCGTTACTGGCAGAGTATGATGCAAGCTGCCCGCCAGCAACACTCCCAGGACGGGGTGGGGCGGGCCCCGGGGGGGCACTGCTGTCCTGGGCCCCCCGGCCTCGGTCCCTGGGCTGTCTCCGGACAGGGCCCTCCCTCCCCACAGCCCTGTCCCTGGTCCAGGGCGGAAGGGGGTGAGGGGGGACTCAGGGAGGGACACGAGGGGCATCGGGACAGGTGGACCCAGAGGAGGCTCCGGAGCAGGGTGAGAGCCGGGCAGGACGCCGTGTCCCCCACCCCCGGGCCTGTCGCTGGGTCCTGATGCTTGTTAAGTGCGTGACGCCTCGGCGCTGCGCCCGGCGGGTGCGTGCTGGCCCTGCAGGCAGGCGTGGAGGAAGCTGGCCGGGGACTCCGAGCTCCCAGCACTTGCTCCTCAGCTCCTGTCCCAGACCGGCCTCCGTGCGGCAGGCGATCCTGGGACGGACTCACTCCTGGCCTTGCAGGTGCAGGGCCTGGGCAGCCCGGGGGAAGCAGTGCCTCCCTGGGGAGGGGGAGGGGCAGGAGCCGGTCGGAAAGTAGCTGCTTCATCCCCTGTCACCAGCGGCCCCGCTGGTTCTGATGGGGCCGGGCCGCAGTCCGCCAGCTTCGAGATTTCTTCCGTCGCCCTCTGTCCCACTTACTGAAGAAGCTGGACAGGGCAGGTTTGGGGTGAACATCTTCCTGACCCCACAGAGCGGGACCATGTGTGGACTCTCAGAGACAGTGTCCGCCTGGCAACCATGGGATCTTAGGGGGTCCTACACCCCAGTGCCGGCCGCCAACCGTGCTTCGTGCCGCACGGCACCTCCTGGTCAAATCACCGTGAACGGCAAGGGGGGGAGCAGGGGGCCTGGTGCCAGATGCTCCCCGCCCCCCAGCAGCTCAAAGGAGAGGCAGGCACAGCTCAGGGGCTGCTGGGACTGGACGGGCCTGACAGTTCTGAGGACTCTGTGGGGACGTGCCCTACATCGTCCACGGAGCAGGGGCAGCCGCAGGGCCGGGAATAGGGCCGGTGTTGTCTGGGGATTTGAACCCCACCCCTCACGGTGCTGCTGGGGGTCCCTGGGCCTCAGTTTCCCCATGTGTGACGTGGAGGGTGCGGACGGTGAGCTCTGAAGCAGAAACAAAGGGGGTGCATCCCACTTCCTGTCCCCTGGGGGGCTCTGTGCGGACATCCTGGCTGGAGGGTGGGAGGGGTCCCCGCCTGCTTTTCCCCTGTGACCCGCCCGCCTCCCCCTTTCCTGCCAAGCCCGCCTCCTCCGTGACCACTGCTCGGGGGGTTGCTGTGGGGTCCGAGAGCCCCCGGACACAGGGCAGTGATGTCTGTTTCCCTGTGGGAGGGGGCGGGAGCCTGTGAGCTCACCCACCATAAACCTGGAGCCTGAGACAACAGGCGGTTACCCTCTCAGCTCTGGAGCCACAGTCAACATCGAGGTGCGGGCAGGGCTGGCTCCTCCTGGGGCTCCAGGGGAACCCCTGCCTCCCCAGCTCCTGGCGGTGCCGGCAGCCCTGGCCTCCCTGGGCCTGAGACGCGTCCCTCCCGTCTCCATGTCCCGTCGTCCCTCCGTGTCTGTGCCCAAAGGTCCCTCTTCTTACCAGGACGCCCGGACTGGATGCGGGGCCCACCCGGGTCCAGGGGATCTCGTGAGACCCTAACTAATCCTGAGAGACCTTCTTTCCTAATAAGGTCGCATTCTGAGGTCCTGGGTGGACATGAATTTGGGGAGACCCTATTCAACCAGCGTGGCCGGGGCACATACAAACCCTTCAGTGCCTGGGGGGCAGGCCTTGCTGAGGCACGGCCGTGTGCTCAGCCCTATGCTTGCCCAGGAGGGCGACAGCCAGACACACGGACAGACAGGCGCCAGGCGGGCATGAGGGCCCGTGCAGGCGGGAGGTCTGGGGGGCTCTGTTGCCAGGGGCAGGGCTGGGGTGCAGGGCAGGAAACGGGGCGGCCGATGGAGGGGAGCTTCCCGAGACTGTGCCCGTGGTCACGGAGGTTTGGGGACAGGACGCAGGATTCGTGTTAATTGTTGTAACCGGTTTGGTTGGCCCGTCCGTGGCCTGTGAGGGTCCTGGGAGGAGAGGCTTGTGGCCACCGGGGGCCCCAGACTGCAGCAGAGACCCCGCCAGGTGGCCCTCTGTCCTCTCTTCCTGTGTTCCTTCCGTCCCCCCTCCCCCCAAGAAAAAAGTGAGTCATGAACTTGGGGGAAATACCAAACCAGGCAAAGAGAAAAGAACAGAGCGCCACCCGGCGAGGGCAGCTGGGTCCCTAGAACAGGCCCCAGGGGCCAGGCTGCGGGTGGCACTGCCCCCTTCCTCTGGGCTCCGGGGCTGTGTGCCCAGGAGGGTGAAGCAGGAGGGCAGGTGTCCCCAGCCTGGTGTCCCCTCCTGCGGACGACAAGTGTAAGAAGTGGGGTCCGTAGAGAGGTGGGATGGGCTCTGGTCGGGCATCTCAGTGGGTTAGAGGGTCGTCCTGATACGCCAAGGTTGCAGGTTTGATCCCCGTCAGGGCACACGCAAGAATCAGCCACTGGCCCTAGCTGGTGTGGCTCAGTGATAGAGCGTCGGCCTATGAACTGAAGGGTCCCGGGTTCGATTCCAGTCAACAGCACAGGCCCAGGTTGTGGGCTCGATCTACAGTAGGGGCGTGCAGGAGGCAGCCAATCCATGGTTCTCATCACTGATGTTTCTGTCTCTCTCCCTCTCCTTCCTCTCTGAAATCAATAAAAATATATTTAAAAAGGTAGAAAAGTAAGAAAACAAGCGAAATTTTAAAAAAATCATCCAATGAATGCATTAGTAAGTGGAATAACAATTGATCTCTCTCTAAAAATCCATCAACACTAATAAAAGAGAAAAATGGTAATTGGCGTACGAGCTACCCTTTTCATTGGCTAATCAGGGCTATATTCAAATTAACTGCCAACTAAGATTGGCAGTTAACTGCCAACAAGATGGCGGTTAATTTGCATATGTAGGCACAATGCAGGGAGGCGAAAGGGAAAGCAGGAAGAAGCCCCCTGCCACTGACAGTGATCGGAAACCCAGGGGGGAGCTAAGAGCCCCCCAGCCATGATCAGAGAATCAGGTGCCTTTTCCGCCCTGGCCAGTGATAACAGGAAGTAGGGGTGGAGCCAGCGATGGGAGCTGGGCACGGTCAAGCTGGCAATCCCGGGAGCTAGGGGCCCCTTGCCTGGGCCTAAAGCGAAGCCCACGATCGTGGGGCCGCTGCAGCTGCGGGTCCCCGCTGCCCGGGCCGGACGCCTCAGCCAGAGGCGTCCTGCAGGGCCAGGGGCGGAGCCCGCGCGATCGCGGCACCCCCCGCTGCCACTGCAGGTCCCTGCTGCCCGGGTCGGACGCCTAGGCCAGAAGTGTCAGGCCTGGTCAAGGGGCCGATCCTGCGATTGGAGGGTGATGGGGGTCAACGCCTGAGGGCTCCCAGTATGTGAGAGGGGGCAGGCTGGGCTGAGGGACACTCCCCCGCCCCCCCCACACACACACCCAGTGCACGAATTTCGTGCACCGGGCCCCTAGTATATATATAAAAGCCTAAGCCACAGTTACGACCAGTTGACCAAACAATCGGTCGACCGGTCAATATGACATGCACTGACCACCGGGGGCCAGACACTCAACACCGGAGCTGCCCCGTGGTGGTCAGTGCGCTCCCACAGGGGGAGCACCGCTGAGCCAGAAGCCGCTCCGGCTCACGCTGGCGAGCACAGCAGTGGTGGGGGAGCCTCTCCTGCCTGCAGCGGTAAGGACTGAGGGGTCCCCGACTGCGAGAGCCTGGACTGCGAGGGATGTCTGACTGCCGGCTTAGGCCCGATCTCCAGGGGCATCAGGCCTCAGCTAGCACGTGGACATCCCCCGAGGGGTCCTGGACTGCGAGAGGGCGCAGGCTGGGCTGAGGGCCCCCCCCCCAAGTGCACGAATCTCGTGCACCAGGCCTCTAGTAAATAAATAAAAGCAGAAATTTATGCTCTCCCGGTTCTGAGGCCCCAAGTCCCAAATCAGGGGACTCCCTCCCCAGGCTCTAGAGCAGCGGTTCTCAGCCTGTGGGTCGCGACCCCTTTGGCGGTCGAACGACCCTTTCACAGGGGTCGCCTCAGACCATCCTGCAGATCAGATATTTACATGACGATTCATAGCAGTAGCAGCATGACAGTTATGAGGTAGCAGCGAAAATAATTGTATGGTCGGGTCACAGCGTGAGGAGCTGTATTTAAAGGGCCAGAAGGTGGAGAACCGCTGCTCTAGGGTCTGGTGCCTCCTGGCTCTCCTGGTCCTGGGTGTGGGCTTGAGGCCACGAGCCCGAGGCTTGGGATGGCATCACGCCTGCAGCCCTTTGACGAGCAGCCCCACCCTCCCCTGCTCGCTGCGGCGTCCTGCGGTCACAGCCCGGCTCTGTGATGAGCTGCCCAGAGCCGCTGGCGGGTCAGCCAGGACCCAGGGTCATTGGAGGGTGTCAGATGCCCCTCGCTTCACAGAGGGAGACCGTCCAGAGGGGTTGGGCCGCAGAGCAGAGGGCCTTCTTGGGTTCCAGGTGCTGCCCTGGGTGGCCCAGGGGGGGACAAAGACAGCAGGTACAGCTGCCCCTCGCCCGCCCTCCTGCTCCGCCTGCTCACCTGGCCAGGTGCACCAGGTGGACAGAGCCCGGCCCTGCTCCTCCTGGTCCCGGGCCAGGCGGGGAGGGTGGGGGGGAGGGGAGGGCAGGGCAGCGGGTGCCCCCCTCAGGCCCCTGGGCATTCCTCAGGGTCTGGGCTCCTCCTCGCTGCGTCCTCACCGACTTTGTGATAATTATAACAGCGGGGGACGCGGGCGGCCTGTGATTACGTTTCTGCCGCTGATTTCCAAGAAGCCTCGCGAGGGAGTTCGTTAGAGGCGTGAGGCGGAAGCCCCAGGACGCGTGCCCAGGCCGCCTTCGGGACGCGGGGCAGGGAGCGTGGCGCCGGACGCCCGTGCCGGCGGGAGGAGGTGCCAGCGCCGGTGCCCGATGCCCGGGCCGGACTGTCGCCCCAGCAGGGAGCACGGTATGCAGGGCAGGTCATAGGTTAACTAGGTCAAGTCCCCACGCTGACCCCCCCCCCCGGCTCACCCCGCTGCTCTCTGGGCTTCCAGCCCCTGGGCTGCTGGGACCACGGTGCCTGCCTCGTTCAGAGTTTGGTCGCTCTCCTTCCTTGGCAAGCCCTTCCCGTGCCCCGGTCAGTTCCGGAATTTGTGAGCTCGGACGAGATTGTTTCTTTCCCGAGACGATTTGAGAGCCTTGACCTGGGGCTGTGGTGTCTCAGCTCAACGCTCCTGCCACCTCCATGCGTCTGAGCAGCCACCAACCAGCCAGCTGTCCCCCACCCTCCGGGGGGCACAGGGAGGGGGTGGCGTCCCAGGCCCGGAGCAGGCTTGCCCACGGCTCACAGTGGCTGCTGCCAGCCCGGCTCTCTGGGGCAGGCAGAGGTCCCTCAGGCCACGGACCCAGGTCCTGCCTCCCAGCTGCCCCTGGACCCGGTCACGGCTGGAGGACAAGGGACCAAAGTGACCTGGGCACAGGCCCTGCTCCGCCTGCCTGGCACCGGAGTCCGGCCTGCGCTGCGGGAACGTCACCTGCCCAGAAGCCGAAGGTGACGCTGGGCATTTTCTGCGAGGCTTGGCCTCCGGGGTTAGGGTGCCAGCGGCTCGTGTTTGGGGAGCCCGCAGCAGCCTCCCCTCGCTCCCCCTCGCCCGCCCTCCCTCCACCCCCATGTGCTGGGTCCCTTTGCCCTGGTCGGACGCCCCGGCGCTCAGTGACATCTCCAGGTGCCGGGCCGTAACTAATGGAGCACACACCTTGTTTCAGAGCCGTGATTGAGCTCAGATTAACATATTTACCGTCAGTGCTCCTGTGGGACCTGCTGGGAAACCGAGGTGCCACGGTGACTGCGGCGTGCGCGGTGGTGACGGCGACGGGACTCCTGCTCTCTGTGCTGCAGGGCAGGTGACCCTCGGGTGCCGCCTCCCCAGCCCCCCAGGCGTCCCTGCGGCTGTGGGACCAGGACTGCCCGGCACCCACCTGCCGGCCCAGCCAGTGCGGCTCAGTGATTGGGCGTCAGCCTATGAACCAGGAGGTCACGGTTCGCTTCTCAGCCAGGACATGTGCCCGGGTTGCAGGCTTGACCCCCAGGAGGGGGCGTGCAGGAGGCAGCCGATCAATGATTCTCTCTCATCATTGATGTTTCTGTCTCTCTCCCTTTCCCTTCCTCTCTGACATCAATAAAAACATATTAAATAAACAAAAATAAATAAGTAAAAATTGCCTTATGAATAAACTCATCAAAACCAAGCAAATTTAGCCAAAACGATAACATTCTGTGGCTTCTTTTGAGGTATAAACGGAGGGAAGTAGAGGTCCCCCCCATTTTCCGTACCTCCATGTGGGGGTGTCCCCTCCTCTCCCCTGTCAGGGTCTGGGGCAGCCAGAATGGTTTTCTGCATTTCATTTTCAGGTTGTTTGTCGTGACTATAGAAATACCTTTGATTTTTGGCTGTTTTCTCCATTGATTTTTAGAAAGAAGTGGCAGGGAGGGGGCGAGACACGTGGGTTGGCTGCCTCCCACACGCTCCCCCCCAGCCCGAGGCCTGGCCCTGAAATGCCCATTTAAGATGTCAGAAGTTCTGTTTCTTCACCTTCCGGGAACTCTCGTTATCTCAGCCCCTGAGGACGCGCCCTTTTAGAGCGTCTGTAAGTCGTGAAACCCCTGGAGGCGGGAGGCGCTCCACCAGAGCGAGGTCCGGCCTCAGCCACAGGAGGGGCCTGGGCACGGAGACCGCGCACCGTCACCTGTGCGGCCACCGAGGCCCCTGCCAGTGGCCTGGGCTTGCTGGAGGCCCGGGCAGGCTTCCTCCACCGGGGACGTGAGCCGTGCCCTCACGGACAGACAGGCCGACCGATCGGGAGGGTCGAGGTGCCGTCATCCACCCCACAGGGTCTCCCGAGGCCAGCCTGGTGGCTCTGGCCGCACCACGGACCAGAGACCTGGCCCCAGCCACAGGTGGCACGGTACAGACGGCCCCGTGGACGAGGCTGAGAACCAGACCGAGCGCCGTCTTGGGGGAAAGAAACAATAAAAAGAAAAAGAGGGTCGGCCAAGGCCGAGGCCTGCGCCCCCCGTTCGCAGCGGAGAGGAGACTCGGGGGGGCTGACTCCACCGGCCTGGGCTGCCCACCCGCTGCGTCCGCCGTGCCCTCTGCCTGGACCACCGGCCGCCTGGCCTCCGTCCTGACTCGCCTCCGAGGCTGGTGAGCCCGTGGGCCTGGGCCTGACCCTCGGACCCACGGAGGCCTTGCACCCCTCACCTGAGGGGACCAGCGTGTCCTGGTCCCTCTGGAGGGAGCACTGGGCCTGGTCCCGGCACATGGCTGCCTGGCCCCTCCCCAGGCTCCGGCTGTGCCGTCGGTGTCGGCAGCCCCTGCTTCGGCTTCGGGGTGCGGGAGAGCCACGGGAACCAGCTGGGGCCAGACTGGGCGCTGGAGGCAGGCGGTGCCAGGCGCTGGTGAGGGAGGATCCCATGGCAGCCTGGCGCCCTCACCCCGTCCTGCACAGGAGAGGGGCCGCCCCGGCCTGGACCCGCCTTCTGGGAAGGACGCGCCGCCCGCCTGCCTGCCACGTGTCGGTACCTGGGCCATAAAGTTGGGGCTGTATCTCTGGTCTTTATTTTTCATATCAGTAATTACCTTTTATGGCCTCTGATACCGCGAGCAGAGCCCCCCGCCCCCACCTGGCTCTCTCCTTAACACAGCCGCTGCTCAGGGCTTGGGGAGCCCGGGCTCGCGGTTAAGATTCTCACACGGCAGCATGAGGACAATTATGTGCAGCTTTTATTCGGCCCCCAGGATTCTGACTGCATTATCCGTATTTCCTTTAATTTGTGGGATTTCTAGTAAATGGGCTTAAAAATAGGTCTGGGCACGATGCCAGGCAGATGCGGGCAGCGGCAGCCTCTCTGCATCTCTCTCTAAAGGCAGATGGGGTGACCCTCGTGTCCCCCAGGCCTGTGCCTCCCGCGGGTCCCTGAGGTGGCCCCGCCACCCCACCCAGGAGGAGCCGGGTTGGGCCAGCCCAGGGCCCAGCTCCCAGATGGAGGTCGGGTGGCCCTGGCGTTGGGGGCCGGGGGCCAGGACCTGTGTGTGACGGGTGGTGGGGGTGTCACTGCTTTTGGCTGCCCACCTCCCGGGCTCATGGATGGTGCTTTGTCTCAGGTGCCCTGGTTTCCAGCTGCCGCTGGGCCCACAGGACGTGAGGGCTGGGATGCCCCTCTGGACAGGACGACGGAGCCAGTCCCTGCGCAGGGCGTGCCCGGGGCTGGGTGTCTCGGGCTGGAAGGAGCCCCTTGGGAGGTGGTGGGGCAGGCTGGTGGCCCCGGGGGAGGGGCGGCATGTCCTTGAGGTGCTGTGGGCGTCTCCCCTGCCCCACACTCGTCTCTTACTTGAGGGCAACGTGGTGTGGCCTGGGCCGGCCAGGTGGGCTCCGCCGGCAGCCGCCACCTTGCGAGCCCGGAGTGGGGGCTGGTGGGCTGGGACCCGGCTCCCGTAGTCGCCCCCCCCACGGTGGCTGATATAGTGTTTGTGTGTCTGGCTGATTTACATTAGGTTTTTAAGTATAATTAGAAATGCAGGAGCTTGTGTCTTACCTCGACTATTTATGGCAGGATATGCAGATGAGGAGGGTGATGAATATTAACGAGGGAACGTGTGGGGGCGGCTTCTTAATGAGCTGAGTGACCCCACTGGCTGGCACACCCCCTCCGCCCACGCCTGGGGGGGCTCCAGGACCCCTGCCCTCCAGCGGCTCTGGGACCCTCCCCCCCAAAGAGCCCCCAGGCCCATTAGCAGAGGGAGGGGAAGGGGGTGCTGCGTGGGCCCAGGGGGGAGCCCAGCTCCCGCCGGCTCAGCCTGGGCAGCCCCTGCTGGCATTGCCAGCCCCCCCGGGGCCCCCATGCGCAGGGGTTGAGGGGCCACCCTGTCCCCGAGATGAGAGAGGAGGAGGGCGCCGCCAGCCCAGGAGCGAGCTGGCGTTTTAAGTTATTAAACTGCGCCCCAGGGAGACACTCTTCAAGCTTACGTTATTTAAATTACAAATACGGGGAGATTGTCGGCTCTGCTCAAAACACCGCTTAATTCTCGGGAAACCTCTGGAACCCTTTCGTGGCCGGGTGGACTCCGTGGGGCTCAGGGCTGGAGGCGGGGGGCCGGTGGGGGCCGCAGGGCGGGGGGCCGGTGGGTGGGCCCTTGGCCCCGGCTGCTTTGCCGAGTGACTGCTGCTGGTGCTGCTCTGGGTTCACCCCGTGTTTGCGTGGCCCACCCCCACCCCACCCCTGTCTGTTTGAGAGGGAGGGCGGCCGGTGGGTGGGTTGTGTCAGATGAGCCACAGGATGCCCCCCCGGACGTGGACTCAGCCCGGCCCCAAAGACCCTCCCCGGGCCCCCCGCAGAGCCCTGCACAGGCCGTGTGCTGCGGGACTCAGGGCCCTGTCCACCTGACGGGGTGTCCACCTAGCTCGCACCCAACCCCGGGGCCCTGTGGCTGGGGTCTCATGGGGCCTGGTGGGGGGGCGGGGGGCCCTGGCCCTCGGGGCTGGGGTTGGAAGGCCCCCTGCTCATGCTGGTGTCTGGGGACGTGCTCTCGGTGTCTTCTCCGGGGGCCGGGAGGACTGACAGCGCATTCTGAATTTGCAGACCCTGGCACACCGCCCTCCTCTGTTTGGGAAGAACTGCTTCCAGGCAAACGTTTGTTGGTGCAGTTAAAACCGGCTTTTATGTTTCCAGCCGGTCCAGGCTGTGGTCTGGGGCGGAGGCGGCCCAGGTGCCTGGCCGGATGCCCAAGGCCTCTCACCTCTGCCTCTCAGGCTGGGATGCGGGGGGCCGGGCGGGGTCTGGGAGGGGGGGCCCAGGCAGAGCCCCTGGGGCTCAGAAACCTCAGGGTTCCGAGGCCGTGCGCCCCCTCCCTCCGCCCAGGGCCTCCTGAGAAGCCAGGTGGGAGGCTGGGGTAGAGTCCTTGTCCTCCGGCCACTGGGCGGTGAAAGCAGGAGGACGGAGGGTGGTGATGGGGCGCAGGTCCTGCCCCGAGGCCTCGGCAGGAGGCCTGCCCTCTCGGCGCCTCAGTTTCCTTCTCTGCACCCACCTGGGGGGGGGCGGGGGAGGGGCTCCTGAGAGCTGAGGCCCCGCCCGGGAGCCCTGCTCCTGCTTCTGGGGGGTGGGGGGGGCTCACAAGCCGGCCGGCCCCCCGTGAGCGGTGAGGCCGTGAAGGCCCAGCCCCGCTTTATGGTGCATTAAAAGTTTAATGCAAACCTGAAGCCTGAAGCAGTTGGCGCCTTGCCCAGCCCCAGGGGCCTGGCACGCCCGAGCTGGGCAGCCTGGAAGCCGCCGGGCACCTTGGCCCCGGGAGGGCCCACCTCCGCCCTCAGCTGCTCTGCACTAGGATGTCGGGCGCTTCCCTCCTGCAGGCAGTGAGGGAGCCGGCAGTGGCTCTGCAGGCCGCTGTCCAAAGTGAGCCCCCCGCCCCCCGCCCCCGCGTCAGCCTCCACGCAGCAGCTGGGCGTGTTCCTGAGGCCGTGTGCTGTGTGTGTGTGTGTGTGTGTGCGTGTGTGCGCGCGCGTGCATGCTGACTCACAGAGTAACCTGCTGCCTCCCTGCCAGACACCGTCCTGGGGGTGTGGCCACGGGTCCTCGCCCCAAACTCTTCGGGGAGGGGGGGTGTCCTTGCAAACAGCGGGCTTTGCTGAGATGGCAGGACTCAGGGCCAGGGGGCCTGTCCGGGAGGGGACAGGGCTCGGTTTTCTCCTGCCGCCGTTTCCCAGGGCACCCACCCCCTCCCCCTCTGTGGGTGTGTTTGATGACTGCGTGTTTGCCGAGGTCCAGACCTCTTATTAGATTGGCAAAATTAAATCCTGCAAAATCATTTTATTTAATTTAATTTGTCTCACCTCCCTTTCCTGCTGGTAGTGATCCCACAGAAATTAAACCCCGCATTCCTGCGCCTCGCTGTGCCCTCGCCTCGGGAAGTGGTTTAGAATCTGGGGAGGGAGGTGGGGGGCTGGGCGGCTGGGACTCGGCCCAGCTGACCCCTGGGCCCGTGAGTGCATGTGTGTGCATGCATGTGCGTGGTGTGTACCTCCACGAGTGCACGTGTGTGTCTGCACTCCTGGAGCCGGTACCCTGCTCCTTCTTGCTGGGGCTACGCTGCCTGGGGGGCCGACACCTCAGGGCCTGGGTCCCTGCTGTCCAGAGGGAGGGTCCACAGAGAAGAGATCCCTGGTCACCCACGTTTTCTCATCTTGGGGAAGGTCCTGGGGTCTGTGTGGGGTGCCCCCCAGGCTGGCACAGCTGTGGGCGCTGGACTCTGGCTTTGTGGTGTCAGCAGGGGGTGCCAAAAGGGGGTTCCATTCTGAAGGGCATTCTGGGGGGGTTCCTTGGTGCAGTCGCTTTGAGGATGCGCACAGGGAACTGAGGGTTCTCTGCCTGGCTCTTCCTGACCTTCTGTAAGCAAACAGCACGGGGGTGGGGGTGGGGGGCGGTGGAGGAGAGAGCTCCTGTGGAGGGCGCGGAAGTGGGGGCATTTCTGGGGAAGCAGTGGGGGGGGGGAGCAGAGGGGCAGAGGGACAGGTGCCAGGCAGGCCCCACCGGCAGGGGAGGTGAGGAGGTGCCTCCCTTCCTGGCAGGTGGCCGCCCAGGCCCTGGCCCCCTCTCCTCTGGCTGCCGCACAGGGTAAACCAAGCCTTTATTTTATTCTTTTCTCCTAAAGTTCAGCTTTGTTCCTGCCCCAGCCGAGGCTTCTAAGAAAGCAACCTAAAACCAGCTCGCTTCGGGCTCCCCTGGGCCGGCCTCGGGCGCCAGCCTCGCCCGCACAGGTGGCGCGAGGACACGGCGGCAGCAGCGCCAGGGACCCAGACAGCCCCGCACCTTCCAGGGGAAGAATGGTCCCTTCTTGGGCGAGCGGTCTGGTCCCAGCCCTGGGGTGCGGGCCCCTGAGAGGCAGGCCCAGGCGGGAGGGGTGGGAGGTGTGGCCGAGACGCCCACCTGGACCGTCGCCCTCCCGCCAGGTCAGGGCAGGTGACAGCTCACCTGGTGGAGGGCGTACCCGCCCCAGCCGAGGGCTTTACTCACATCGCCGCCCTGGACCCTGCGGTGACCGCCCGAGGGCACACCTGACCCTGGTGCCAGGTGAGGTCTCAGGTGCTGTCATTCGCTCGAGGCCACAGGGTGTGGACGTGGATGTGGATGTGGTGTGGCTGGGCCCGGGCCTGGCATAGGGGGTGGTGCCTGTGGGACCCAGGACCCGCTGTTGGAAGGGACAGGTGCCCAGGCTTTGTGCTGTTGCCCAGGCTCCCTTGAGGACCCCCCATGGGCCTGCCCCGCCCTCGGCCTTTGGGACACTTGGGGCTGGTGCACAGCACACTTCTGCTGGCCTCTACGCAGCCCACCCCTGTCTGGCTCAGGTGACCCCGTTTTGCTCTGTGGGAGGCTCCCCATGGTGAGGGCTGAGGGCCTGGAAGGGCCTTTGGGGGGGCCCTCCGCTCTGTGCTGTGTGTTGCTGGCAGCATAGCCCCTCTCCTGTTATCCCCGGCCATAGGCATTGGGCAGACCACCCCTCTCCCAGCTCATGAGTGCACCCGGTGGGCTTCCTGGAGGAGGCGGCAGTGGAGCAGGGCCTGAAGGCAGTATGGCTCCGTAAGGGGCGTCTGCGGTAGCTCCGCAAGCAGAGGCTGGCTGAGTCCTGGGGCCCCCTCAGGGTTGCACCCCTCGCTCCCCATCCCAGTCTCTGGGTGTCCCTCTCTTTCCCTGTGTGGCCTCTCTGGGCTCGCACACTCAGGCCTCACGGGACCCGGGCTGCCTCCCAGTGCAGGCAAGGAAAGGCCCGAGGTTCGGCCCCACTGGACCCGCCGTGGGATCCGAAGCCGGGCTGGGGTGGCGCTGCCGGTCGCAGCGTGTTGAGGGTCCAAGTCCATCCCTCGCTGGTAGAGCTGCTCCTGCCAGCGCCCCAATCCCAGTCCCTTCGGTGTGACCCGCCTGTAGTCATCAGTCCGTCCTTGCGGGGCACAGCCTCTGCGGCCCTGCCCACCCCCCGCGGTCGGGACCCCTCACCTGGGGTTCCTGGACCCCCAGCTGCTTCTCATCTGGTCTCAGGAGCTGAGCCCACAGCGGGCGGGGGGGGGGGGGCGGGGGCTGGGGGAGATGGGCATGGGGAACCCCATGGCTTCCTCTCCCGCGGCCTGCAGGGGGGAGGGGGTGCTGCCTGTCCGGCCTCCTCCCTGTGGCCTCCTCCTGCCCTGGCCGCCAGGGCTAATCCTCAGGTGAGGACAGGGATGCATCACTGCAGGGACCAGACCTGCCTGGGCCACCTCCAGTGGCTACCCGGCCCCTTCTTGTGGATGCCCTTGCTCTTCCTGGGGCCGCACTTGGCAGGTGGGGACACTGAGGCTGGTTGGCCCCGGGGCCCACCTGGGCAGCCCAGCAGCTGGCGGCATGAGCCTAGGAGGTGCCCGTGCTCTGGGGCAGGACGGGCCCAGGGGAGGTTGGCACCGTGGCCCACCTGGGCAGCCCGGGCTGATCCGTTACCTGGGCGGAGGGGGGCTCTGCTACCCTGCCTGCTGGGGCAGGCCCACCAGGGGCCGGGCTGGTCCTCCGAGGGCACCTGGCTGCCCCACAGTATTCACATTCTGCTCCAGGTGAGGGTTGGGGGACGGTGACGACCCTGGTGCGTGGGGCGGGGTGTTGGGCTGGACCTGCCGGGCCTGCTGCTCTGGGACCCCAAGGAGAAGCAGGAAGTGGGGCACTGGAGGGAAGGGGCGCCGCCTCTGCCTCCCCATGGGGTCTGGGGTCTCCTGGCTCTCCGGCTCCTGCCTCATCCTCATCTGCCCCTTCCCCTCCCTCTGCCCCCTCCCTCGCCCGGCTCCTGCCCCGCTGCCCCACCCGGGCCCCCTCCGCGGGCGTCGGCTCTGCCAGCTCTGCAGACTGTTTGGAATAGTTTAGATGCTTCGACACCCGGCTGAGCTGGATGGCCGGGGCCGCCGTTTACTGGGCAATTCATATGCAAAACTGCCCCATAAATTCCCAGGCTGTCTCGGTTGCCGCGGCACCGCGAGCGTCCCCGGTACAGTACAGTGTTTCTGCCATCTTTGTTTGCATTGCAGTGAGTCATCAAAAGTCTGTCTTGTACCAACACCCGGAGCCCTGCATTCCTCTGGCACGACAGGCCACTGTTTTTAAAGCCGGGCTGGGAGCTGGCATGGGCTCCGGCTCCCAAATCAAAGGCGGCTATTCATCCCCGAGCTGCCTGGATGTCCGTCCGCATCCGGCCTCTTCATTTAGATGCTGCGCGCTGCCCGGGAGAGGGGAGAGCCGTGCTGGGTGCAGCTGAGCCGGCCGCCCAGCCCGCGCGGCTCTGCCCCCTCCCCCTCCCCCGCCTCCCGGCTCCTCACCCTCCCCACCCCAAGGGCTCCCGCTCCGTTTGCTGCATTCCCGGAGCAGCTGGCGGCTGCGGGCACAGGCGGCCGGCGCGGGCGAGCCTGCCCCTTCCCCTGCCGGGCTGAGCGGGCAGTGCGGGGCCCCCGGCGGCAGCGGCCAGAGGTAGGTCTCCCTCTGGCCTGGCAGGCAACTTCTCCGCAGCGGGGGCACTGCGGGGGGGGGGCCCCCACCGCGGCTGCCCACCTGCCCAACTCCGTCAGGGTCTGGGCGCTCCGCCCTCGCTCTGCCCCCTCCGCTGGTCGCCCAGCCTCTGCGGCTGCCGGCACTTTCCTCCCAGGACAGAGCGGCCCTTTGTGTGGCTCCCGCAGCACGGAGTTGAGTCGGCGCCCTCTGCGCCCGTCCGCCCCTGCCCCCTTAGAATCCGCACGGGGTTCGTTCGCTGCCGGAGCCGGCCCCAGCCCCGGGGTGCCCAGCGGCATCCCAGCCGCCAGTCCCTGCCTCCAGTCTCCCATGACCCTGCAGTCACCTGGGCTGGGGACTCCAGCCAGTGGGGATTAGCCGGGGTTCGAAGTCCGGGCCGGGGCTGTGCAGGTGGGGCTGGGACAGGCTCCGGGGGTCTGCAGCCGGGCTCCTGACCGGGCAGCTCTGGACGGAGCCCCTCTGGCCCTGGCGTCTCCTCTGCAGGACGGGGAGGGGCAGAGCTGGCAGAGCCCAGCCCTGGAGTTCTCCCAGCTCCCCGCTCACTTCCCGGGCGCCCCCAGCTGTCCCCTGCGCTGCTGCTCTGAGGAAAACAAACCAGAAACCCAGAGCCTGGGGTGGGTGCTGGGGGCTGGCCCCTCGCTCTGGGTTCCGGCCCCTCCCTGGGGAACGGCGGGCGGGGGGCCGCTTTGCTGCTAACTTTTTCCTGGGAAAGAGTTGTGTGAGCGGCGCCCGCCCAGGCCCCTCCCGCCTGGTGGGCTGCTGGCCCTGCTCTGCCTTCTGCTCTCGGCGTCTCCGAGGGCTCGCTCCCTCCCCTGGGGGCGGGGGCGGAGCGGGCTCTGGGCTTCTGGCCTCCTGTGCGGCGGCTCTGAGCGTTGGCCCAGCCAGGGTCCCCTGTGAGCAGGTCCCCCCAAGACCTCTGGACGGTTCTGGCTGCAGGGGGTCTGGGAGCGGCGGGCAGGGTGTGTGCTGGGGTAGAGTGTGTTTCAGGGGGTTGGGGGGCCCTGCCGGGGGGGGGGGGCCTGGGCATCCAGGAAGCTGACCCGGCGCCCCCTCCTCTCTCCCACAGATGTGCCCGCTCGGGCCGCTCCCGCACTGAGAGTCGGAGGCCCCCGGCCCCCCGTTGCCCGCCATGTCTCAGATGCTGCACATTGAGATCCCCAACTTCGGGAACACCGTGCTGGGCTGCCTGAACGAGCAGCGCCTGCTGGGCCTCTACTGCGATGTGTCCATCGTGGTCAAGGGCCAGGCCTTCAAGGCCCACCGGGCCGTGCTGGCCGCCAGCAGCCTCTACTTCCGCGACCTGTTCAGCGGCAACAGCAAGAGCGCCTTCGAGCTGCCGGGCTCGGTGCCGCCCGCCTGCTTCCAGCAGATCCTGTCCTTCTGCTACACGGGCCGGCTGACCATGGCGGCCAGCGAGCAGCTCGTGGTCATGTACACGGCCGGCTTCCTGCAGATCCAGCACATCGTGGAGCGCGGCACCGACCTGCTGTTCAAGGTGAGCTCGCCCCACTGCGACTCGCAGACCGCCGCCATGGAGGACGCCAGCTCCGAGCCCCAGAGCCCCTGCCACCAGCTGCCGCCGGCCGCCCCGGGGCCCCCCTACGTCGTGTCCCCCTCCGTGCCCATCCCGCTGCTGACCCGCGTGAAGCACGAAGCCACGGAGCTGCCTCCGGCCGCCGGCCCGGGCCTGGCGGCCAAGCGCCCGCTGGAGTCCGGGCCCCGGGACGGCGCCGCGGGCACGGCAGGCGCCCCGGCAGTGGCGGCCGGCCCGGCCCCGCTCAAGCTGCCCCGCGTCTCCTACTACGGGGTGCCCAGCCTGGCCTCCCTCATCCCCGGCATCCAGCAGGTGCCTTACCCCCAGGGGGAGCGGACCAGCCCGGGCGCCAGCAGCCTGCCCACCACCGACAGCCCCACCTCCTACCACAACGAGGAAGATGAGGAGGATGACGAGGCCTACGACACGATGGTGGAGGAGCAGTACGGCCAGATGTACATCAAGGCCGCCGGCAGCTACGCAGGTAACGCACCGCGCCCGCCCCCCGCCGGCGTGGCCCGTCTCCAGGCCCCACGTGGGCACCAGCAAGCCTGACCCCTGCTGGGTGTCGGGCAGGTGGGTCAGGGACAGCTGGAGGCCACGGTGCTGGAGGTGTGCCGGGGGGGCCCCCAGATCCCCGACAGCAGGAGCCGCGACCTGAGGGGGGCAGGCCTGGGCCGGGCTCCGGGGCCTCCTCTGAGGGCTTTGAGCTTGATCCTCGGTGAGATGAGGGGCCACAGGAAGGCGTTTAGGTGAGCCGAGCCCGTGGGCAGCTAGTGAAGCCTGTAGAAGGCCCTGCCTCCCGTCGGACAGATGAAGAGACTGAGGGCCCCAGTGGACCAGGGACCTGCCGGGGGCTCACGAGACACCGTGTGTGTGGCCCACGCCAGTCACTCGCCTGCTACAGGCCTCGGAGTCCTGTCTGTGAAGTGCTGGCTTCGTGTCACCCACAGCCCGTTGACCTCAGCCCTCTCTCCGCCCATGGGGTCCTGCCTGCCCCCAATCAAGGCAGAGCTCCCCCAGTACCCATCCTGTCGGCCACCACCTCCCGGGGCCCCGCTGAAGGGGGGCTGCCCCACTTGGGACCTACAAACCCGAGATGCCCTCATTCAGACGCCTGCGCTGCAGACTGCGTCACAGTCCCTGGAGAGGGCTCAGGGTTTGTCGGGCAGAGGGTCCCGTTGTTGGGGCCCCAGATCAGGTGTCCCCCGTCTCCTGTGTTCCCCGAAATCTGGCGGTGTGCCTGGGCCCGCTGCCTGCCCTGGTTTGCACGCGGGCCCGCGTCCAGGGCACTGGATCCGGACACATGTGCCAGCGGGAAGCAGCGCCCAGCGACGGCCCAAGGGCAGGGGGACTCTCCCCCTGGTCCTGTGTCCTCGTGCCCTGAGGGGCTCCTCCATCCATCCTGGGGGCAGGGCAGCGGGAGCCGGGCCCTGGGCAGCGGGTCCCCAGAAGCCACCGAGGACTGGATGGCCGGGTCTCAGCCTCCAGGCTGGCCTGCTGGGTCCCTCCCACAGGCTCTGGGGGTGGGAGGCGGTTTCTCTCGAGGTGTCATGGCTTCACTTAAACGCCTGTGGTCGTATTTGCACGAGTCCCACGGGTACCAGCCAGGAAGCCAAGCAGCGGCCTGGCCTTCCTGAGGCCACGTGGGGCTCAGGCCTTGCAGGGGCCACCAGGGACCTGCCTGTGTGTGCGGACAGCCACCGGGGAGGCCGGGAAGGGCCACGGTGAGCCCCAAACTGGGCAGCCCCACGGCTTCCCCTCCCTGGGAGGCAGGTCCCCGGCCCCGGGCAGACCCACGCCCCTGAGCTCCCTGTTCTCATGCTGCAGCTGAGGGTGCCGGGGGGGGGGGGGGGCCAGGGCTGGGACTGCCACTGGGGGCCGTGAGGGTGCACATCTGGGGACCGCCCTCCCGGCAGCCTGCAGCCATGTGGCATGTCGTAGAGAAGGAGAAACGCCGGCCGCTGGCCACCTGCCCCTCTGAGCCCGGAGCCTCTCCGCCTGGTCAGGGTGGCCACCCCTGTCCTTGGGGTTCCCAAGGAGCCACCGGAAGTGGGTTTCCCAAGGAGCCAATGGCCAGGGTGGGGTTCCAGGGTGGGAAGGCCAAGCTGTCTGGCCCTGAGGTGCCTGAGCCACTCCCAGCCCCCACCCAGTACTCAGAGAAGGGTGCCGGTCCCCGGAGGCCAGGGCCTGGGCCCTCCCCTAGCTGCGTGCCCACAGAGGCTCGCCCATGTGTGGGGGACAGGAGGGAGCCCCGCAGCCCCCCACCCCCGGCCCCCCTCCCTGGGTGTTGGGAAGCTGGGGACCTGAGGGGCAGGGTGGCCGGTGCTGCCTGCAGCCTGGCCTCCTCCTCCGCGAGCCATAAGTGGGGCAGGGAGGGGGGTGATTTCTTGGTTAAAATCTAGGTTATTGGCAGTGACGTCGCTGGCATCGTTGGGCGCTGGGCATGCTGGGAAGAGGGTAGCGGGAGAGGCGGCCACGGGGGTGAGCGGGCGAGCAGCCGCCCCCGAGGTGCTGGCCCCTCCCCCAGCTCCTTCCGTGCCTGGGCCTGGCCAGGTCCGGGGACACCCTCTCAGCCCGCTCTGAGGCCCAGCAGCGTGGGGTCCCCAGCCCAAGGGTCGGGCCGGACCCGCTTTAGGCTGGCCGAGGCTGGAATGTTCTCAGGACACTCAGGACTCCCTTCTCCTTTCTGGCCTCAGTTTCCCCCCGTGCCGAGGGGGGGGTCTGTGAGCAGCACCCGCCGGAGGAAGCGTGGACACCGGCGACCCCACCTGCACCCTCAGGCTCCTGGGGAACAGGTGGCAGTGCCCGTGCGGCCAGCCTCTCGTGTTGGAAATCGGGGTGAGATACTGCAGAGAGCCGCCTGCGCTGGAGCCGCAGCCCCGGCGTGTTCCTGCGTTGCCTGTTTTCGTCTGTTTCCCAGCATGCCCTGCACCCGGTGATGCCAGTATCGCCATGTGCCAGGCCCCATCGAAGGACGGGGTCCTGATGGGGTGCTGATGGGCTGAGTGGGACTCCCCGCCTCTCACAAGGCCCCCCTCCTCGCAAGGCGTAGCTGGGGCCGGCCTGTGAGCCTCGGGGGTGCCGAACCTCGGGGCCTGTGGGCCCAGGCCCTGCTGTCCCAGCCGGACACGCGCACACCTGGGCACGGCTGTTCCCGCCCTCCCCGTGCCCCCGTGTGGGCAGCAGGAGGCAGGAGCGTCTGCGAGCCCTGCCCGGGCCCGGCCCCTCTCTGTGCCGCCACCTCTGACCTTACAGATGCAGCCAAGGTTCGAGGGGCGAGGGGAGCCCACAGCTGTGGTCCCTCCCGCGGGGCCTCCTGCCTGCGCTGCCCAAGGCTGGGGACTCAGGGGCTTCCCACAAAGAAGGGCCTAGAAGGCGGATTTGTTCTGGAATCATCCCGCTCCCCACCGCCCCGCACTGCCCCCTGGCCTGTGAGCCCAGCAGCCTCTGGTGGGGCCCGGGGAGCAGGGGTGCGTGCCCCTGGCCTGGCCTTGGGCCTCTGGTGGGATGTAACTTCCTGTTGAAATAACACGCTGGCAGCGCCTCTGGGTAGAGGTGCCAGTCCGGTTGTGTCCGTCCCACCAGGCACCCAGGAGGCTGCCCTGAGGGCGGCGGGCACCCAGGTGCCATGGGGGCTCGTCCCTGAGAGCCTCCAGGGGCGGCCTCCCGGGTGCCGGGGCCTCAGCCGCTGCTGCCAGGACACAGGTGCCCGCACAGCTTCTGAGCAGCGTCCCCTTAACCCCCAGACCCCTGGACGCCCTGCGAGTCCTCAAGCCAATTAGCCGAGGTGTAACTTACACACTTTATGGGATCTGCCTGGGGGAGACGCCGCGTTGGCACATCGGAGGGGAGTGTTTCCGTGGCCCCGAGACACCCCACCCCCGCTCACCCCCTCCCTCCCCGCCGGCAGCTGGGCCTGCTCTCCCTCCCGCGGCGTCCTCTGGCTGATCTGGAACATCCCGTAAGCGAAGTCTGGCTTCTTTCATCAGCCGAGTGCGTCTCAGACTCAGTGCCGTACGGGTCAGTCCTGCCTTCTTTCTCCCTTTTGTTTATGAACGTGTTTATATGCCGTTCAATGTGCCGGTTTCAAAGGTGCCGGTGACGCTGTTGGCAGCTGTAATCAATCCGGCGTCCCAGTCAGTCAAGACACAGGAGGCTTGACTCCCCCCAAAAGTTTCCGGGTCCCCCCCCCGGCCTTCCCCTCCCCACTCTCTGCCACGGGACGCGCCGCTGGTGGCAGACAGGGGGGTAGCTTCCAGGGGGACTGTTGTCACCCCCCTCACCTGCCCCCCAGGGCACTGCGTGCAGGTGGCATTGCTGGGCCACACGAGAGGTGCGTGTTTAACTCCTCGCTGCCAAACAGCTCACTGGTTCTCTTTTCTATTTAGTCAGGAAAGAGGTTGGAATTTCATCAGACGTTTCCTGTTCATCCGTGGAAATGATGGCGTGGGTTTCCGCCTTAATTCTGCGAAGGGGGTGCCTTGCATCGGCCCGTTTTCAACTGTCGAGCCGTCCTTGCATTCCTGGGGCAACCCCACTGGGCGACTGCGATCACGGTGTTGTCTTTCTGCGTGGGCGCTGCCGGGTTCAGCTTGTTAGCATTTTCTGGAGGAAGTTTGCATCTGTGTCCGTGAAGGTGAATTATCTGCAGTTCTCACATGGCCTGGGTCTGGGTCTGGTAGAGAACATGGCTCACCTTGGCTCCCTTCTCCTTCGTTTCTGAAACACTTGCTGTTGGTCTGACCTTCATGCTTTCTCACGCGTTTGGTGGAATTGGCTCATCAGTGTGGCCACTGAGGGCTACGGTTTTGTTGTTAATTTGGGGGAGGTTTTGTTTGTTTGCTTGTTTGTTTTTAAAGATTTTTTTAAAATTGATTTTTAGAGAATAAGGGAGAAGGGGAGAGAGAGAAACATTGATGTGAAAGGGAAGCATGGATCAGCTGCCACCTGCATGCACCCTACCGGGGATGGAGCCCGTAACCCGGGCATGTGCCCTGACTGGGAACCGAACCGACTGCCGAGCCACACTGGCCAGGACAATTGTGGGAAGTCTTTAAAAATTTTTTAAATATATATTTTTATTGATTTCAGAGAGAGTAAGGAAGAGGGATAAAGAGAGAGAAATATCAATGAGAGAGAGCCATCGATCGGCTGCCCCCTACGTGTCTCCCGTGTGCCCTGACTGGGAACCGAACCGGTGACCGCCTGGTTCATGGGTCAGTGCTCAACCCCTGAGGCACAGCAGCCGGACGTTGTGGGAAGTCCCAGTGACGAGCTTGTCCCCGCAGACACGGACGGGGACGTCCCTCCCGTCTCGCCCCTGCCGCGTGATGTGCGTCTTGCGTGGAGCGGGTCCGTTTCCGATCTCGCGTTGCCCGCGGAAGATTCGCATTGGTGTTCGGCCTGGCAGCCTTTCCCTCGCACTCCTCGCTGTCTGCCTCCGACGCGTTTTCCGATGGCGTTGGGCTCGGTCTGCGTGTGGCTGCTGGCTCCTTGTTTGCCTTTGGTTTCTCGTTCGCAGCACCTGCTGGGTTGACTTTTCCTAGCGCCCCCCGCCCCCGCCGATGGCTTCAGGGTTGCACCCTTTTTCGCTGGCCTCCCCCTCACCCCAGGCACCTCCTCATCCTGTCCCAGCCTGCGACTGACCGATGTTTCCCTTTCACATCCATGCTTCTCTCCCTCCCCCTCCCTTATTCTCTAAAAATCGACTTTAAAAAAAGTATTTAAAAACAAACGAAAACTCCCCCAAATTAACAACAAAACCGTAGCCCCTCGCGCGTGTCTCCGCCCCCGCCTCTGGCCCTTCGTGCCGTCGTCGTGCGTGTTGCTTCCGCGTGTGCCAGGAGCCTTATCGTGTTATTATCGTTGCTTGAAACAGCCCGTTACCCTTTCACCGTTTCTAGTCCCTTTTAAAGTTTAAGCGCAGTCGGTCCTCTGAGGCTGAACGCTTGCCCGTAGTCACGTGATCAGCTCCTCGCTCAAGACACAAACAGTGCCACCGGCCTGAGGCCCTCCTGCTGACGCCCGCCTCCCCGAGCTGGTTTCTGTCACTGAGCTGGTGTCAAACAGGAAGTGCCCCTTTGAGTCAGGAAGCGCTTGAGATGCGTTTGTGTCGCTACGTGAATTCGTAGTTTATTCTTTCACTGCTGAGTCCCCGTTCCCGTTTGTTTCTTCGCCCGTTAAAGGCTATTTAGGCTGTTTAGCTTTTCGTAACTCGGAGTCCATCGCTGCAGGCGCCTGTGCACAGGGGTTGCACACACCTCAGCGTTCGTTTTCCTGCATAAATGGGCCCAGGGGTGAGACTGCGGTCCCCTGGTGAGCGTGCGCGTGGCTGCGCACGAACAGCCACGCGTGAGCATTCCGGCCGCCCGTGCCCTGGCCGACACCGGCTTTTGTCTTCTTATTCTTAGGCCGTTCCCGTGGGGTGGCAGCCGGTGACGCTTCTGCGTCCGGGCTTGTCTGACGATGAGCATCGTCCACGCCTGTGCTTACCCTCCTGGTCAAGGGCCTCGGGAGCCTTTGCCCTTTTCTGTGGGGTTAAGGACGGAGTATTGTTGAGAGTTGTGTGTTCTTGACACCTTACCGGTCAGTCCTGGGTGGGAGATGTGACTTGCCAACATTCTCTCCCGGACCGCAGTTGTCTTTCTGCTCTCTTAACAGTGCCTTTGATAGATGTGTTTTTATTTTGGTGAAGTTAGATGATCAGTTGTTTATCTTATACATCACGCGTTGGGGTTGGCTTCAGGTCTTTAAATGAGATTGCAGAATTTTTTCCTGTGTTCTCTTCCAGATATTTTATGGCTCCAGTTACATTTAGTCTAGGAATCATTTTGAGTTAGTTTTTGTATAAGGTGTACAGTATGGGCCAAGGTTCTATTTTTTTTAATTGATTTTTTTCCCCGTTTTTAGGGAAGAAGGGAAAGAGAGAGAGAGAGAAACTTCGATGAGAGAATATCGATCGGCTGCCTCCTGCACGCCCCTCACCGGGACTGAGCCTGAAACCCAGGCCTGTGCCCTGACTGGGAATGATTGGCGACCTCCTGGTTCGTAGGTCAACACTCAACCACTGGGCTACACCGACCGGCAAGGTTCTATGTTGTTATGTGGACGCCCCATTCTCTTTGGAAGACGTTTAAAATACATTTTTAAAAGCCTTTTCTATTTACCCACATACTTACCCTGTTCCACATATTTTGTGTAGATTGGAGTTTCCATCTGGTATCACTTTCCTTCTGCTCAAAGAGTGTCCTCTCATGTTTCTAGCCATCCTACTGACGGACTAGTGATGAATCCTGAAAAAACGTTTAAATGTCATTATATCACTTTTAAAATAATCTGCCTGATTGAAGCATAAAATTAATATAAAATTAATTCATTTTCATCATGCAATATTATTTAAATATATCCTTATTGACTGCAGAGAGGAGAGAGAAAGAGAGAGGGAGAGAGAGAGAGAGAGAGAGAGAGAAACATCAATGATGAGAGAGAATCACCGATCTCCCGCCTCCTGCACGCCCCCCACTGGGGATCAAGCCCGCAACCCAGGCATGCGCCCTTGACTGGAATCGAACCCGGGACCCTTCAGTCCTCAGGCCGACGCTCTACCCACTGAGCCACACCGGCCAGGGCTCACCGTGCAAGTCGGCACCCTCTCTTTTGAAGGGCGCTTTTGCTGGATCTGGAATTCTGGGGTGACCGTACTTTTCTTTCTCATTCTCTTGTCTTCTGGGCGGCGTTCGTTTCTCAAAGGACATTGAGGCCATGTTCCTCTGTTCCTCCGTGTGTGTCTCCCTTTCAAGCGGCTGTGACCCCGGTGGTCACGTGACTCTGTGTCGTTTCCCTCTGGGTTTGCGTGGCCTTTTGGACACGGGTTGCGCCCTGGTCTTGGTTCCTGGGCCACCGAGGCCGGCGCTTACCCAGGGGCAGCCTCTTCCCGGTCCAGGCTGTGGGTTGAGTAGTGTCTGTGACTCTTTTTTCTTGTTCACCAGTCTTTTCTGCAATTACAGTTTGCTCTTACTTATTGCTTTCATTTCGCCCCTTGAGTTCCCATGTTTACATTTTTTCAGTTCTCTCTGTCGTTTCTTGACCGGTTTCTGACCAGCTTTCCCCCTGAGCTGGTGGATGTCTCTCCCCCTCCCCCTCGCCCTTCCACTCTCTCTGAAATCAGTAAAAGCACATGTAAGCGACACACCCGGGACGTGCTGTCCGGCTGTGGCTGCGTGGCGCACAGCCGGGTCAGCCCTCGGCGTCTCCCTGCGTCCCCGCGGCCGCTGAGCTCCGGCCGCACTGACTGCAGCGTCCGGGCGACCGTCGCTTTCTTCCGGGACCACGTCCCATCCTCCGTCCTGCGTGGCACGGTCCTCCCTGCCCACACGGTCCAGTTACTCTGCAGGACGGGCCTCTGCGAGCTGCCCAGGGCCGTCCCGTGATGGGACGGAGGCTGCGCCTTTCGGCCGGGATTCTACTGGGTGTCGTGGGGAGGCACCCGACACCCGCCTGGCTCGCTGAGGGCGAGGCTGCCTTTGATCCTTCCGTGCGGGGCCTGTGACCTCCGCTGGGTAGAGTTACTGCTTTCCCTTTGCTGCACCGTCCGGCAGGGCTCACCCACCCTCCCTTCTGCGTTTACCAGTTGGCCGTCCCCCACCCCCACTTTTGTTGTTAATCCTCACTCAAGGGTATTTTTCCATTGATTGTTAGAGAGAGCGGAGGAGGGAGGGAGAGACAGAGAGACATCCATGTGAGAGACACACACCTGCACGCGCCCCAACCCGGCCCAGGCCTGGGCGGAGTCTGCAGCCGAGGCACGTGCCTTTGGGCGGAATCGAACCCGGGACCCTTTGGTCTGCAGGCCGACGCTCTATCCACTGAGCCACACCAGCCAGGCCCCTGCTTTTTTCTTATTCCTTCGTTTGTGTCTGTTATTTACTTTGTGTTAATGTAGAGGCTCCTGTTCTAGAGTGTGATTCAAATTCCACAAAGTCGCCCCGGGGCAGACCTCCTGTCCCCAGCTCTGGTGGGGGGGGGGCTGGGGGCTGGGGGGTGGGGGTGCTGAGGAGTCAGGATCCCTGTGCAGTTTGCTTACTGCCGCTGGGGTGCCCTGTGTAGTGCTCAGAGCTGAGCATTTGCACGTTTCATAATCACGAGTTCAGCCCGGCCGGTGTGGCTCAGAGGGTGAGCGTCGACCTATGAACTGGGGGCTCAGGGTTCGAGTCCCGGTCAGGGCACTGCCCGGGTTTCGGGCTTGATCCCCAGTGTGGGGCGTGCAGGAGGCAGCTGATCAATGATTCTCATCATTGATGTTTCTGTCTGTCTCTCTCTCCCTTCCTCTCTGAAATCTATCTATCTATCTATCACCTATCTATCTATCTATCTATCTATCATCTATCTATCATCTATCTATCTATCTATCACCTATCTATCTATCTATCTATCATCTATCTATCATCTATCTATCTATCTATCACCTATCTATCTATCTATCTATCATCTATCTATCATCTATCTATCTGTATCTATCTATCATCTATCTATCATCTATCATCTATCATCTATCATCTATCTATCTATCTATCTATCTATCTATCATCTATCTATCACCTATCTATGTATCTATCTAATTTAAGTAAAAGCAAACAAGGATGCGCAGCAGAAGCCGACGTGGCCAGGGCGCCTGCAGGCCTGACCGTGGCCTTCACGGTGGGCGCCGACCTGGTCGCAGCCTCGGCGGTGCCGTAATGGTGGGGTTTGCGTCTTCCCCGCCCCCCTTTTCTTCACGGAGACTTGCCGGGGTTCCCCACCGTCCCAGTCCTGCCCGAGAACCGGCCCCTGGGTTGTCTTCTCGCTTGCATATGCTTCCACGTGCTGTCATCTCACTTTGCTTCTTTCTTTGAGTTCAGTGCGCGCTTTCCTGGGGTTTCGCGGTCCTTTACAACGTTCGCGTGTGGGGCTGTCCGCCTCCGGGCGGCACGGCCGGTTCTGCCGCCCGCGCCCTGGGTCTGATGGCTCCCGCCCTGTGCTGTGTCGTCCCAGCAGCTGCACCTGTACCTCCCGAGCAGGGGGACCCCGGGCACCTGCCGTGGGCCGTCTGTCTCAGCCGGGGGGCGGGGACGGCGGGCGGGGAGCTGGTGTTTGTACACACGCCTTTGGGATCTGTTTCCACCTTCGTTTTCCCTCCTTCCTGGCCTCCCCGCCCGACGTTGTGAGCGTCCACCCGACAGACCGCATTTCGTTGGCTCTGAGTGCGTTTTGTCCCGGGTTGGCGCGTCCTCGAAGGGGGTGCGTCTCAGGACCGCCGGGTGGCACTCTCGCAGGGGTGGCGTCTCTGTCCCTGGCACCTGACTTCCACGCTGAGTGCCCTGTGGTCGCAGCGTAGACTCGCACCGCATCTTTTTAAAAAATATACGTTTTCATTGATTTTTAGCAAAAGAGTCATCGATCCGCTGCCTCTTGCCTCCTGCACGCCCCCTACTAGGGATCGAGCCTGCGACCCAGGCACGTGCGCTGACCAGGAACCGATCCAGCAATGACCTCCTGGTTCATAGGCTGGCGCCCAACCACTGAGCCACACCAGCTGGGCAGGTCTTTGGCTCGTCTGTAAACCTGGGCCGCTCCTTTTCTTACCGTTGGGTTTTGAGAGTCCTCTGTGAGGTATTTCGATGCAAGTCCTTTGTAAGGCCTGTGACTGGCGAGCCCTTCCTCCAGCCCACACCCAGCTGGCTTTCCATCGGTCCCGGCAGGAGCTGTTCCTTGCGATCAGCCGTGTAGCCATTAGTTGCTTGTCTGGGGGTGCCTTTAGCCATGTCCGCGCTTGTAGCTGAACCCAAGATCACGAAGATTGTCTCCTGTTTCCTTCGAGGAGTTTCACCATTTCGTGTCTTAGGTTCAGGCCTATGATGGTTGTGGTTGTGCGAGGGGAGGCTGAGACGGGGCGTCTCTGTGTGACCAGGCGCCCCCTCCGTGGGGAGCCGTGTGCGCCTGTCGCGGATCCGCCAGGCGTGTTCGTGTGGCCTGTTTCTGGGCCACGAACTGCCTCCACTTGGTGTGAGTCAGCACCTTTCTCTCCGCCCGGTTTCACGTTGCATTTTTCTGTGTAATTAAGGACGAGGGCAGCGGCTCTCCACCTTCTGGCCCTTTAAATACAGTTCCTCATGCTGTGACCCAACCATAACATTATTTCCGTGGCTGCCTCATAACGGTCATGTTGCTACTGTGATGAGTCGTCATGTAAATATCTGAGATGCAGGGTGGTCTGAGGCGACCCCTGTGAAAGGGTCGTTCGACCGCCAAAGGGGTTGCGACCCACAGGTTGAGAACCGCGGGACTAGGGGGTCAGCTTCCTACTTCTGCCATTTCAACAAGAGGCAGATACTTCTGTGGGGGGGCACCCTCCCTGCCCGGCTCCAAAGCGGGGGGGCTGCCGGGGCTGCCCCGGGTCTCACCTGGTGGTTCCCCAGACGCTGTGAACATGTTTTTCTTTTTTGTGGTAAAATACACATCACAGTGACCATCTTACCTTTTTTTTAATTTTTAATTCTTACCCAAGAATATGTTTTTATTGTTTTGCTTTGTTTTTTTAGGGGGAGAGAAAGAGAGAGAGAGAGACATTGATGTGAGAGAGAAACATCAATTGCTTCCTGTACTCACCCGGACCAGGGATCCAACCTGCAACCTAGGAATGTGCCCTGCCTGGGAATTGAACCCAGGACCGTCTGACATTCGGGACGATGCTCTAACCAACTGAGCCACCAGCCAGGGCATCCTACTCATATTTTAAAAATAGATTTTTATTAATTTGAGAGAGGAAGGGAGAGGGAGAGAGAAACATCAATGATGAGAATCACTGATCGGCTGCCCCCTGCACGCCCCGCACTGGGAACCGAGCCTGAAACCCAGGCTTGTGCCCCGACTGGGAATCGACCTGTGACCTCCTGGTTCCTAGTTCAGTGCTCAGCCCCGGAGCCAGGCCAGCTGGGCCATCCTACCCCTTTCTGAGCTCACGGCTCAGCGGCATTGGTACCTCCAAGCTGCTGTGCAGCCGCCGCCGCCATCTCCAGGACTTCCTCATCGTCCCAAACAAACTCTGCCCCGTTGAACGCCCATGCCTCCCCCACCCCCTCCCCCACCGTCCCGCACCGTCCACTTCCTGTGTCTGTGGATCCGAGTCCTCCAGGGGCCTCGTCCGAGTGGGATCCACACAGGACTGTCCCCTCAGGATGCTGCCCCAGGTCCTGTCTTCCTCACTGGCCGACGCAGCAGGTCACAGGGTCACCGAGGCCGGACAGCAGGGCCCAAGGCACACGGGGACCTTCCGGGCCCACCGGAGCCCTGAGGGCCACCCAGGTGTCCCGTGACCACACCTGCGTTTTCGTGGCCGCGTGACTGTGCCCGCTCGCGAGGCGGCTGCTGTTGGTCCTGCCGGAACCCACCTCCCACCGCGAGAGCAACCACTCACCTCCAACGACGGCTCATTGCCTCTCAGGTGCCTCCCGCCCGTGTCCTGGGCCCCATGTTTGGAGCCCACGCCCCGGGGGCCCCGGGGCTGCTGGCTGAAGTGGGGCCGTGGGTGGTGAGGGCCGCAGCCCGGCTCAGGAGCCGGTCCTGGGTGGCGGAGGCCACTGGGCCCTGCTCGGGGACCTCGGTGTCCTGGGCGGAGTGTCTGCAGCGGCCACGCCCTCGCCCGCCAGAGGCGGCCCCCCCTCGCCACCCACCCAGAGGCCACAGGGACACGGCCGCCCATCGCCACCTGGGCACAAGCTCCCCGATTTCCAGAACCCAGCTGGGGGCTGGGTATTTTTAGCTGGCGTGGCACTGGCACGTGCCCAGCAGGAATAGCGAGCAGAGCACTCGCCTGCTCTGGATCTGCCATCTCTGGCTCCTGGGGGCTGCGCTGGGGGCCGGCTGGGCACAAGGCGTGCTGTTTAGAGAAAGCGCAGGACGGAGCAGCAGACCCAGGGCTCTGTAAACGCTGTGGGCGCCAGGCTGCCTGTCTGCTGCGCCATTCCCGCGGCTGGGGGGGGGGGGGGGCAGGAATGGTTGTAAATGCCGTGGGGTTTTCCTGCGCCCCAAGTGCCCGGGGGATTCCGGGTTTGGAAGATTCTCTATTGCTCTCGGCTGATCCCCACCGACCCGCTGTGTCCCCCCCACATGCCTCATGGGGAATGCCCCCCGACTCCGCCCTCATCTGTGTGGGCCGAGGTCTGCTAACTGGGGGATCCCCGCTCTCCTCCTGGAATTGGGCCGCAGCTGGACTGGCCGGTGCCTCCCTACAAGGGTCTGAGCCAAGGGCACGGGGGGAGCAGTGGCCTGGGGCCCTGGGTGGGGGTTCGGGGCAGCTTCGGACCTGGTGGGGCGGGGCCCTCTGTATTCAGTGTTGGCACCACCCTGCCTGGCCCTCCCCGCTCGTCTCCTGGCCCTGGGGCAGCAGTGGGCATAGTGGGTGCCCAGCAAGTGCCCTGTAGACCTGCCTCCTTGAGCTCCCACCCGGCCACCATCCCCCCACTGTAGCTCAGGGATCCCTGACTGCACCCCACTCCCTCCCCCGTGTGGTTTGTCAGGAACATTCACAGCTGCCGCAGCTGCCCGCCTGTCATTCTGGCTGGCAAGTGCTTAGCAGACACGATGGAGCCGCCTCTCGCCAGGTTAGGATGGTGCAGCCTCCGGAGGTGCCACTCATGGAGGGGCGGTGCCCCCACCTGTGGGCCCTGCCTGAGCCTTTGCTGGTCGATGCTCTCAGGAGCCCCCTGGGCCTCGGCAACTTATTCTGGGGCACACACGGCGCAGCGGGCACCCCTCACCTGCCTTCCTCCACCCACTTGCTTATTCTGGTCCTCCCTGCAGACAGCAGGGTCCGCCAGGCTGGGCGGGCAGGGAGGGTGCAGAGTCGGGCACAGCAGCTCCGCCAGGCTGGGCGGGCAGGGAGGGTGCAGAGTCGGGCACAGCAGCTCCGC
Source organism: Myotis daubentonii (assembly GCF_963259705.1). Taxonomy (NCBI): domain Eukaryota; kingdom Metazoa; phylum Chordata; class Mammalia; order Chiroptera; family Vespertilionidae; genus Myotis; species Myotis daubentonii. The sequence continues at coordinate 82,339,701 of NC_081850.1, read as the reverse complement.
CAGGCCTGGGTGGGCAGGGAGGGTGCAGAGTCGGGCACAGCAGCTCTGCCAGGCCTGGGCGGGCAGGGCAGGCTCCTCCGCCCTCCGTCCCTGCCCAGGCTGCTCCTGGGGACCCCTGACCGCGGGTTCTGTGCCCACAGTGCCAGAGAAGCCCGAGCCAGTGCCGCTGGAGAGCCGCTCCTGTGTCCTCATCCGCCGGGACCTGGTGGCCCTGCCCGCCAGCCTCATCAGCCAGATTGGGTACCGCTGCCACCCCAAGCTCTACTCGGAGGGCGACCCCGGCGAGAAGCTGGAGCTGGTGGCAGGTGAGGCGCCCCCCCCCCGGGCCCGTGGGTGCGATGCCCGCTGACCGCTTCCTTCAGAGCCAGGAACAGGGTCCTCATCGCCATCCGGCAAAGGGAAAGATAGAGCATCTCCTGCCTCTCATTTCCTGGCAGAAGGATTGCCGTTGAGGGGGGTTAGTCCGTTGCATCAACTTAGCATTTTAATAGAATCTCCTGGGCTGGGCTGGCTTCTGATTGGCAGGGGCGGCAGCCATGATGCTGGTGCAATTTAGGGCGAAGGGAACCAAGTCAAACACAGTTTGGAATCCGCCACTCAGACCCCCGACCCCCAGAGTGCCCCCCAACCCCCAGAGTGCCCCCCAACCCCCAGAGTGCCCCCCGACCCCCAGAGTGCCCCCCGACCCCCAGAGTGCCCCCTGATCCCCAGAGTGCCCCCTGACCTCCCCAGAGTGCCCCCTGACCCCAGAGTGCCCCCCGACCCCCAGAGTGCCCCCCGACCCCCAGAGTGCCCCCTGATCCCCAGAGTGCCCCCCGACCCCCAGAGTGCCCCCTGACCTCCCCAGAGTGCCCCCCGACCCCCAGAGTGCCCCCTGACCCCCAGAGTGCCCCCCAACCCCCAGAGTGCCCCCCGACCCCCAGAGTGCCCCCTGACCTCCCCAGAGTGCCCCCTGGCCTCCCCAGAGTGCCCCCTGGCCTCCCCAGAGTGCCCCCTGACCCCCAGAGTGCCCCCTGACCTCCCCAGAGTGCCTCCCGCCCCCAGAGTGCCCCCTGACCTCCCCAGAGTGCCCCCCAACCCCCAGAGTGCCCCCCGACCCCCAGAGTGCCCCCTGACCTCCCCAGAGTGCCCCCTGGCCTCCCCAGAGTGCCCCCTGGCCTCCCCAGAGTGCCCCCTGACCCCCAGAGTGCCCCCTGACCTCCCCAGAGTGCCTCCCGCCCCCAGAGTGCCCCCTGGCCTCCCCAGAGTGCCTCCCGCCCCCAGAGTGCCCCCTGACCTCCCCAGAGTGCCCCCCAACCCCCAGAGTGCCCCCCGACCCCCAGAGTGCCCCCCAACCCCCAGAGTGCCCCCTGACCTCCCCAGAGTGCCCCCTGATCCCCAGAGTGCCCCCCGCCCCCAGAGTGCCCCCTGACCTCCCCAGAGTGCCCCCCAACCCCCAGAGTGCCCCCCGACCCCCAGAGTGCCCCCTGACCTCCCCAGAGTGCCCCCTGGCCTCCCCAGAGTGCCCCCTGGCCTCCCCAGAGTGCCCCCTGACCCCCAGAGTGCCCCCTGACCTCCCCAGAGTGCCTCCCGCCCCCAGAGTGCCCCCTGACCTCCCCAGAGTGCCCCTGACCCCCAGAGTGCCCCCTGATCCCCAGAGTGCCCCCCGACCCCCAGAGTGCCCCCTGACCTCCCCAGAGTGCCCCCTGGCCTCCCCAGAGTGCCCCTGACCCCCAGAGTGCCCCCTGACCTCCCCAGAGTGCCTCCCGCCCCCAGAGTGCCCCCTGATCCCCAGAGTGCCCCCTGGCCTCCCCAGAGTGCCCCCCGATCCCCAGAGTGCCCCTTGCCATGTCGCAGGGTGAGGTCCGGGGCTCTGAGCCAGTCAGAGGCCTATCAGGGCCGTGTCTTTGTCAGAATATTTATCTTTTATTTTTTTAATGATTTCAGAGAGGAAGGGAGAGGGAGAGAATCATGGATCGGCTGCCTCCACACGCCCCCCATTGGGGACCAAGCCCACAACCAGGGCCTGTGCCCTTGACCGGAACCGAACCCTGACCTCCTGGTTCCTAGGTCGACGCTCACCCCGGAGCCAGGCCGGCCGGGCAGCGTTTATCTTTTCAGGGGGATTTGCTCTTAGGCCGTCAGTCAGGCTCTTCGGGGGAAGACGATGCTGATGGCATGGCGCCCTTCCAGGGTCCTCTGCCCTCACCCGCCTCGGGCGTCGGCATCTTGGCATCTCGCGGGGGGGCCAAGCCAGGGAGTTCCCTCGGGGCTGGGAGGGCAGCCAGGGACCGCCCTTGAGGAGTCCCCGAGGCCGCCTCCCAGGCGACAGGGCCTCAGGGCCTGGGGCCCCAGGCCTGGGCCGGCCCTGCTCGCAGAGCTCAGGAGGCCCCCACTGCCCGCCCCCCGCCACCCCCATCCTCCCCGCCCCCCCCCGCCCCCCCGCTGTGCGGGCGGCGGCCTCACTGTGTGTCTGGCGCAGGCTCGGGCGTCTGCATCACGCGGGGCCAGCTCATGAACTGCCACCTGTGCGCAGGCGTCAAGCACAAGGTGCTGCTGCGCCGGCTGCTCGCCACCTTCTTCGACAGGTAGGTGCCCCCGCTGCGCCCTGAGCCGCCAGCCCCACCTTCCTGACCTCACCCCGAGCACAGAGCACGCAGAGGATGGGGGGGCCCGGGGGTGGGGACCCTCCCAAAGTGAGGAGCCGCCTCCCCCCCCCCCGGGCTGCTCCCCGCTGTCCCCCACCCCTGGGGTGAGCACAGTCCCTGGGGGGGCCAGGTGTCCCGAGCGGCCCAGCCTCACGCCTCCTCCCTCCCTCTGCCAGGAACACGCTGGCCAACAGCTGTGGCACCGGCATCCGCTCGTCCACCAGCGACCCCAGCCGCAAGCCGCTGGACAGCCGGGTCCTCAACGCTGTGAAACGTAAGGGCCAGGGCCCAGGGCCCGCGGGGGACGGGGCTCCGGAGGGGTGGCCGCCCGGGGCAGTGGGGGTCGGGGGGGGGGGGAGGAAGGACGGCTCCCGGGAGCCGGGTCCCCGGGTGTGAGGAGTGCAGCTGCGGGACGGTTAACGCGTGACATGGATCCGAGTTTCCCTTTTGCACAAAACCCTCTCCTGACACGGGAGGTTATTTTGAGGCTTTGCCATCTGCTCGGCGGCTCTGCCTCCCACTCCTGGGCGCGAGGGGCGGAGCCCGGCCACGGGTGCAGACGCCGCCCCCACCCGTCTGGGGAGGAGCGCCTGTGCCGGGCGGGCCGCATGCCAGGGTGCGTCCTCCTGAGGCCGTGGGCGCAGGTCACTGTCACCGTTTCCTGCTTAAACAGCATCTGTTGTTTCAGAGCAAAAGGGAGGCCCAGTGCAGTCGGTAGAGTGTGGGTGTGGCCGCTGCAGAGGTGGCGGCTGGGAGTCCGAGAGCAGCAGCCCCTCACGCCCGTCCCTGTCCCCCCAGTGAGGGCAGCCCCTCACGCCCGTCCCCCGCCCCCCCAGTGAGGGCAGCCCCTCACGCCCGTCCCCCGCCCCCCCAGTGAGGGCAGCCCCTCACGCCCGTCCCCCGTCCCCCCAGTGAGGGCAGCCCCTCACGCCCGTCCCCCGTCCCCCCAGTGAGGGCAGCCCCTCACGCCCGTCCCCCGTCCCCCCAGTGAGGGCAGCCCCTCACGCCCGTCCCTGTCCCCCCAGTGAGGGCAGCCCCTCACGCCCGTCCCTGTCCCCCCAGTGAGGGCAGCCCCTCACGCCCGTCCCTGTCCCCCCAGTGAGGGCAGCCCCTCACGCCCGTCCCCCGCCCCCCCAGTGAGGGCAGCCCCTCACGCCCGTCCCTGTCCCCCCAGTGTACTGCCAGAACTTCGCGCCCAGCTTCAAGGAGAGCGAGATGAACGTGATCGCGGCGGACATGTGCACCAACGCCCGCCGTGTCCGGAAGCGCTGGCTGCCCAAGATCAAGTCCATGCTGCCCGAGGGCGTGGAGATGTACCGCACGGTCATGGGCTCCTCCGCCGGCGTGGCCCTGGACCCCGAGTTCCCGGCCGCGGCCGCGCAGGTGTTCGAGCAGCGGCTGTACGCGGAGCGCCGGGGCGACGCGGCCGCCATCGTGGCCCTGAGAACTGACGCCGTGAACGTCGACCTGGGCGCCCCGGCCAACCCCCCCTTCGAGGCCGGAGAGGAGGCGGAGGGGGCCGGCTCCGTCATCCAGGAGGTGGCCGCGCCCGAGCCGCTGCCCCCGGACGGCCAGAGCCCCCCGCAGCCCTTCGAGCAGGGCGGCCCCGGCTCCCGGCCCCCGACGCCCGCGGCCCGGAGGCCTGACGGCGCCTACGCCGGGACTCTGTAGGGGGCCGGGCGCGGGGACAGGACGTCCTAGCTGCTTGCATGCGTTACTAATACAAACAATGTGATCGAGCCACTCACCTACTGAACGGCTGTTGCCTGAAAACAATGTGACTTCTATTCTGCTTGTATTTAAGGTTCATGAAGGAGACAGACCCACTCGGGACACTGTAAGCAAGTAGGCCCCTGGCTGCCGCCCCGACGGCCGGCCCCTTGACTGCGCGGTCGGTCTCCACGTGTAGCTTCACCCCCTTCTCAGATGGGACCTGCCTGAACCCCCGCCCCTTCCCGCCCCTCTGCCAGGACGAAGCCAGGGACCTGCCCGCCCTCTGCGGCCACGGCCGGGGCTGGGCCCCCCGGGCCAGACGCCTTGTGTTTCCTTCCTCCTGCGACGGGTCAGGCCGGCCTGGCCCGAGTGCGTGTGGGAGGGTGACGAGCCGTGATGGGCCTCGCTGTCCCGGGAGAGGAGAAGGGGCTCCTGGCTGGACCTGGGCTCGCCCCAATGCCCCCCGCCCCCCCGCACCTGGGCCCCTCTGGCTCCTGCCCGGCTGCCCGCTGGCCTGTGGGCGGGGCCGCCCCCCGGGTGCCGGCCCTCGGCCTTGTTAGGATTCTGTGTGTGTGGTGTGTGTGGGGGGGGTCTGAAGTCAGCTGAGGGGGAGGCCACTCAGGGGCCAGCCTGCAGGTGGGGGGCCTGCTTGGTGAGGCAGGAGCCAGGCTGGGGCAGCGTGGGGCCCCCGTGCTGTGCTCCGACCCTTGGGGGTGCCCCACGCTGAGGCTGCGGGGGTGGGCAGTGAGCACGGGCCGAGCAGGCAGGTGGCAGGGCGCCCGGACAGCAGGTGCGGAGGCTCAGAGGCCGGGGAGGGCGGCGAGGAGGGGCCCACGGGGTCGGTGTGCTTGGGGCTGCGACGTTCCCTCTGCAGTTTAGTTGCTGGTTTGGGGAAGGAACAGGGCTCCTGTGGCCGCTCACCAGGGCCTCCGTGTCCGGTCCAGGGGCTGCCTTCCTCCCCGGCCCCGGCAGCGCTGCCAGGTGCCCTGTCCCGGCTCCGCCTCCCCGGCCCCTCCACCGTGTGTGACTCAGGACCCCCAAAGCCAAGGCCCCCCAGCGCGGGGGCACACGGGGTCCTGGGGTGGGGGAGCTCCTTCCCAGGCTGCACGAAGCCCCCCAGCCCCCAGCCCTGCCACATGTGTGCCTGGCCTCCAGAGAGATCTGACGGCTTCCGGAAGGGGTGGGCACCTGGGGGCGGGACCCTGGGTGGGCAGCCGCCCGGAGCTGAGCTCGGTCCCTCCACCACTGTCCCACCTAAAGGGGCGGTGGCTCTGGGGGCTTCAGACCAGTCACCTGGCCTCTGCGCCCCCTCCCCACCCGCCCAGCCCATGAGGGACCAGACTTGCGTCCTCCTGGAACGGAGAGGAGGCCGTACCCTCGGCACCTCAGGTGGACTCGGCCCTGTAGGTGGTGGGTGAGGCTGACCCCCCATCTCCCCCGGAGTTTCCTTGATTTGCTCCCCCACCCAAATTTGCACTTTAATTTGACCCTCCCTGGGGACCCTCGGGCCCACCTGTCCCGGCTGTGGACAGAGGGCCCCCTCTGTCTCCCCCTCTCTCCCCCACCCCAAAGCGGGCACGGCCGCCCGCCCAGGGCCAGGAAGGGAGGGTGCGCTGCCGGCGGTGGCCACACAGAGAAGGCCTGGCCGCGGCTCAGGCCAGCACAATGTCCGTGACCTCTGCCCCTGAATCGTTTATCGTCCGTCTGCTTTGTTGTTCTGGGTGAGGAAGGCCCGGGCAGGTGGAACTTGAATCATTCAATGTGAACGGGTCTGAGCTCTCCCGGCCCCGGGCGGCCAGGCCGCGCGTTTTGCACTAGTGTCCCGCGGTGGGCGTGGGTCTGAGCGGTGGCCGGCGGGCGTGGCTGATGATTGTATGTGCTGGCGCCCCGCCCCGAGCGCTCCTGGGGGGCACGGCCTGGCTCGCGGGGCCTTCCAGAGTGCCTTAGCACCTTTGATCCTTTCCCTGTGACCACACCTGCCTCCCCTCCTCTGTTTACACGGCGACTCATTCCTGTCCTGTCGGCTGACCCCAACCCCCACCCTGTAGACGGAGAGACGAGCCACTCAGTATCTGTGAGAAGCTGCGCCTTCACCCCTGAGCTTGACTGTTAGCGACACGCATCGGCCACGCGTCTGTCAGAGTCCTAGCGGCACCTCGAGGAGGAGCGGGCGCTGATGTGTGTCGGGGTGCGGCGGCCGCGGGCCTGGCCGCGCCCCACCCTCCTGCAGGAGGCGGCTGGGGTGGTGGAGGGAAAGGTCCCTGGGTCCCACGGGAGGGACCGGCGATGGGACGGATGCTGTGAGCGCGGCGGGGCCCGCCCGGCCAGCTGCCTCGGTACTTGAATTCTGTCTTGTGTTCTGCACTGTGTCTGGCCTCGGCCAGAGTTCTCTGTGGTCACTAACTGTGCATTGGATCCTGTTGTCTTACTTGCCCTGACTGTGGACGCCGCCGCGGGCGTGAGGCGGGGAGAGCCCTCGGGGGAGCCTGCGGGTGGGTGGCCGGGCAGGGCTCCTGAGCCTGGTGCGCTCCTCCTCCAGGAAAGTTCCTTCTGTGTTTGTGTTGAGAGCTGGGAGGGAGACGGGGAGGCCGGGGTCCCTGGGAGGGACTCGGGTGCGGCCCTGGCCTGTCCCCAGCGGGTGGCAGGATTGGCCCAGGGCCGGCCTCCGGCAGTGGCTGCTGAGATTCCCCTTCGACGGGTGATTTTTATGGCAATGTCTTGCCATAGGGAAAGGCCGATTACCCACAAACCACCTGAAAACTAGGAGAAAGCCTGTTGCCTCGGCCACAGTAACCCCCCCAATCCCCCCACAGAACGGGGGTGCAGGTGCCCTGAGCTCTAACTGCTGCTGCCGGGCCCGGCACCGGCCGCCTCCACACGGCACCCCCACATGGCACCGGGGACCGAGGCCGCGAGGGCTTGTGCACGCTGTTTCTAACCTGGCGAAGGTTTTGGGCTGTTTGTTTGTTTGTTGTGTTTCTTTGGGGAAAAAAACCTGAAAAGGAAAGTTATGCAGAATCTAAAGATTCCGATTGGACCACCTGCTCAAACTCTGATCAGTCGCTTCCTTGTTCGCGTTTTGCACATGACTGTAATTTTTATGTCCACAGAAGCCAAAACTCGCAATACTATTTTTAGCAGAAAAAAAAAAAAGAACTCAGTGTAAAGTCGTATAAATATTTTTGACTTGAGTCTTTGGATGGCACTGGGTGCAAACAGACCCTCCATCCTCCGGCGGGATGTCTGGGGCAAAGACTTTTCCCGGGTTCGTTGGCTGAGGCTGGTGTGGGGTGTGGGACGCCGCAGCCCTGACCCTTAGCCACCAGTAACCAAACCCGCAGGCCGTGCTGGAGGGGCGGCTGCAGGGGGGCACCGCTGCTCCCCCCGGCCTCAGACGCTCGCTTTTTTTTTTTTTTTTTTTTTTTTTTAAGAAGGAGGAAACCTTGGTTCTCGCTGCGCCAGGCTCCGGGCTGTCGCTTCTTAGCCGTGGCTGACGCTGTACCAATAACTCCACCCACAGACACGCCCGCCGGCGACCACCCGGCCGGGCTCCTGGTGGGCGTTCGTGACAGACAGACAGAAGGACATGACTGGTCATTGTAAAGCGCTTTGTAAAGTTCACATTTACAGAATAATAAAGTCAGTTCAAACCCGCCTGGCCTGGGCTTTGCTTGGACGGGTGGGTTGAGGGGGGACGCGGAGAAGCCAGGGAGGGGGCTGGGCTGCCAGGGGCAGAGTGACCAGCTGTCCGAGCTGCCCTCAGGCCCCGGCAGCCCCGGTGAGGGGAGGCTCGCTGCCCACTGTCCACACCTGGCCGCTCTCCTTTCCCCCCACGTCTTCTGGGGGCAGGGGCTGCCGGCAGGATGGCCTGGGGTCAGGGCCTGCGTGAGGGCCTCCCTTTCCTCCTTTTTTAAAATCCTCACCCGAGGACATTTTCCATTGACTTTGGGGGAGAGTGGAAGTGAGAGGGAAAGACAGAGAGAAACGTCGATGTGAGAGGAACACATCGATGGGTTGCCTCCTGCTCGAACCCCCACCAGAGCCTGGGCTGGGGAGGAGCCTCAAACCAAGGTATGTGCCCTTGACCGGAACCGAACCCAGGACCCTTCAGTCCACAGGCCAGCGCTCTATCCATCGAGCCACACTGGCTGAGGCTCATTTTCTTCTCTGCGAACTGGAAGAGCCACCTCACCTGGCTCACCTGCCCGCCTCCCGTGCCCAACCTCCTGCTGGGTCAGGCCTGCCCCCGGGTGGACCACGGGGGAACTGCAGGTGGGTGAGCAGGTCACCTGGCCCTGCCAGCCCTGGAGCCAGGCGTGGACTCCACCTCCCAGCTGCTGAGGAAGTGTCCCTCTGCAGGCGGGGTGGGGTTCTGGGGTTCAGGCCTGGCCCCTCTCCTCTGCTGGAGCCACGGGGTCTGCCTGAGCTCCCCCTGGGCCCTGGCGGCCACGCCTGGCATTGGGGTGTTCGGTGGGTGTGGTCGCCGGCCCTGCATTTGCCTCCCGCAGTGGACACCTGCCGGCAGGGCCTCACTCCCTCTGTCCCGGGAGGGTCTGGTCCAGAGGGGCCACCCCCACCTGGCCTCTCCCCCTTTCTCAGGCCTCGCGGCTCCCGGTCTGCGAGCTGGGATTCACGCTGCTTGTTTCGGGGGCAGGCTCTGGCGCTGCTTTGTGGGGGCTCCCCCCAGGTGAGGGGTCCCCTGGGAGCACGGAGCAGGCACGGGTCTCAAATGGATGGACATGGTCACGAGAAGGGCCTCTCACCACCGAGAGGGGACTCTGCATCAACGGGTGCTGGTCTGGGGCCGCCCTGAGCCACCCCTCCCCCAGGAGGCCCAAGAAGCCTGTCTCCCCCCCCCCCGGCCCCCATCAGCTCCCCGCCCCCCAGCTTCCCACCCCCCGCCCCCCACATCCACTCAGCCGGGTGCAAGCCCCTCCCCTCAGGCCTCGAAGCCGGTGGGCAGGGTGGGTTCCGGGTCACCCCCCGGGCCCGTGGAGACACCAGCCGCTGGGCCATGGACAATCAGGAAGGCCCCTCACAAGTCCCCGCCGGGCAAGCTCGGCCCCTCTGCGGTCAGGGCAGCTGAGGCCCACGTGTGTGGGGGTGGGGGCGGGTATGTGGGGCGTCTTGGGCAAAACCCAGGCCTCCTGGGTCTGGGAGCGGAGCGGCCCCTGCCCTGTGCTCCCAGCTCCCCGCCCTGCAGCCTCCGCAGACACTGGCTGAAGCTTCAGAACCTGCCCTGGCCCTGGAGCCCCGCCTCCCCTCCCCCAGCCTTTGTGCTGCTCGGGGAGGAGGGTGCTGGGTCAGCAGGACCCAGAGCCCTTGGTCCTCCCTCCGGGCCTTGGCATGGCGGCCCCCTCCTCGCCCGCCTCCTGGGTGAAAATGAAGGCCCCGCTCTCCACCGTAGGGCCATGGGCCAGGGCGGGATGGGGACCCCCAATCCGGAGGCACTGCGGGCAGAAAGAGGTCCCTCAGGCTCAGGGCTGGGCTGCAGGGTCCTGGGGCTGCAGAGAGGAGCGGGGTGCAGGTGCTGGGCCTGTCTCTCCACCGCCAACTCGGTGCCCTGCTTCAGCCCCCGTCCACCCCAGGGGAATGACCGCCCGGCTCTGGGTCCAAAGTGGGGCGCCAAGGCGGGACCCCTCCCGACGGCCACAGCTGGTGGAGGGGCTCTGGGCGGAGCAGGTCGGCTGCCCGGCCGCTGGGGCAAAGCAGACCTCAGGGACCTGCTGCCCAAACGCCCGGAGGAGCCGGCGCCCCCGGCCCTGCTGGAGGCCCCTGACGGGCACAGACGTGATCGGGGCGAGAGCTCGGCAGTCCAGCTGCATCCAGTCGGCAGGGAGGCCCGCGGTGCCCGCGGCTCGCCGGGTGATTGGGCTTCTGGGCTCGCAGGGCAGAGGCGGCTGCAGGCCTCGCTGGAGTGGAAACCGATCTGATGAGGGAGCAGTCATCACCGTGAGAACCGGGCGATCCCGGCAGAAGCCGGCTCCGCAGAAAACAACACGGAAACTTTCCGAGGGGATGCCTGCGGGGAGGGGCTCCCGGGGGCGGGGGCTCAAGGAGGAGGGGCCGGGCCACCCACACAGCACCCCCGGACTCTGCGTTATTCCCTGCGTGGCCTTGGCGCGTGCTGAGCCCCTCTGGGCCTCAGTTTTCTCCTCCATAGAATGGGGTCATACAGGTGCCGCCCCCCGGCACTTGGGGGCCTGGAGGGGCCGTGTTTACAAAGACACGCTGGTGCGCGGTGCATAGAGCACAGCTGGCGAGTGCGGGCCAGGTGGGCTCTGCTCTGGCGGCAAACACTCAGCAGGTGGCTCTGTACCCGGATCCCAGAAAGCTGGGTCCGCAGCCGCAGCCAATGACTCGAGAGGTAAGGAGGTGGGTGGAGAAAGCCCTGTGGGGGGGGGACCCTGGGCCACTCTGAACCCCGGCTCCTCTTCTACGAATGGAGCAGCAAATCCCACCTGGACGCTCCGTCCTCCGTGCTGGGAGCAGGAATGTGGTGAGTCTGCACCCTCAGGCCTCACGGGCACACAGGTTGGCTCTGCTCTGCTGCCTCCTCCCCCCGGTCCCTCAGAGCCTGGGCCCGTCCCCGGGTGGGGAGGGCTCCCTGGGTGGGCCCGGCGCCTGCGAGAAGCCGAGTTGCTGCCCCCAGTTCTGCGTCCAGGGCCCAGGGTGGGAGCGTTGGGGGCCCCAGGCACCACGATGATGCGTGGGGCACCCTGGCCGTGTCGAGCGTGGGAGCGGTGGACTGTGGTCAGGGGTCAAGGAAAGGCTTCCTGCGAGGGCCCGCGTGGGCGCTGAAGGACACCTGGGCAAGGACAGGCCTCTGCGCCGGCCGGAGAGGGCCCCCCACCCCCCCCTCCCGGCTCTGGGCTTGGTCAGCCCAGGAGGACAGCTGTGGGCGTCGTCCCGGCCGCGCCTCCTGCGCCACTGCGTCACGTGCTCCATGCATTTGTGTTGAGAGAGCGGAGCAGATGGTGCAGTAACACTTTAAATTAAGGATTCTAAACGCACATTAAATTTAGACTTAATAAGACAGTTACTGTATGGAAATTAGGGACCCACCGATGATCCTCACGTGTGAGGCCCAATCCCCTCCGCATTCCTGGAGCGGCTTTCGCGTGAGCGCTCGGAGGGGCGAGGCGGGCTCCCAGCTCCGCCTGGCGGGACCGTCCGTGTCCGGGGCCCTCACCGCAGGGCCATCCTGGCCGAGGCCATGGCCTCCTCCGGGCGGCTGCCGGCCCCGCTTGTGGATGAGGACACAGGGTGGCCAGGAGGAAGGCACCTCCTCTCCCTCCATGCCCCCTCCATGCCCTCCCCACACTGGAGCCGCCTGGGTTCTCCTGTGGTGCCCTCACTGTACCCCCACAGGCACGGGGGTGGGGGGCTCACTCGGGGAGACGGAGGCACCCGGCCCTCCCTCGGTGGGAGACGGGGGCAGCGGGCACCGCCATACAGCGCGATGGGGCTTCCACAGAGAGCAGTGCCAGCAGACACGGGGCCAAGCGGCGTTTGCCCACATTTCTTCACAGGCGAGGGTGCCCAGCCCAACCCAGCCTGGCAGCCGCCTGGGAGGGCGGGTTGAGAAGAAACCCCTCAGAGGGGTCACGGCCGGACCCCTGATCTGTCCCAGGGCCCAGCGCGGACCATCCCAGAAGTGGGGGGGGGCGCCCCAGGCAGAGGGCGGGGGAGGGGAGCTCCCACCGCTGCTCTCTTCTCTGCTCACTTCTCTGTAACGGGGTTGCCGCAGGGGAAGCTGTCGCCCGCAGTCGGCAAACACCCCTTCCCGCTCCTGCCGCCGCCTGCCAAGTGCCTCCACCAGCTTGGCTCCCAGGCCTCGCACAAGCTGCCGGCTGGCACAGGCTCCTCGAGGCCTCCCCTGAGCGGCTGGGAGGCTGTCCCCAAGCGCCCCGCCTGTCCCAGCCTCTCACCCCCTCATCCCCCCCCCCCCGACACTGCAGGCCCCGGGGCCCCCGGAGGGATCGGACACGCTCCCACCCCCTCGGCGCTGGCGGGCAGCTTTGGAGGAATCAGACCCGGGTGGCTGGAGCATTGGGGAGCACTGAGGAGCCCCAGGAGGGAGCAGTGCCTCAGAGCCTGGGGGCCAGGCCACCTCTCGAGGTCAGCACGGGGCTGTGCCCGAGACGCCACCGCTGTTGGGGGTCACCCGTCCCTTCAGGAAGGGCATCAGCACCACCGGGCTGGCCCCTTGGGCCTGAGGTCCTGGCTCAGTCAGGCCCCGTCAGACCCTGGGGTCCAAAGTGGGGCGCCAGCGTTCCCTGCAGCCCAGACCACAGCTGGCTCTGCACCCGTCTCCCGGCCCTTGGCTGGAGCAGGGGGAGGTTTAGCCCCCAGCCCCACCGGGAGCCCCCAGGCCTGGTGCCTGGAGCCCCCACCTCCAGGCGGCTCCCTGCTCGGCCTTCAGGACTGGGCTGCACAATTTAAAATTAACAACTGTGCCGTCTCCTCTCATGGCCTCATAATTAAGCGTCTCTTCCCGATTATTGTCAGAGAGTGATTTGTTCTCTGGCAAAAAAAACTCAACCTGCTTCAGGCGGGGCCCGAGAGGGGGGCCGGCTCCCCTGTGGGCCTGCGAGGCCCTCTGCCCGGCTCTTTGCAGACACCCGAGGGCTGGGAGGTGGCCCCCGACCTTTCTGTCCGTGTGTAGGGGTTGCCAGGCAGGGCTCAGTGACACAATGTGGATGGTTCCTGGGTGCTGTGCCCCCCACGTGTGTACACACATGCACACGCACGCACACACATGTGCACACACGCGCGCACACGCGGCACATTAGATTCCCTGGCTGCTCTCAGGGCTGGGGAAGAGCCTACCGGGGGGCCTTTGGGCCGGTTTAGTCTTGGTTCTTCCGCCAGGAACCCCAGTTTCTCCACCCACAGAAAAGGGGTGATGCCCTGCCCCCTCCCCTGCCTCCTGGGGGGACAGAGGACGGCGTGCTGAGGCCTGCAGGGGTCTGAGCCCACTGGGCCCACGGCTCCACGCTGGGCGGAGCTGTTGAGGGTGGTGGGTGGGGCTGCGCGGCCCGTCCCGCGTCTGCAGGTGGCGCCCGGGAGAGGACGCGCCCTTTCCCCTCGAACGTGTGAAAAGTTAGGGTCAGAACGTGCACAGAGAGATCTTTGCGAGGGAGGGACAGCGGGAAATAATGAGCCACGCAGGGCATTTGGTCAAACATAGTCTCTAAGCAGAACCGGCTGTGAAGCTATGGCTACAAGCCGTTTCCTGCAGAAGCAGTTAGACGCGGGCCAAGGCGCGCGCTTACTCCCACGCTCACTTCGCTCCGGGTGGCGTGGCAGGCCCCTGACTGTGCGGCATGACCTCCACGGGCACACGCCGCCCAGACGCTCACGGGCACGCGCGGGACGGCCCAGCACAGGGCTCACCGGGCATCCAGGCCGGCAGGGACAGGGGCCCGGGCTCGGGGGCGGACGGCGTGTCCGGCAGACGCAGGGGAGGGCCCAGCGGAAGGGGAGGCTCCGTCCGGGGTGGGGCAGAAGGCAGGGCTGTCTGGGGCGGGCTCGGAGGTCAGAGGCTTTGAGGTGAGGAGTCAGACACAGGCCCCGATGAAGAGGACAGCCCGGGGCTCAGGGGGTGCGGATGGGGGGCGGGCCTGCTCCCGCTGGGACCTGGGCGAGTTCTCTGGGCCTGGGAGAGGGGCCGCCCCGCGGGGTGAGCACGCTGTGGGCCTCTCCTGGGGCCTCTCTGACAGGGCCTGGGTCGGGGCGGGCACTGGGCTGGTGCCTCTCCTAGGCCTTGGCCCCTTGAAATGCTCGACCCTGTTCGACCACTTTTCAAGGTTTGCTTTTCACAATAGATATACATACATTATATATAGTATTGATTTCAGAGAGGAAGGGAGAGGGAGAGAGGGATAGAAACATCAATGGTGAGAGAGAACCATTGGTCGGCCGCTCCTGCACGCCCCACACCGGGCACCGAGCCTGCAACCCGGGCCTGTGCCCTGACCGGGAATCGAACCCAGAACCCTTCAGTCCGCAGGCCGACGCTCTATCCACTGAGCCACACCAGCCGGGGCTGTTCACCCACTTTTGTTGGGGGCTCTGGTGCCCGCCTTCCCAGGAGGCCCCTGAGCACCGGGGAAGCGGCTATGAACGGCCATCGTGGGACCACAGGACCTGAGCTCCTGCCTCCTCTCTCCCTCCGTCTGTCTCCTCCAGCCCCAGTCGCTTCTCAGCCGCCAGACTTGGGGTGACCCCCCACCCCCCTGAAGCCCGGAGACACTAACTCAACTCCAGGTGAGGAAGCCGCACGGGGCCGGGGCTCTTTGCCCCTCCTGTCTCCCTCTCCTTCCACCTGGAGGTCAGCCTGCACCCCCCGTGGGGTCCGTCCCCCTCCGGCGCCTGCTTCCTCGGGCCCAGGTCGCTCCTGCCCAGCAGGGTGGCTCAGGGTCCTGGCACACTCCCGCGGCCCCTCCTCCCTCCAGGGCAGGGAGGGAGGCCACGGGGGGTGCGGCAAGCGACCCCCCTATCTTCTGTGGCCTCCACCAACGAGGCTCCAGTGGAGCTGAGACAGGCCCAGCCTCACACCTATAACTTTAAATTAAAAACCCACGCGTGCTCATGGGCGTCCCCCGCGGCCCGCTCAGCCCCGTAAAGATGATATTATGGCACAAGCCATTATGCGCCGCGCTGCCTGTATATACATTTCTAAATGGCTCGGCAAACAGCAGCCTGCTTACGGGCAGGGCCGGGAGCCGGTTCATTTGGGGTAACAAATGGCCCTTGATTTGATTTTAAATGCAATGACAGCCGAATTTATTTCTTATTTAATCACTTCCCCGCGCTGCTGCGAGCGGGCGATATTAAACTGCCGCAGCGGCTCCCGCGTCAGCGCGAGGCGGGCGCGTAGATTATGTTTATGGGGCCGAGCGAGATCGCCGTGCGGAGCGCGGGACCCGAATGGGCGTTCGGTCATTTGTACAGACGCTTATATCATGGCCGCCTCCTGCTCCCAGTGTCTCAGTAATAAACACGCGGGCAGCGTGGGTCTCTGCATCACAGACAAACCGTCGTGATTCCGTAGTAAATACTGCTATGACTCCCGCGTTGTCCGCGGGCTCGCGTGGATGGAGTGGGCCGCCCTGGGCTCCGTCCACAGGCGGCCAGACGCCTCGCCAGGCCCTGAGGACGCACAGCTGTGCGGCACGTGCTAGGGCCCTGGGCGTCCACTCGGGGGGTGCAGGCAGCAGCCTCCCAGCTCCCGCTGTGTGTGAGGGGCGGGTGGCTGGTCTGGGGTTCCAATGGCTCAGGGGCATCCCCAGGCGGCCAGTCAGTGGCGGTGGTGGGAGGGGCAGGAGGTGGTGCCCGATGCCCGGAACCCCGGTTCATACTCCGCGCAAACGAGGCAGCACCCGCCATTCCCTCCAGCACCCAGGCCCCTTCCTGTCCAGGCCACCCCCCCCCTCTCCTCCCAACCTGGCCTGGGGATGACAAGGCCCTCCCCCCAGGGCTTCCCAGTCCCCGCCCCGGAGCCTCCCGACAGAGGGGGACCCACTGACCCTGCGTTCAGGGCCCCTGCAAGCCGGTGGTCGGGGACCACCCCTGCCAGGCTGAGTCTGTGGCCCCGGACAAGCCCCACCCCTTGTCCTCACGCCACCTTCAGGCCTGGCTCCGACCCCAGGCCCTGGGAGGTCACCAGGTGCAGCTCCGCAGGGAGGTGCTGGAGGCGCAGTCTGAGGAGGCCTCCTGGAGGAGGGGCCGTGGGGAAGGCCCTGTGTCCCTGTGAGGAGGCGGGAAGGAGCCAGCCTGGACGTGGGGGGGCTGGGAACGCGGAGGAGGGCAGGTGGAAGGGGCAGGTGCCGGCTCAGAGCTGGAATGGCCGCAGGGAGGGTGCCGCGGGCTCCCCATGCTGGTTGCTGGTGGGCAGCCACGGACACGCCAGGGGACGGCCACACACTGAGCTCGGCACTGGACACTCAGAGTGACAGGTGTCCCCTGAGAGGCGGAGAGGGGGGCAGGGCCAGCATCACACCCGAGTCAGGCCGGAGGCCAGGGCCGGCTGGACTGAGGCTGGGGGTGACCACGGCCCAGTCCCGCCTGGCGGGCCGCGGGGCCAGGCTGATGCCCTGGGCTCCTGCACCCCAGCCTCAGGGTGGGCGGGACCCGTCTTCATTGCTTCTTTCGCCTGCAGGCCAGAGGTCCGGGGCCTGGGCAGGGACAGTGTGTCTGGGGGGGCCGTGCCGGCGAACCGGCTGCTGCGGCTGCAAGTGCCCTGGGAGGAGGAGGGGGCGGCAGACGCCTGGCCGGGTCCCAGGGAACACGGTGTTCCCACCACCTCCTTGGCAGGGGCCCGATCTGAATGCGGGGCCTGTGCCAGGCCCAGGGCCGGTCCAGCGATGCCAGGCTGGGGGAGGGGAGGCTGTGAGCTCCCCAGTAGCCCCCCCCTTAGTTCCGTGGCCTGGGGAGGTCCCCCCAGAGCAGAATCGGCTGGATGAGGGGCCCCTCAGAATCCCCCCGCCGCCCTGAGAGTTCTGGTCTTGCTGGTGGGGGTGCAAGGGGGAGTGGTTAATTTCTAGAAGCCGCCTGATGGGCAGCACCCCATCTCTGTGCCTCTGTTTTTCCGAGTCAGTTGGCCTCGTGCCCCAGGTGGGAGGGGTGACCACGTGAGAGACGGCAGGGCACAGCCCAGTGGTGCCTGCACTCTGCTCCCCCAGGGCCTCCCCCACTGGCCAGGTGGCCCCAGAGACTGGACACCCCGGGGCAGGAGGGCTGAATGGCCTGGGCACTCATCCTGCCTCCACTCCCCGATGGCCACGGCCGTGGGACCAGGAGGGACCCTCCGTCCTCCCCCACGAAACAGGATGGACGCCTGGCTCCGGGCTGACGGGCTCCTGTGATCTGGCTGCACTCTCAGCCCAAGAAGAAGGGAAGACGGCTGAGGCACGTGCTCCCTGGGGGCTGGGGGGGGGGGGAGGGCTCCAGGCAGCCTGGGTGCCCGAAATGTACCAGGTCCCAGGGTCCGGAGGGGTCGGGCGGGGGCTGGAGGCCCTGGAGAGGGACCGTGGCAGGAAGAGCAGCGCCTGGGCTGAGCCAGCGACCGCCATGTGTGGACACACGTCAGCCGCGGTGGATCCGAGGGTCCAGGACAACCCCCTGTGGTGTCTGGGGGTGCACACCTCCTTGAAGGTGGGCACCCTCCTGGGAACTGACTGGATGAGGTGGTCAATGAAAACCTGGTTGAAAATGTCTTGGGGCGGCCTGGCTTGGGGTGGCTCGGTGGCTGAGCGTCGACCTATGAACCAGGAGGTCACAGTTCGATTCCCGGTCAGGGCACAGGCCCGGGTTGTGGGCTCGATCCCCAGTGTGAGGCGTGCGGGAGGCGGTCGAGCAATGATTCTCTCATCACTGATGTTTCTCTCTCTCCCTCCCCCCTCCTCTCTCTGAAATCAATAAAAACATATTTAAACAACATCTACATAGTTACATACGCTCCTGGGGTGTCGGGTAAGACGTCCCCTTGGGCAAGTCATGGCCTCCTGACCGGACGCCGAACCCAGGGCCTGTGTGGGTCCCCTCAGCCCCGGCCCCCAGGCCCCTGCCCCCACCCTCCCTGTGTCCAAGCCCCTGAGGCTGCAGGGCCGGATGCCCAGGTGGGAGGCACCTGATCGGAGGAGGGGCCTCGTCTGGGGCACGAGGGCCCCACAGGCCTGGGGTGGAGACCTGGCGATCCCGGGGCGCGTGGGTCTGGCGCTCCGGGCGGATGGGCGTTTGGAGGGAGGGAGGGCGGCTGGAATGCCCACATTTTAACCCGTCACCATGTGGAGAGTTTGTTATGAAAAACACCAGAAAGCCATTAATGTAAATCATGAAATATTCAGCAAGGAAGTCGCTTAAATGTCTCGCGTTCCCAGAACCGGTGCCGGAGGCTTCCTGCATCAGGCGCCCGAACAGCAGCTCTTTGGTGCATCTCCAGGGCCATTAGCTCAAGCTGGGCATGAGGTCATCGCCTCGGACGGCCTCGCGCAGGGCGGGTGACGGGGTGGGTGACAGAGGCCTCCACGCGGCCGCCGCCTCCCTCCCCTGTCGCCGCCTCGACTCCCGCCGGCTGCCCCCACGGTTCCAGCTCCCGCCCATGGCCCGGCTCCTGGCCCCATGTGCTGTCTCCAGGGAACGGCAGGTGGTTGGGGGCCACTGCCCGTCTCGGGGCCTCCCTGCCCGTCAGCCACCCGTGCGAGCGATCGCCACGTGCCAGGCCGCCTCACTCCGCCGCCTTCCCGCCAGCCACGGCAGTGCCCGCGCCGCCTGGTCTCGTGGTCTCGCTGGGCTTCTCCTGACTCCTCTGTCGCCTCGTCCGGACAGTCGAAGGTCGTGTGGCCGGGGAGCGTCCAGGGGAGGACTCGGACCCACACCCGTGGGATCTCACCCCCCACCTGCCCTCCCTGAACAGACACAGGATAACACAAAACGCGACAGCGCTGGGCGCAAAAGAAGATGGGGCCGTGGCCGGTGTGGCTCAGTGGCCAGAGCATCGGGTTGTGGACTGAAGGGTCCTGTGTCGGATTCCGGTCAGGGGCACACACCTTGGCTGCAGGCTCCTCCCCGGCCCGGGCCCTGGTCGGGCGCATGCAGGAGGCAACCCATCGATGTGTTTCTCTCACATGGATGTTGCTCTCTGTCCTTCCCTGTCTCATCCATTCTCTCCAACAATCAATGGAAAATGGCCTCGGGTGAGGATTAACCACAAAACCAGACGCTGGGGACAGCCCGTGGGACGCTACCATCAAGCACACTGAGAACATCTGTCAGGGAGGATGCGGAGGAACTGGGGCGCTCGGGCCGCGATGCGGGGAGGAGAGCCAGGTGGCGGTCCCCGAAATAGTGAACATAGAATGGGCACGGGACCCAGCAACCCCACTTCTGAGTACACCCCCCCCCCCCGAGAACTGAAAGTGGGTCTTGAGGCGACACTCGCACAGCCACGCCCACAGCGTGAGCCACAAAGCCAAACGCGCAAACACCCCATGTCCCCTGACAGGAACAGGGAGCCAAATGCAGACTCTGCACCGAGGCCCTGCTCGCCAGCCTGAGCCGGGGGACGTCGGGGCGCGGCCACACCAGGAGCGACGCGCAGACGTCGTGCCGAGTGGGAGACACAGTCACACGGGGCCGTCCTGTGGGATCCCACTCGGGGAGGACCCTGGAGGAGTCAGACCCCAGACAGGAAGGGGGGGGCTGGGGGAGTGGGGGTGCCTAGTGGGGCAGAGCCAGTGTGGGACGATGAGGGTCCTGGGGAGGGGACGGTGGCCGTGCAGCAGTGTGGACGTCCGTGAAGCCGCTGAGCCGTGCGCTGGACGTGGTTCCGTTGGTCCCTTTCGTGTTACGGACGTTGCACCACAATCTCCTTTTGTTATTCCTCACCCGCGGGTATTTTTTCCATTGCTTTTCCTGAGGGAGTGGGAGGGAGGGAGGGAGGGGGAGGGAGAGAGACACATCGATGTGAGAGAGACGCATCCCTAGGCTGCCTCCCGCCTACGCCACGACCCGGGGTGGGGGCAGGCCGGCAGCCCAGGTGCCCGCGCTGGACCGGGAATTGAACCCAAGACGCGTAGACGCGTGGTGAGCGGCGACACGCATCACTGAGCAGCGCTGGCCAGGCCAGTACCTCACGTTCAGACATAAAAATAAAAAGCAGACGCGGAGGTGAAGCGTGGGCCGGGAGGAGTGGTTGGAGGGAGGAGCCGGTGGCCAGGTGCCGGCTGGTGTTTCAGCACCTCGGAGAGAGGCGGCCGCACCTGCCGCAGGCGGAACCTCTGGGCGGGCAGCCCTGAGCAGGCCGGCCGGGATGGGCCTTTCTTCTTCTTTTTTCAAAATATATTTTTATTGATTTCAGAAGGGAAGGGAGAGGGAGAGAGAGAGGACATCGATGATGAGAGAGAATCACGGACCGGCTGCCTCCTGCACGCTCCCTGCTGGGGATCGAGCCCACAACCCGGGCACGTGCCCTGACCAAGAATCGAACCCTGACCTCCTGGTTCTTAAGTCGACGCTCAACCACTGAGCCACACCGGCCAGGCTCTCTGGGCTTCTTTGTTAAAAAATGTATGGCCCTGGCCGGTGTGGCTCAGTGGGTGGAGCGTCGGCCTGCGGACTGAAGGGTCCCAGGTTCGATTCCAGTCAAGGGCACGTGCCTTGGTTGCGGGCACATCCCCGGTGGGGGGTGTGCAGGAGGCAGCTGATCAATGTTTCTCTCTCATCGATGTTTCTAACTCTCTATCCCTTTCCCTTCCTCTCTGTAAAAACATCAATAAAAATATTTTTAAAATGTATTGAATTTATTGGTTAATAAAAGTATAAAACTCTGGGCTTCTTCACGCCCCCCACAGACACTGGGTCCTCCAGGCCACAGAGGGGCCCATTCCTGCCAGGCAGGGCCGCAGGTGAGGCAGCCGGGGAGGGGAGGCCAGGGGTCCCCCCGGTGCTCCCCTGTCTGAGACCCCCTTACATTCTCACCTGGGGTGGGGTGGCCCCGGCTCCCGGGATAGCACCTTGTTCTCATCACAGAGAAGCAAGGGGGCGCTCTGGCATTTAGGGGGGCAGGCCTCGTGCATGAGCCAGCTCTGCCCCCTGAGACCCTCCGGAAAGGGCAGGCGCTGTCCCTGTGACAACTCGCTTCAAGCTGCGCAGATGCCATTTCAGCGGGGAGCACGCTGCTCCGAATCCAGGCCCCAGGAGGCCCGGCCCCTGGGACTGTCCACATGGCCACCCAGAGACGGTTAGAGACCTCGTGGCAGGAAAACTCCTCTGGTCCTGGGCCAGCCATTTCCTCCCGGTCACCGATGGCTCCGTGTGCCCCCCGCGGTCGCCTGGTCGCCGACCGGCACGCTCTTCCCATGCTGGGTGCGCTGGCTCGCGTGGCGAGGGGGAGGGCAGGCTGGCTGAGTGCTCGGAAGGGCCCAACCGCAGAGAGCGATGGCCAGTCCCGTCCTGGCCACTGGGCTGCCACACTGCGGCTGCCAGCAGAGGGCACCGCGTGAGGAGGGACGACGGGATTCCCTGGCAGATGCACATCGATGCGGGTGAGCCTGTGTCACTCCCTCCAGCTTTCGTTCATTCATTCAGTCAGTGAGTCAAGACGACCGGAAACCTGGCAGCTGCCTGCTCTCCCTCGTGCCCCTTATTAGGGGCTGGGGTGCAGAATAAACCTGTCGTGGAGGATGAAGGGGCTCTGACCCCTGTCCCCATGGCCTGATCTGGGGGCACTAAGAGGACCCCAAACTCAAGCCCGGCGAGGGGCAGTGGGGTGGGCTCAGCGGGGGGTACAGGAGTGGGGGGGGCTCCTGCTGTGGTGGTGACACTGTGGCCCAGCCCACGGAGGGGCTGCCCAAAGCAGGAGCCAGGGCGGACCTGCTCAGAGCCTCAGGCGCCCAGGCTGGGCAGGGCACACGGGCTGCCCACTCAGCAGCGTTCCGTTTCCCACAGGCCAGACCAGGAAGGCCTGGCACCCCACCCGGGCCCCCAGGGCAGGGCTGGCTCTCCTGGGAATGGTCTGGCTGACCAGGACAGTCACCGCGTCCCATTATTTGGGGGCCTGGAAAATTCCTACGCCTGACAGCAAACTTAAACATGAAATAACAAGTCTGTTCTTTCATGAAGCAGATTGCGACGCCGGAATATTCATGAGCCGTGGCTTGGCGGGAAGTGGCAGCGGCCGGAAGACAATCATTTGGTTAAGTCGGCAGCGGAGGAATTTAGGGAAATGGACCTGTCACTCCGAGGAAATGGGTGATTAATACTTTCCTGTTTGCGGGGCCTGAGCGGGTGCATTTAATGTAATAATTCATTAACCTTGGGGCCAGGCGTTTCCCGGGTTCCGGGGGCCTGGCTCCTCCGTGGCCCAGCCCCACACGTGTGGCTGCACTGACCTCCCCTGGAGCCCGGAGGAGGGTTGGGAGCTGGAGGGAGGCTTGCCTGCTGAGGGCACAGGCCCACACCCCACACTAGCAAATGCCCGGGACCTCAGTCAGGGGGTGACAGGGTGGCCCCCAAACTCACCTGCACGGGAACTCACGATGACTTTATGTGGAAATCAGGTCTCTGCAGGTGTGGTTAAGTAAGGGTCTCAAGGTGAGGTCACCTGGATTAGGGTGGCCCTCAACCCGATGGCTGGAAGAGGGGAGGACAGGGGGAGACGGGGCAGGCTGAGTGACACCGAGGGTGCCTGGTGACACCAGGGGCTGGGGGAGGCCATGGACAGACCCTCCCTTCCAGCCTCCGAGGGACCCAGCCCTGCGGACACCCGGCTCTCGGGCCTTTGCGTGCAGACCCAGGAGGGAGTGAATTCCTGCTGCTTGGTGCCCCCTGGTCTGTGAGACTCTTCCCGCTGCCCCAGGACCCTCCCCATTCGGTGACCTGGGGCCAGGAGAGGGGAGGTGGGGGGAGGTGGGGCAGTGGGCCTGGCGCTGGCTTTTGCTGGGAACAGGATAAGTGACCAGACACTGCCCCTCCTCTCTCTGGGTCTGGGGTTCCCCCTGAAGGGGGTGGTGGGGCTGCTTCCTCTTGTTGGAATGCACCCCCAAGCTGCCCCACCTCCACCCTCTTGATGCCTGGTGGGCTCCTGGCCATCCTTCACTGCCCAGTTCCATGACCTCCCCTTGGGGTGCTGACCAAGCTGCCATGTCCTCAGAGCTTGGCACACCCCCCACTACCAGGCTCCCAGCAGGGCCCTGGAGAGGAGCAGTGGAACCCCCTGTCTAGTCCAGTGATGGCGAACCTTTTGAGCTCGGCGTGTCAGCATTTTGAAAAACCCTACCTTAACTCTGGTGCCGTGTCACATATAGACATTTTTTTATATTTGCAACCAGAGTCAAACAAAGACTTCTATTTTTGATATTTATTTTATATATTTAAATGCCATTTATCAAAGAAAAATCAACCAAAACAATGAGTTCGCGTGTCACCTCTGACACGCGTGTCACAGGTTCGCCATCACTGTTCTAGTCAGTCCCCTGCTCCTCCCCAGTCCTCGCTGCCCCAGCAGGACACGGCTCGCCCCTGCCCTCCCGTGGCCATCTTCAGGAACTGCTAGCGCCTGCTGTTGGAGGATTGGGGCAGGGCCCCCTCACAGGGGTGGGACGTCGGCCGCAAGGAGAACCAGGGCGGGTGCCCCTGGGCCAGACTTGGAGTCCCCTTTGCCAGGAACCCTCCTGGCTGGTGGCTGCCCAGGGTCCAGGAGCTGAGTCAGTGCTCAGGCTCTTCTCAGAGACGGTGGGTGCGGGGTGGGAGCCAGGGCCGGGTGGGCTCGGCCAGCTCTCCTGGACTCGGGCCTGTGTGTTCGAGTCCCTCTCAGCAACATCCCCCTGGATGTCCCCTGCACCTCCTGGTAACCACGTGCAGGGCTGGGCCCAGCAGGCTTCCCGCCCACCTTCTCTGTGGTGGCACCGATGGCGCCCTGCCACCCCGCTGGGGGATTCCTGTCCCTCTTGGTTTTGCTCTTGTTGGTCCTGCCGGCCTGGGTCCCCTCTGTCCTCTGAGACTGTGTTGCAGTCAGCACTTCTGTCTCCAGCAGCGAGAGACCCCCCCATTCCCAGGAGCGCATCCTGGCCTCCAGGTCGATCATTACTGTCTTCCGTGAGCAGCGGGTCTGGCTCCTGGCGACAATGAGTAAACACTAGACAAACTGAATTCGGACGTGGCTGGAAATAGCGCCCGGGGAAACTGAGGGCGTGTGTACCAACTGTGTGAAGAGTAAATGCCTGGGGGTGACAGGTGCTGGGAGGGCTCCCCGTAAACTGCCAGCCCCCGGAAACAACTCATCTCTGTGCCCTGGGTCCTGTGTCCAACTCATCTCTGCTCAGTCAAGGTTCCTGAATGAGAGAAATGAGTGAGTGAAGGTTGGTCACCTGGCCGGGGTCGGGCCCCAGCGGCAGCACCGACATCTGTCACCCCGCAGAGAGGGTGTGCACAGAGGCCCTGGCCGGCTTCCGCTCCCACGGGTGCCCACAGGCCGGCCCGAGTGTCGTCAGTGGCTCTGCAACCGAGCAGAGGCCGGATAGAGCGGAGGCCGGTTGGGGAGGTTCGGAACAGACGCTGCACGGCTGACAAGGCCCCCGCTGCCACTGCTGCTGCTGGTCTGGGGAACACACTTTGAGAAACTCTGCTCAAGGCCAGTGTCTCCTAAGAGAAATACAATAGCAGCCACACACACAATTTAACGCTTTCTAGAAACCACCTCTTTAAAAAGTATAAAGAAACGGGTGAGATCAATTCAATATATTTTACTTAACCCAATACATCCAGAGTACTATTTCAAGGTGGGGTCAATATAAAAACATTAAAGTATTTAACATTGAAGATCCATAGCAGGAAGGCATGGAACAGACCGACACACCTCGATGTGGGGTTGGGGGGGGGGGGCGGCGCGAGAAGAGCTAAACCAAAGAACTTATATACTTACATGCACAGCCCATGGACACCGGCAATAGGGTGGTGAAGACCTGGGAGAGGGGAGGGGCTGGAGGAGGGGGAAAAAGGGGGGAGGGGGAGAATGTGAGATATCTGTAATACTGTCAACAATAAAAATATATTTTAAAAAGCATTTCACATTGTTTCTTTCCTCCTAACTCTCGGAGACCCGGTGTGTATTTTACAGCAAACTCAATGGTCCCGCGTGGCTAGTGGCGCTGAGCTGCAAAGCACAGGCAAGCAGGTGCAGGAAGAAGGGAGCGGCAAGAGAACTACATATCCCGGGGAGCTCTGGGCGCATACCATGACGCACTTCCGGCGCGTCGGCGGATGCAAGCCGGATGCGAAGAACCACATATCCCAGCATGCCCAGGCGCGCCCTGTGACGCACTTCCGGCGCAGCGGCCACAGCGCGCCCCCGGCGGCTCGGCGGCGGAGCAAGGCGACAGCTCAGACCGCCGCGAGTGACAGGCGGCCGGCCGACGGGGCCGGGGCGGGGCGGCGGGGCCCGCGAGCGAGCGAGCGCGCGGGAGGCCTGGCCCCGCCCCTGCCCGCCCTGCCCGGTGACCTTCAGGGCCCGAGTGGCGGCGGCGGCGGCGGCGGCGGCGCGATGTTCGTGCAGGAGGAGAAGATCTTCGCGGGCAAAGTGCTGCGGCTGCACATCTGCGCGTCCGACGGCGCCGAGTGGCTGGAGGAGGCGACCGAGGACACCTCCGTGGAGCAGCTCAAGGAGCGCTGCCTCAAGCAGGTGAGGCCGGCGGGCCCCGGCCTCCGCCCTCCGCCCCTTCCCCAGCCTCCCCTCCCCGACCCCCGCGCCTCTGGGCGCCCCCCGTCCCGCCCTCCCGAGCAACTTCTACGGCCCGGGAGGCGGGGGCGGACCGGGACACAGGCTGGCGGAGGGCGGGCGCCGCGGGGCAGGCCCGGGGGCCCAGCAGCGTGTTGACTGGTGTCGGGAGGTTCCCGGGTCCTCGGCAGCTCCCCGCGCCCCAGGAGGACGGGGGTCGCCCGGCCTTCCCCGCAGGGCCGGCCCCTTGGCGCGGCGTCCGGCTGGCTGGCCGGCCGCGGGGACCTGGCGGCGGGGTCGCCTGGAATAGCGCCCGGCTGCTCGTGGCCGTCACACGGGCCGGCGGAGGCCCCGGGGAGGTCCCCTCGCGGCCTGTGAGCGGATTCACCGGAAATGCCGCCGCCCAGCCCGCGGCCCCGGCGCCCGGCGCTGTGTCCGCACTCTCCCGGGAGGGCCTGGCCGCCCCGAGAGCTGCGCCCTGTGCCCGGCTGTGCTGGGCGGTGCTGTGCCCTCCGGGGTAGCCCTCCCGCCGGGACTGCCGGAGTCACTGCGGGTGTGGTTCTGTGGGGCCGGCGCCTCGGGCCCCCGCTGACCCCCCACCCCCACCCCAGTCTCGGCCGGGAGGAGGGGCTCGTGCTTGAGGGGCAGGGACGTTTTGGCCACTTTCTTGGTTTCCTGCTGACCCAGTCGGTGTGTGTGTTTCATTTTTATTTTATTTTTCCCATCACCACGTAGCCCTCCGTACCCTGTTCGCCTGCACCCCTCCCTCCGCAGTCACCATGCTGCTCCGTGTGGCTGCACCCTCGAGCAAACCACAGGCCAGCAGGAGGGAGAGGAGCGGGTGTCCCTGGTACCCGGCGCTCAGCCGGCACCATGGCTGTGCCCCCCCCCCCCCCCCAGGAAGGAGGTTCCTCGGGTGGGTTTGCAGCCTCACGTCCAGGGCCAGGCTCTCAGGGGGCCCCAAGCAGACGTGTGGACTCAAGGAGTCCATGGAGCTAGGTCAGCTGTCCCGGACGGACGGTGGGGAGGAGCCTGGGTAAACCCACGTGGGTTTATTTTCACTCAGAGGGTAGATTTACATAACGACTGTAGCGTTACTTTATGAAGGGGAACAGGAAGTGAGGGTGCTGAGTTTCAGGAGCACTTGGGGTTCATTAGGCAGCCCGTTCAGCATGATGCTAGTTATTTTGTTTCTGAGGTTGAGTATTCCAGCCAGCATTGAGATGTAACGTTTGGGATTTTGGGGGCATTGTCCTACTTTAGATTGAGATGTCATTCCAGTCTGCGGGGGGGGGGGGGGGGGGGGCGGGGATGGGGGGAGGATCTGACCCAGGGAGTGTCGCCAAAGAAGGGCCTGCGGGCTGAGCTGTCCGTCAGAGCCAGAGGCCTGAGGCCGCCAAGGGACTTCTCCAGCTGAGCACTTGAATGTCACCCTGGAAGCTAGCTGCTGACTGTCCTGCTGCTGCCGCCTGAGGGGCAGTGAGGTGGGTGGGTGTGAGCTCAGGCTCCTCCCCCAGGGGTTCCCCGGTATGTGCTCAGCTGGTGTCCCCTTTCCTCCTCCCTCCCCTCTCCTGGGCTGTATTGCTTTATTTAAAAAAAAAATGTTTTTATTAATTTTAGAGAGAGAGGAACGGAGAGGGGGAGAGAGAAAGAGAAACATCAATCACTTGCCTCCCGTAGGCACCCATACTGGGGACCGCACCACAACCTGGGCAGGTGCCCTCACCAGGAATTGAACCGGTGGCCTTTCGGTGCCATGGACACACTCAGCCAAGGGAGCCACACCGGCCGGGCTGTACTGCTGTGCTAGGGAGGGCTCTTCCCATCGCCTGAAAGCAGTTAACCCCATGGTTGCCACTCCCCTTTGGTTTTACACCGACGGGGATCTCAGCGCGGGCTCCAGCCCCCCTTGCCTGGGATTCAGGAAGGGACAGAGGGGCCGTCTTGTGCGCGGTCCGCAGGCGCTTCATTTCAGAAAAGGGCCCCTGTGAGGTGCTGGGGGTGCCTGTCTGGTGAACTCCCGTGGCACTGCAGTCCGCACCGTGGCACCTGCTGGTGTGGCTGGGGCGTTCCTCGGTCCCGGAAGGTGTGTCTGCAAGTGACACGTTACAGCAGGTGCCAGAGAAGCTGCACCTCTGCTCTGGGGAGCAGCAGGCTTGGAAGTGTCAGCCTCCCCGCCCGGCCACGGGCTCCGTGGGCGTTCTGTGGCTGTGCCCTGGTTTGCTCACGCTTCTGACCGAGTGAAGCCCCGTGCACCGTGTGGGTGACTCGCACACGCACATACGTGTTGCTCCTGGCGTGCTCCAGGCGTGTTGCCGAGTTCAGTGTTTCTCAGGAGCCAGTATGAGGATTGTTTTGGAAAACGGTGCTTCACGGACTGTATTCTGAACTTTATTCCCATCAACCTGCGGCACAGTGAGGAGCGAGAAGAAGCAGACCCAGTGTTTCTGGAGGCAGAGCCTGGATGACGGCCCGAGGCCACCATCCCTTTCTCTGTTCGGCGCTAGATGCCTGGGACTTGAGTTCCTCTGACAGTGCGGGCCCAGCGGTGCCGTGTGTGTGAGGCTTTCTTCCTGCTGCTCCTCAAGCCTCCCCCAGGCCAAGAGGGAGATGAGGGAGCTTCCTGTGGGGTGGGTCCAGCGCGAGATGGCTGGGACTTCGAGTTCCAGGACCCGGGGCTGGTAGGTCCTGCGTGTTGTTGCAGCTGCCTCCAGCCTGGACAGTGCTCCCAGCCTTGGCTGGGGCCAGCAGGTGCTCCGAGGGCCCGGGAGCAGGGCCTGGTGCTCATACCCCCACCTGATGGGGAAGCCACAGGGCAAGGACATGCTCCCTCTGTGTTCGGAACCGCAGGGTGTCAGCCTGAAGTGCCCAGGTGTGCCCACTCTGCTCAGCCGGGCTCTGCCTCGGGGAAGGGCCGCAGTTGGCAGGTGGGTGCCCCCCTGGTGGTGCAGGTGAGCAGCTCGTGCTCCCACATCTCCACGCCGGGGCTGCCAGTGTTTGCTGGCTCCTCAGGGAAGGTGAGCTGCTGGCGATCAGAGCAGGATTGAGCTCCGGACCCGCCACCCAGGGCGGCGAGGGCGCACGTCACCACAGGCCAGGCCTGCTGTGTGCAGAGGCCCTGGTGGGGTTGACGGGCCTAGAAGAGGAGGGCAGGGGCCTGGGGCTGTGGCTCCAGTGCGGGGAGGGCAAGGGCGCGTGTGCATCGGGGCACACTGCTGGTCTGTCCTGCTCCTTACGCTGTCTCCAGTGCCCTCCACAGGGGCGGGGGCGGGTCTTCAGTGTGTCCCGTCCCCCCACTGTGTTCTGGAGTTCCAGCCCTGGTCAGTGAGACCCACTGTGTCCCTCTGGTCTTCCAGGAGAGGCCCCCGAACAGCACCTGCAGCTTTGGGGTCCTGGCTGTCCTTGGTGAGCCAGGGCGGAGCTGCCTGCAGGTGTCTTCTCGGCCGGGATTTGTGGGCATGTGGTGGTCAGGCCCTCTGGGCCTCCCTGTGGGCCAGCTTCTCTGTGCCGTCTCTCTCTCACTCACATTCTGTGTGAGAAAGAAAAGCAGGCGCGGTCATACTCAGACCCTCAGATCCTCAGGACACAAGGGCCTGCTGTTTCCATGTTACAGTGACTCCTCAGGTCTTCCCAGACCAGAGGGGAGCGACTGGCACTGCCACTGATTGCCAGAGTCTTTCCTGTCGGCTCGTCCGTTTCAGGACCCTCGGCGGGTGGTGGACGGATCGCAGCCGGGCTGGGGTGGTGGACGGATCGCGGGCCGGGCTGGGGTGGTGGACGGATCGCGGGCCGGGCTGGGGTGGTGGCATTTCATTGCGTGGCTGGTGAGGAAGCCCGTGAGTCCTGTGTGGCCGTGGTCCAGGCTCTCTCTCGCTAACATTACTATTTATTTGTTTTCTGTCTTGAAATATTTGATTTTCCCCCGAGTGTGCTCATGGGAGCTTAGAAGACCCCAAAAGTGTCACCCAACACAAGCTGATCCACGCCGCCTCCAAGCGGGTGCTGAGTGACGCCAAGACCATCGCGGAGGAGAACGTCCAGGACCACGGTGAGCGCCTGGGGAGCCCCGGCGGGCGGGCCCAGAGGAGGGGCCGTCAGTGGCCACGTCCGGTCGGAGCGGGAGACCGGGTCGTCTTCTCCCTTTACGCAAACCAGCGTGCGTGGCGGCATGTTTGTGAGAACCAAGGAACCTGGACACGAACGGGCAGCGTCCGTCAGAAGGGAAAGGGGACTCCATTGTAAATGCTGTGTCGAACCCGAACGCAGGTGTGCAGAGCGGCCGCTCCATTCAGGCTGCTGGGATGTCCGGCGGCTGCCTCAGCCCCCGGGAGCTGCTCCTCTACACACCCTCTGTCGCTCACTCGCTGTTCTGTCCGGAGGCATTTGGGGAAGAAGCCTTGGTTTTCTTTAAAAAAAATTTTTTTTATTGATTTCAGAGAGGAAGGGAGAGAGAGAGAGAAACATCAATGATGAGAGAGAATCATTGATCAGCTGCCTCCTGCACGCCCCACACTGGAGATCGACCCCGAAATCCAGGCATGTGCCCTGACCAGGAATCGAACCGTGACCTCCTGGTTCATAGGTTGACACTCAACCACTGAGCCACACCTGCCGGGCGAAACCTCGGTTTTCTATCTCGAAGGGTGGTCTGGATCCTGGGTGCCCTTAAATCTGTCCTGAAAGCACTGGAAGCGTTTGCTGACCCCATCGAGTAGGTCAAGGCCAGAACCAGGTGGGAGTTGACCCCACGCTGGGCTGTGGCTGAACTGACTGCGCCTCCAACCTCCCCGACTTCCAGTGGCCCCTTGAAATGAGAACACTGTGCACGATTCCCCCCGTCTTCTGCACGGTTGTCAGGAGGCGCTGAGTGTGCCTCCTGGGCACCGGTGACCTCTGTGACCCACAGCCGGCTCTTGCCGAGCCTGGAGCCTGTGTGTGAGCCAGGGGCGTGCAGACGTGAGCACTGAGGGAAGGCGGGCTGGTGTGGACGCCTGGGCAGGAGGCCCCCGGGGGAGCCCTGCTTCTCTGTCCGTGACCAGCGGCTACTTTGTGGACATAAAACCTTAACCAGCTTGACGGCTGTTTCTCCCTAGATGTCCTGCTGCTGGTGAGAAGGCGGGCGCCGTCTCCGCTTCCTAAGATGGCTGACGTCTCCGCCGAGGAAAAGGTGAGCCTCAGTGGGACCGAGAGCCTCCCCCCCCCCCCCCCCCCCCCCCCGCCCAGCCTTCGGGAACACACGCTCTGTGTGCCAGCCGTTCACAGGCAGGCGAGGTGGCACGAGGGGTTCTGCCTGGGCTGAGCTGAGTGACCGAGGCCTGTCCGGTTGCTGGTCACGTGACTGGCCCCGGACCACCTGGCTCTGCGTTTAGGCTGGAGCGGAGAGGAGTGTGTGGGTGTTCTCGTGCTGGAGCCTACGTGCCGCGTGTGCCCCCAACCTGAGCTGACAGCTCGGGTCGTCGCTGACCACAGCCCCACAAAACAAGGGGTACACGTGGGGTGGGGGGCACGTGCACCACTCCAGAGGGAGGGGGTGCGTGTCAGCGTCCCTGAGTGAACCCTGGAGGGCCCGGTGCCTGTCTGATCTGCGTCTTGGGGCGGAACCCGAGGTCTCTGGGATTCGCATGCACCTGTGTCTTCGCTCTGGGACCTCGGCGCACAGGTGTGCACAGCCGCCCGAGGCTGCGTGGTGCCTGCAGGAGGCCGGTACACGTGGTCCCTGTCCAGACCTGTGCCTGGTGCCAAGCCGTTAACTTCACAGCTTCTCCTTCCTTATCTGCAGACACAGAGTTTCTTATTCACGCTCTGAGGTGCTGGGGAGAGCGTTCACCGGGAGGAAGCTGGCCAACGCGGCTGGGCATGGGGCGGGAGGGCACGGCACTGCTGCAGGGTCTCCTGGGAGGGCGGCGAGGGAGGGGCCCTCTGGGTGGCCCTTCTTATCTGCCAGCACAGCTGCTCCCCGCCGGCCGCGCAGCCCATCTCTGGGAGACAGGCCTGGGCCTGCCTCTGCCTGCGGGTCTGCCGCGTCGGGAGCTGTGGGCGGACGGCCATCCTCCGCCTCCGCCAGCTCTGCCACGTGCGGCCCCTTTCTCTGCATGAACGCTGTGATGTTGGTATGTTTCATGGGTTGTGGTTTGTTTTACGTGGGCAGCAGGCTTTGTAGAAGTCCCGTAGTGCCATGATCTCCTCGGAGGGGTCGCCTGCTCCCCACCTGCCAGGCGTCCTGGAGGCCACAGCCGCGGACTCTTTCCCCTGTTCCCTCACGCTCCCCCAGCTCCACCCACGCGGTCAGTGTCACCCTGCTGGTTCCAGAAGATCTGGTCCCCCCGCCCTGGGGTCAGATCACGGCTCTCTGAAGCAGGGTCAGGTCTGTCAGTGCTGTCAGAAGCCGCCTCTTCCTCTGAGTAAACGCCCCAGGTCACCCCGTCGTGCAGCCCCTCTTCCTAGCGCCAGGAGCTGCCTCGTCGTTTTGTCTGGTTCCTACGGGCCTATCACTGATTCTCCACTTCCTCACCAGAACTGATAAACCCCCCTGAAAGCGGGGTCCCGGGGGTGAGGCCCTCCCAGTTCACTTCCCAGGGGGTGCCCTCCAGGTCGTCTGCTCCAGCTGCCTCCAGGCCTGTGTGCAGCCCGGCCTTCCCCTCCCCCATCGGCCCCTCCTGTGTCAGGGCCTCTGAGCCTCTAGGTCTGCGTCTGCGTCCGGTTGCACCAATCAGCGCCCAGACTTCCCAGCAAAACCGCGACTCCCAGGCTGCCAGGTCCGCGTCTGGTGGCTCACAGTTGAGGGGCTGAGACGCCGACTCCTTCATAGCGTCAGCCGGGGCTGCTCTCAGCTCCTGGGGCTGCTGTGTGCCTGCCACACAGCCCCGTATCCTCAGAGCGGCAGCAGTGTCTCCTGGGCTGCCTCCCTCTGGCCCAAGGCCAGCCTGGTTAGGGCGGGCCACCAATGGGCACCGTCTTTAATTTCTTATTTTTTTAAACTATATTTGTATTGATTTCAGAGAGGAAGGGAGAGGGAAAGAGAGATAGAAACATCAATGATGAGAGAGAATCGTTGATTGACTGCTTCTTGTATGTCCACTACTGGGGATCGAGCCCACAACCTGGGCCTGTGCCCTTGACTGGAATCGAACCCGGGACCCTTCAGTCCGCAGGCTGATGCTCTATCCACTGAGACACACCGGCCAGGGCCGGGCACCTTTTCTTAAAGTGGCTGTGCCGTGGGACAGACCGGCCCCAGAGTGAGTTCGTCCTGCTCAGAGGCGGGCATTGGGGTGAGAGGCTGGTGGAGGAGCTCGTCCTGCCCCTGCGGTGCCCCTGCTCCAGGCCTGGCCGCGGGGGCTGCTCCCTCCGCAGCGCTCGGTCCCGGTCTGAGTGAGTCGGTGCCGTCACTCCGGTCGCCTCCTGCCCTGTTTTTCTCATCAGCTCTGCCGTCTGTTCCTTTTCCCTTGCGTGGGGGGCGGGTCAGAAGGAGCAAAAGGTGAGTTTCCCGTGGCTTGTGGGACCCAGTTCTGTGTTCCTCAGAGGCTGGCCGCTCCCCAGCCCCAGGGGCCACGAGGGGTGTCTGCGCCGCCCTGTCCCGCCACTGCTAGTTACGGAGCGGGGACTGCGGCGCTGGCGTCCTGAACGGCACGTGGTCTGTTTGTGGGGGTGGCCCAGAGCCCTCCGGAACCTTCTCCAGCTCCCAGAGAGGACCCACTCTCCCGGGTCAGGCTCTGTCCGTCCCACCTGCGTGGTGTTGCCACTGTTCCCTCACATTAACTCTGACTCTGGTTCCGTTTCTGTGTAGAAAAAACAAGAGCAGAAAGCCCCCGACAGAGACGCGATCGCCCGAGCCACGGCCGGCCTGCCCTCCTGCAACATGGACCGGGCCGTGGTGCAGACCAGCCTCCGAGACGTGAGCACCGCTGGGGGGGGGCAGGTTTTCGTCACCACTGGGGGGCGGCCCGGAAGTTCTTGAAGAACTGGGGAGGCTGGGTGACAGGGACACTGGAACTCGGGGTACTTTTTGCAACTTTTCTGTAAACCTGAAGTTTTTTGAAGTAAAAGTGTTCAAAGACACGAAGGCGGGCTGGCAGGATGGGTGCTTCCGTGCCCGAGTTTTGTCCCGAGTTCGGCAGGAGCCTAGACGAGGTCTGACAGGGTCTCGGGGACTTCGCCTTGGAAGTCGTAAGTGAGGGAGCAGCGCCTTCCTCTGGGCGTGCCCGGCCCTCGGTGCCTGTGCCCTGCAGCGTGGGCGTCCCGTCGATCCCGTCTAGGCACTGCCACGGCCCTGCTCCATTGTAGCAGCGGCCTCTTTTGGGTTCTGTCCTGGGTGCCGTGTTGAGCAGGGCCTGGGGCCCTGGCACTTTCTCTCCTGGGCGCGTCCCCACGTGGGGTCTCTCACGGTGGCTGAGGCTGGCTGTGGGAAGGGATGGCCGGTTCCCCGTCCCGTCCAAGGTACAGGTCCCAGCGACGGGACCGCTGCTCCCATGTCACAGCCCCTCCCCCTCCGCTCAGCCTGAGACACCCTCTCCCTGCTCACCCTCTCCCCGCCCTTCCCTGCAGTTCCAGACGGAGCTGCGGAAGATCCTGCTGTCCCTCATCGAGGTGGCGCAGAAGCTGCTGGCGCTGAGCCCGGGCGCCGTGGAGCTGTTTACGAAGGCCAACGGTGCGTGTGAGCGGGTGGTGTGTCCCCACGTCCGCATCTGCTCCCCACGGCCTGAAGCTGCAGCTGCCGGGCTGCTGTCTGTGCTCAGTAGACGTGGGCGGGGCACTCTCACCCACCTTCCTGCTCCTACGAGAGAGCTGACGGGCGCCTCAGGTGACTCAGGGCCCAGCAGAGTCGCCACCAACCCCTGGGGCTCAGACGAGGCCCTAGAGCTCCAGGGGGTGCCTGGGAAGCACCCCTCGTGGGCGGCCCTGCCAGGCCCCTCACCGGCCACATGTCGCCCACAGCGATGCTGGATGAGGACGAGGAGGAGCGGGTGGACGAGACGGCTCTGCGGCAGCTCACGGAGATGGGCTTCCCCGAGAGCAGGGCCGTGAAAGCTCTTCGGCTGAACCAGTACGTGGGGCCCGCCCGGGGCTGGTCGAGGGTCTGCCCTGCGGTGACTCCCTGTCCCACACGCCCTGAGTCGGGTCCCGTGTGTTAATTCCAAGAGGTGCTTTAACGCCTGCCCCGCAGTCACTGGCCTGGCACCACGCGTGCGGGTCAGAACTCGCTCTGGGGAGACAGCCTTGCTTCGTGCGTGGGGTCAGGGGCGCCCCAGGGGGAGCCCGTGTGGTCACTCACAGTCCTCAGTCCCCGTCTCTGGTTACGTGTCCTCGTGGACGTCAGAGCTGAAGGGTCCGTCAGCCAGAGGACGGCCGTGGCCACGTTTCTCTTCCCTGGTCCTGAGCCCTCGGGCTCCTGTTGCTCGCAAAGTGGGTTCTGTGGCCCGGCCCCCACTGGCCTGCGGGAAGGTCCTCACCGCAGGGGGTCGGCAGCGCCTGTTCGAGCCTCCCCCCATTGCGGGGCTTTCCCTGACGGGAGGGAAAGGGCCTCGGGACCCCTGGACGTGTTGGAAGGAAAGGCTTCTTACCTTTCAGCATGTCGGTTCCCCAAGCCATGGAGTGGCTGATTGAGCACGCGGACGACCCCGCCATAGACACGCCGCTTCCAGGCCCCCCCTCGCCGGGTACCACGGGGGCTGAAGCTTCGGCCGAGGCTGCTGCCGGCTCCAGCGAGGACGATGAGGAGGCCAGAGACGAGCTCACAGAAATCTTCAAGAAGATCCGAAGGAAAAGGGCCTTTCGGGCTGATGCTCGGGTACGTGTCCTGCCGGGGGGACCCCCGCTGTCCCCTTGGGTGGCATTGCCTGGGCCACGCGCTGAGCCGAGCCGCCAGCCCCGGGGCCGCCCTCAGTCCTCACTGGGCCCCGGAGGCCGTTTCCTCTGAGCAGCCAGCCAGCACATCCGCCACCTGCTGGACCCACAGCAGGTCCTTGTCGCGTAACCAGGGCCTGTGAGCCGTGGGGTTCACCTCGGAGTGGTGGAAACCCCCGTCGGCGTTCCTCCTAGAGCAGTTGTAAGCGAGGGGCGGGGTCTGAGGGCCAGGCGTCGGCCTCTCCCTGATCTGTCCAGTCGGGGGAAGGTCCAGCAAGTGTGCCGTGTGCAGACGGGCAGCCCTGGTGCCAGGACCCTGCCCGGTGCTCCCGTGAGAATGGGGGCGTCCCTGTGTCACCGCCGGGACGTTTGGGCATCTTCCCGGCCGAGATGGAGGACAGTCCATGACGTTGGTGGAAGCGGCCACCCTGTCCTGACTCAGCAGTGGGTTCCTGGTGATAGTGCGCGACTCTGATGACTTCTCCGGTCATTCATGGTGGGCCTGGAGCTGGGAGGGGCCAGAGAGCCAGTGAAGAGCCTGGGAGGAGGAAATGCTGGCTGGTGGCTGCGGCTGGTGTGGCTCCGTGGTTGCGCATCATCCCGTGCACCGAGGGGTCAGGTTCCCGGTCGGGGGCACAGGCCCGGGTTGTGGGCTCGATCTCCAGGGGGGGATCGTTGATGTTTGGGTCTCTCTCTGTTCCTCTCCCTTCCTTTCTCTAAAATCAAGAAAAACGTATGTAAAGAAACCACTGTCTTGTGAGCTCACAGAGCAGGTGGCCTCCACAGGCTCTTTCCCGAGTTCTCTGGAGCCTCTGACGCCCAGGCCAGGCCAGCGCGCCACCAAGGCCACCCCACACGGCAGCACCTGTGCCCACAGGCCCAGCGCGTCAGACCATAACGTGGGGGCAGTCGAGAGCGAGGACGTTAGGGCCCGCCTGGGTGGTGAGACGGTTGTACCCCGACAACCACGGAGCTCACTGAGGGCTCTGAGGCGAGCCTGGCCCCTCTGGCCCTGGGGTGAGTGGCGTCCCGTCCCCGCGGTCGGTCCCCAGGGCAGGCGCCCTCCGCCTTCCTGGCCTTGTCCCTCAGTGTCAGGAAGCCTGTGAGGAGACAGCTGTGAAGTGGACCGTGGTGCTGGGTCCACACGACCCGGGTCCCAGTGCACGGCGTTGAGGGCCTGTGGCTTCTTCTTAGGCCGTCATTTCCCTCATGGAGATGGGCTTCGACGAGAAGGAGGTGATGGACGCCCTGAGAGTGAGCAACAACCAGCAGAGCGCCGCTGTGAGTACAGGGGCGGGGCCGCGGGGGTGCCCCGTGTCGGCAGGCTCCTGGGGGGCTCGCAGGCAGGCCGCTGTTTCGCTTTTAAAGTGAGACAGTGGGTAGATTCTAATTGTATGAGAAGTTTACTCAGGGGATTCTGGGCACTAACCCATTCGCTTTGTTAGACAAGTTCTGAGCTGGGTCCCGTTCAGCGAACACCCTGGCTGCTGACGGCACTGCCTGGGGTGTCTCAGCGGTGGCTGGCTCGTCCCTTCGGGTGGCAGAGCCAGCGGTCACATGAGTCGGTCAGGGGAATGCTCACGCCCCAGGCCACCTCCCCAGTGTCCGCATTTCTTTCTCTCCTCCCAGCACTCGGGCAGGCGCTGCACCCGTTCAGCAACGGGGGGCGGGGGGGGGGGGGGGCCCGCGCTCAGAAGGCCGGGCGGGTCCTCCCTCCTACAGCGCCCCGCGTCGGGGCTTTGCTTTCCCGGGAAGGCCCCTCCCAGTCAGCGCGGGGCCTGTTGGGTGGTGACCGTCCAGGGCTGACAGCTGTGCTTTTGCTTGCAGTGCGAGTGGCTGCTGGGGGACCGGAAGCCCTCCCCCGAGGAGCTGGACAAGGGCATCGACCCCAACAGCCCCCTCTTCCAAGCCATCCTGGATAACCCCGTTGTGCAGCTGGGCCTCACCAACCCCAAAACACTGCTCGGTACGTGTGCCTCCCCTGTGCTGCCCATGAGACCCGCCCAGAATACCCAGATGTTCCCGCGTGATAGACGCCGCAGCCCAGCCCAGAGCCGTCCCTGCGCACGTGGGCCCTCCGTGTGCTGCTGCCTGCGTCACTGGGGCCGGGATCGGGCTCTGCTCGTGATGGACCAGCTCCTGTGCGCTGACCCCACACTCTGAAAACCTGCACAGTGGTCCTCCGGGTGCAGGGGAGGGCACTCCCAGCACAGTGGTCCTCCGGGTGCAGGGGAGGGCACCCCCAGCACAGTGGTCCTCCGGGTGCAGGGGAGGTCACACCCAGCACAGTGGTCCTCCGGGTGCAGGGGAGGGCACTCCCAGCACAGTGGTCCTCCGGGTGCAGGGGAGGGCACCCCCAGCACAGTGGTCCTCCGGGTGCAGGGGAGGGCACTCCCAGCACAGTGGTCCTCCAGGTGCAGGGGAGGGCACCCCCAGCACAGTGGTCCTCCGGGTGCAGGGGAGGGCACCCCCAGCACAGTGGTCCTCCGGGTGCAGGGGAGGGCACCCCCAGCACAGTGGTCCTCCAGGTGCAGGGGAGGGCACCCCCAGCACAGTGGTCCTCCGGGTGCAGGGGAGGGCACCCCCAGCACAGTGGTCCTCCGGGTGCAGGGGAGGGCACCCCCAGCACAGTGGTCCTCCGGGTGCAGGGGAGGGCACCCCCAGCACAGTGGTCCTCCGGGTGCAGGGGAGGGCACTCCCAGCACAGTGGTCCTCCGGGTGCAGGGGAGGGCACCCCCAGCACAGTGGTCCTCCGGGTGCAGGGGAGGGCACCCCCAGCACAGTGGTCCTCCAGGTGCAGGGGAACTAATAAGCTTGCACCTTGCCTTCAGCTTAAAAAGACACTGTATTTAAAAAGCCAAGAGCATTCCAGGCCCTCAGAGCCACTGGGCGCCCTCCCTACAGAGCGCCCAGGTCCTCGGCTCTGCTGTTTCTGGGCGTGTTGTCACGTGTGCATTGTCCAGGCAGCCTGCGTGCAGTGCCTGCTGTGTGAGTGGAACGCGTCTGGGCCCACCTGGCTGTAGGCACTCAGTCTCCTGGAGCCAAGCCCCTCCTGAAGCCAGGGC
Organism: Myotis daubentonii; assembly: GCF_963259705.1. Lineage (NCBI taxonomy): Eukaryota > Metazoa > Chordata > Mammalia > Chiroptera > Vespertilionidae > Myotis > Myotis daubentonii. The sequence goes on along the minus strand of NC_081850.1, from coordinate 82,301,233 downwards.
ACCACGACTCCGGCTTCGTTCTGCTCTTGGCCCGGGGCGGGGGTGAGGTGGGGGTGGAGGGGCTCACACGGCCCCTGTCAGGGCTACCCTGCTCATTCTCATGCCCGCCCTCCGGGGCACACACGCGGGTGTCTGGGCAGGGACCTAGGGCCAGGCATGTACGTGCAGGGCGTGTGCTGCGGGAGGAGGGTGCAGCGCTCAGAACCCCGTGTTCCCCAGCACAAGGGAGGGCACTGGTCGCCCGGCAGGCCCAGGTGCTTGTGGTCGTTGCCCCTCAAGGCCGAGCCCCCCTGGAGGCCAGCACTCCCAGGCCCTCGGCCCCGAAAGGCCATCAGCTCGATTTTGGCCTCTCTGGCGGGTTGTTCTCCTCGTTCCCCCGGGAGTTCCTCTTGGTCTTACCGGCCCCGCCTTCCTCTCTCCCACGGACGATGGTCCTGGGTCCAGTGCCGTTGGCTGCGTCTGTCTCGATGACACGAAGCCCTGTGGTCCAGGGTCGGGAAGGTGTGCGAGAGGGGGGCGGGGCTCCTCTGTACACAGGTCTGCGCTCAGTGAGCGTCTTGCTGAGCTGGTCCTGCCCTGGAGCACCTCCGGCTCCCCTCCCCTGACAGGGACACGGCCTGGCTCTCCCAGCCTCTGCGGAAGGGCTTTGAGGCTGCGACCAGCCGCCGGTCGTGGGTGATTTTCACGATATACTTGGTCGGGTTAAGGAAGCTCCCTTCCTCCGGTTTGGGTGCTGAGCTTGGAGCCCTGAAAGCACCTCCGTTTCCTGCTCTTTCCCTCTCTGCGACCTCACGAGGGTTTGCTTTGTGGCTCCAGGTCCGTGGACCTGAGCTGGGCTCTGCGCCCCAGCACACGGCTTCCCTCAGGCTCCTGTTCAGACTTGCCTGATACTTTTGCTTATTTATATTTTAAAACAATTTTATTTTATTTTTTAAGCCTGAGAACACATTTATTGATTTGAGGGGGAAGCGCGCGCGGGCACTGGGGGACAGGGTCTGACCCATCTCCCCGGGGCCAGGGCTGCTGTGGCCCAGAGCTTTTGCTGGAGGCACCTGTGGTTTTGGAGAAAACAGTTTTGCAAAACTTTAGGTCAGAGCTCTCATGTTAAAGAGCTGCTCAGGTGCCTTGTTAATGTGCTGTTTCTTTCAAGTCACCTTCTTGAGATGAACCCTTACAGTTTTCCAGCGTGCAACAATGTCTTTATATGTAAGTCCTTTCCGCATCTGATTGGAACTGGAATTACTGAGTCACGGCCTGACTATTTTTAAGATTCCTGGTAGCTGTTGCCAAATTGCTTTCCAGACTTGGAGTCCGGTGAGCACACAGGCCCGGGCTCCCTGCAGAGCTGGGTCGCTGCCCTCTGACCTCAGAGCTGCTGGTGTGACAGCAGGTCAGACAGTGTGGTGGGGCCGAGGGTCTCGGTGGGTGCCCAGCCCGCGTCTATACTAAGAAGCTGTGGAGATTTTCTCCAGCGCGTGTGAAAGGGCACGCGTGTGTGTGTTGTGTGTGCTCGTGTGTGCACTTTTATGCATGTGTACACATTGTGTACACGTGTTGTGTGCGCGAGTGTGCACACCTGGGTGCACGTGCGTATGAGTGTGAACACATTGCGTGTGCGTGTGTGTGCGCGTGGAGGGGCAGCGGCTCATTCCGCCTGGCTCTGTCCCCACAGCGTTTGAGGACATGCTCGAGAACCCCCTGAACAGCACCCAGTGGATGAACGACCCAGAGACGGGGCCGGTCATGCTGCAGATCTCCCGGATCTTCCAGACCATGAACCGCACGTAGGCGGCGCCTGCATCTCCACTGCCCCAGCGGCCCGGGGAGGGGCCCTTTAACTCTCAGCCAGTTGTGGACAGTGTGAAGACCCTGGCTCCGTGGGCTGAGGGGGGGGCCAGGCTGGAGGGGCTTCTGCCCTGCCCCCACCCCCTGCCCCCCACCCCCTGCACCCAGCCCTGATTGTCCTGCTCTGACCTCACTGCGTAGATGCTCTGTTCCTGGTGCCGCCAGGTGCAGCCCAGCCCCCACAGTGTTTACAGACCTGGGGCTGTGCGGGAGGTGTGCCCTGGGGCCCCTTTGGGTTCCTGAAACGCTACTTGAACGGCCTGTGGGCGCGGCTCTCCCGTCACCTACCCTTTGGAGGTCGCGTGTTCCTGCCCAGTGTTAGCACAGGCACTCGGTCAGGCAGAGGGTTCAGGGCGACTTCCTTCCACGAATAAACTCCCCTCCTGCCTTCTCCGCAGCCTGGTCACCATTCACACCGGCAAGTGGCACGTCTGCCTTTTAGTGCAGCTCGCCCGCTCGCACTCACCTGGGCGCTCGCCGCCACTTCAACGTCGGGTTGGCACAACCTCGTGTTCATTGTCCTTGAGGTCCCTGGAGCCGGGTGCCCAACCCAGGCCTGCGATGGCAGGGTTGAAGCATCGCCCGGCTGCCTCTGGCCACTTTCTTTTCTTAAATTTAATTTATTGATTTCGGAGAGGTAGTGAGAGAGAGCATGCGAGACAACGTCGGTTTGTTGTTCCCTTCCTTACGTGTTCATCGGCTGACTCCTCTAGTGCCCTGACCAGGGATTGAAGTTCAACTTGGGAGCATCTGGACGATGCTCCAACCAACGGACCTCGGCCGGAGCTGGCCGCTTTTTAAAGAAACTACCCATCCTTTAGAATGAGAAAGCAAGTCCCCCCTTTTTGAGTCTGCTCATTACTTACTGCTGAGAGGAGTTGGTTGTCAGGTGTGTTTTTAAGCTGGTCTTTGGGAGCCGTCGCACCTGCCCGCCTGCACTCAGGGAGCCCAGACTGGGTGCTCACCCCCTCCACTGAGCCAGGATGTGCAGCCTCGTGAAGACAGGTGCCCTGAGGCGGTGGCGGAGAGCTGCGCAGGCGGTTTTCTGCCGTGTCTGTGTTTCCTCCTGGGCACTGCCGTGCCTGCGGGGCGGCGGGAAGCGGGGGCTGCAGCCCTGACCTGCACGGCCCGGGGCTCGGTGCTTCTCAGACTGGAGAAGCAGGCCTGGTGGGGCCGGAGCGGCATTGCTGCCTGGGGGCGGCCAGTCCCCAGCAAGACAGGCCCCTGGGCGCCCAGGCAGCCGCTTTTCAGGACTGGCGCTGGCGGAGCAGCCGGGTGGTGGCTCTGGTTGAAGCCATCCTGTGCCTTTCACACCAGGGCACAGCAGAGGTCTCTGGCTCGGGGCAGCCCCGTCGGCCATGAAGCACAGACGCCCTGCAGCCGCCCAAAGACAGGACCAGGCCGCCCAGCTTCTCCTTCCTGTGCTCGGACCAGGGACTCCGGAGCTGCCAGCTGGCGCTCGGACCTGGATCCACTCCCTGCGGCTTCCACGGTGCCATCTGCCGTCCTCTCCAGAGACAGCGGATGACACGGGGTTTGGTGCCTGGCGGCTGCATACCCCCCAGAGTGGCCCTCCCTGCACGGGTTCCCCACGGGAACTGAGGGGCTGTTTTAGGTCAAATGGGCCCCAAAGGAGTGTGGAGTGTCTGCCCTAGTCAACAGGTACAGTCCCCAGCCCCCCGGGCACATCTACAGAATTTAGCCTTTTCAAGAGCATTTTGCCTCCAAACTTCAGAAGGATCTAACGAAGGGGAGGTAGCAAGCAGTTCTGCCTGAGTCACTTGTGTCCCAGGGGCAGCTGGGCTGAGCTACTTGGGGTCATCTGGTCAGAGTCAAGTGTTCCAGAAAGGGCTCCCTGATCACAGGGCTGGAGACCCCAGGGTTGGGTTTGGGGTGATGGGGTCTTGGCACGCATGCTGACACCCACTCCGAGGCGGCCCCCTGCTCTCCCCATCCCGCCATGAGGGGCAGAGCCAGGGCCGGCATGGGCTCTGGCAGGAAGCAGTGTCCACCCCTTCGTGGCCCAGTTGTCGGCCATGCGGTGGTGCAGGATGGAGAATGCAGAGTGAGGACAGGCCAGGCAGGAGCAAACCTGTGCTTGCTCAGGAGCTCGGGGGAACCACAGCGCAGTCCTGGCTCAACCCCAGGCGGTCTGAGTGATGGTGGACAGGCTGACCCAGGAGCAGGGAGGAGCCTAACAATCCCCCTCCACCATGGGAGGAGGCGGCACGGCCTCTCTTCAGTGAGGCCGTGTAGTGCCCAGCTCCAGCACACACCACGTCCTGGGTGCGTGGGGACCGCGAGCGGGACAGGCCCTGGCGGTGCTCTTGGCTCCTGGAAGCCTGATGTATGGTTAGGGGACACGTGAGGCAGGACCGTGATGATGGGTATGAGCAGGTGGATCGGGGGCCCGAGCCCTGGGGGTGACCCTGCGTATCCCATGTCATCTGTGCTGAGATGCTCAAGTCCAAAGCCCAGGATCTTGGAATGTGACGGCTCTTAGAGGCACGTTACAGCAAGGTCATCAGGTGGGCCTGGCCCCACCTGCGGGGAAGGAGGCAGCGCCGTGAACACAGGGAGAAGGTCGTGTGCAGGTGGAGGCAGCGAGGCTCCACAAACCAGGGCTCACCCAGGTGGGGACTCTGCAGAGGCAGGGAGGGGCCTGGAGCTGTCTCCCTCAGCCTCAGGGGGACCTCCCGACACTTGGTCTGGACTCGTAGCCCCACAGGGAGAGAACATTTGCCCTGGGGACTCCCCGACCTCCCTCCTGTGGCCCTAGGTGCAGGCAGCCCTGGCATGTGGGCTGTGGGCTGAGGCCATCAGGACCAGGAAGGTATGTTCACAACTCAACCCTCCAGGTGCCTCTTGACAAGTATGTGACACTTGGTGCCTCCCTTCCAGTTCCCCCTCCGTTAAGGGAGCAGGAGGGTGGCCAGCCTCTGGTGGCCCTTCCCATAATGCACCCAGCAACAGGAAAAACAATGCATTCATATATCCCCAAAAGCTGTGTAATTTGCACTCCTAAAACGGTATAAAATGAAGTTTGCAGCCTTGCAACGCACCCTCTCCTCCAGGTGCGCTGGGAGACTGTGCAGGGGCAGCCTTGACGCAGGCCCCAGGAAGGTTCAGGGTCGTGTGGAGCCTGGGGCTGGCTTTGCACAACCTGGGGCCTGGGGCGGCCTCGAGGTCACGAGGGGACTGTGCAACCCAGGGGGCACTGCCAGCCCCGCTTCGTGGGCCTGCGTCTGCCCACGTGCCCTCAGCCCTGCTCTCTCCAAGGGGGTGATACTCTCCCCAGCGGGGGGAATCCCGTCTCCCTCAGGGAGGGGAAGCAAAGGAAATGTGAAGAATTACAGTGGTTTGAGGTCTCCCCTTGTGTTCTCTCCCAACGGAGAAATTAAATTCTAATTAATTAATTAATTCAATTAATTAGGTTTCAGTCAGACTAGCATTTTTCTCCCTGGGGGAGCAGTAATGAAGGAAAGGTTGGGCGGCTGAGCCCTCCCACCTCCTGGCCTGGGAATGTCTGGGGTCGAGTGTCGGGGTGCCATGGTCTGGTGGTCGGCCAGGTCTGAGTTAGGAGTGGTCGACCCTCCTGCGTGCATTCAGGGGAACATTTTTCACTGCAGATGCCCCAGCTTTCTCCCAGCGGCTGGGTAGCTGTGGGATCATCGGTTGGTTCCATGGTAACTTGGAGGATAGAGCTCTTGCTGGCCAGGCCTCCCCACGCCAGGTCTGCGCTCAGTTCTGCTGCATCTCGGGCTCACCCCGCAGTGCTGGTGAGCACCCCACTGTGCCCAGCCAGGGCGAACACCGCATCCCACTGTGTCTGTGGGTTACGAGCGTTAGAGGGTCGGCAGGGAAGCAGGGACCCACGGGGACCTCAGCCCTTGGTCTTGGAGGGAGGAGCACAGGGAAGAGTGGCCAGAGAACAGCAGGGCCAGGCCAGCCAAGGACAGGACAGGACAGGACAGGACAGCCCCTGGGGAAGTGGGCGATGGGGGATAGAGCCGACTCAGCTGGCCGGGCTCCGTCAGCCTGCGGGCTCCTCTCTGAGCAGAAGGGGCTGGTCTCGAAGCTGAAGCCGTGGAGCTGGGTCCCAGGTTAGCTCCGTTCTTTTAATAAATTATTTTTAAAATATGTTTCTATTGATTTTTCAGAGAGGAAGGGAGAGGAAGAGAGAAACATCGTTTGCTGCCTCCTGCACGCCCCCTACTGGGATCCAGCCTGCAACCACAACCAGGGCATGTGCCCCGATGGGGACTGGAACCAGCAACCCACGGCTGAGCTGCACCGCCCGGCTCTAAGTTACGTTTTAGAGCACTGGGGTTTACAGAAAACGTAGAGTTCCACTCCTCCCCCCAGTCCCTCCCTGGCCTCTCCACCCTGGTTCCTGACTCAGTGGCCTCTCCACTCTGGCACCCAGGCCGCCTGTCTCAGGGTTCTGCCTGTACTGCCCAGATATGCCCTCCTGGCCCTCACTGCCCACAGGTCCCAGCCCTCCTGTCGCCCTCCCCCAGGGCTGCTCGCCGCCCCAAGCCCTGGGCAGCCAGCGCGCTCTCGGCTCTGCAGGGCGGGAGGGCGGGGCTCTGGATGCACCTGTCACTGCCGGGTGGCTGGGCCCTGAGCTGACATCACTTTACAGCCTGGGCCTTCTGGCTCCAGGAAGGGGAGGTTGGTGGCACCTTAAAACCCCTGGAGGCAGGGGGCTCCTCAGCAGAGGCAACGGTGTCTCCCTGCTTCCCTCGAGGCTGGGCTTTCTGGCCCCTGGTCGGGTCCTCAGATAAGCACCGCGTACCCAGGTTTCACGGTTACAACCATCGGCTGCCAACGTTGCCAGGAGGAAGCCGGCCCTTCCCAGGTCCGGTCTAGGCCGGGCCCGTATTCACCCCGCCCTGGACCCTGGCTGGCGACCACTTGGGACGCTCCGGGCTCTCAGCGCTGCAGGGGAAGGGGGGCGGGGGGGCGGGATGCCCTAAGCCTTAGGGGTGTCTCCCCGCTGCCAGTGCTGCGGGGCAGGGACAGATGCTGGACGCTGCTCTGCGCGGGGCCCCGGTTCCCCGCCCGGCTGTGGGAGGGGGCGTCCCAAGGCTCCCAGCGCGGCTTTAAGGTGAAGCAGGGCATCCCCGGGGTTGCTCCCAGGGCGGTCCCCCGACCCCGAGCCCCGCTGTGGGAGGGGCCGACCGCAGGCTGTCAGCGCTGCCACCTGGGAGGGGAAACCCCGGGGAGGGGGGAGGGTCGCCGCCTGGGGCGCTGGGGCTGGGCCCGCGCGGTCCCCCAGGGACGCAGGAGCCTTCGAGAGGGGCTCGGCCCCGTCGGGTAGGGCCGGAACCTCTGGTCCCGACGACCCGGTGCCGAGGAGGAGGCGGCACGGCTCAGACAAAGGGCTGCTGCGGGACCCTGCGGGGCCTGGCCGCCCGCGCCGCGCGACCCCGCGCCCGGCACCCGCGGGGATGGGCGGGGCCTCGGACAGCGCCCACTGCGCCTGCGGAAAGGGGCGGGTCGAGGGCGGGCCGGGGGGCGGGGCCTTGGGCAGCTCTCACTGCGCCTGCGGAAAGGGGCGGGGTGAGCGCAGGTCGAGGGCGGGGCAACGGCCCGCGCCCCCTGCGCCTGCGCAGGATCCGGGCGGTGCGCGCGCTCCCGCCGGTTGGCCGCCTCCTCAGCGGTCTCTGCCGCCGCCGCCCCCCGAGTCCGCGCACGCGCCCCCGCCCGGCTCGCGCCCCGCGCCCGCCGCCCCCCGGCCCTCGCGCCCCGGCTGGGCCGCAGCATGCAGCAGCAGCACCGGCGGCGGCGGCGGCGGCGGCTCTGAGTGAGGCGGAGCGCCGGGCGGGGGCGGGGCGGCCTGCGGGCCCCGCGCGGGGCGGTCGTGCCCGAGTGTCCAGCCCCGGCCCCACGCGGCCCCGCGGCGCCTTTGTTGCCGGGCGCCCGCCGCGGCGCCTGCCAGCGCGCAGATGGTGGACGCGGGCGGCCGCCCGGGCGGGGACGGCTGGCGGAGGATGGAGGCCGCGCCCGACGGCGCCGCGGACGTCGTGCCGCTGGACCGCTACGACCCGGCGCGCGCCAAGATCGCCGCCAACCTGCAGTGGCTGTGCGCCAAGGCCTACGGCCGAGGTGGGCCGCCTGGGGGGCCGGGGGCGCCTGGGGGCGGGGGCGGGGGGCGCGGGGCCGGCCTCCCTGCTCCTCCCGAGCCGCGCAGGTTAGGGCGCTGGTTCCACCCCCTCCTCCCCCCGCAGACGCTGGCCGCCCGCCGAGCGAGGGGCTGAGGCCGGGTGTGCGGAACCGGGCCCTCCCGGGCCAGCCCCCCGGGAGGCTCGGGGACCCGTCGTCGAGTCCGCGTCCTCAGGCCTCGGGAGCCCCGTGGTTGGCCGCACCTGTCGGGCCCGCGGACCTCGCGGACCAGGTGGCTCCCGTGGCGGCCGGGCCCAGGTTTCCCCATTCATTCCCGGTGCTTTGTGTCTGCAGGCGATCGCGCTCCTAGCGAGCCGCCCGTCCTAATTGAAGCGTTTCCTGAAATTGCCTTTGTCCTGGGGACGGCACCCCTGAGTGCGGCCGAGTGGGTGCCGGCCCCGCTCCGGCGGAGCGCGGCTGACCGGCTCTGGGAACTGGCCCCCGCGTTGGATGGAGGCGAGGGGAGCCCCTCCCGCCGCGTTCAGGGGTTCGGGTCTTGTTTTTGCCCCGCGAACTGCGTTCAGTGTCCGCGTGTACCGTGGGGAAGCGCTGCCACTCGTGTGGTTTAGGGGAAAAGGTCTGAAGCGTCAGAGTACGGCTACTGCCAAGTGTGACGGGTGTGGCCGGGGTACCCGCCCTGACCTTGACCTCTGCAGCGCCCGGCCGCCCCTCACACCCACTCAGGCCGGTGCTGGCCGCTCTTGGCCTCCCTTGATAATTCATCAGGAACCCGCGTCCTGCGGGTGACGTGGTCTGCGCCGGGTGACGTGGTCTGCGCCGTTCCTGGGGAGTTTTCTGAGGTCTCCACCCTCATACAGCCTTCGCAGCCTCGCGCCCACTGGCCTCCTGGCGCTCGCACTGCCCTGGGCTGTTGTGTCGGGTTTCACGCGAGGCCACGCCGACCTGCTCATCTGCTCGGGCTCCGTTCTGTGCCCGGCTGCTGGCCCGGGGCCCCTCGTGGGTGAAGCTTTGGCACCCGGAGCACTGGGCTTGGGGAATGATGCGTGGACGCAGATACCCTTTCGAGGCCCCGGGCGGTCTCCCCACCTTCCCTCCAGCTGTAGCCAATGCCCCTGTCTGCCCTGGGCAGCACCGCCCCTCTCCCCGTGCTCCTGTCGGGTTCGCCTGGTTTTGTTTCCCGTACCGATCGCTCTCGATACCTGTTGACTCACTGAGAAGTAATGCAAAGCTGTGTTAAAATAGGCTCTGCAGTGTGGACAGACTACAGGCGTTATTTATAGAAGGCGGGGAGCTGAAGGAGCTGGGATGGAGGCCGAATCCCGTCTTCCCGTCCGGCCGCGCGGTGCCCATCACACTGTGTCAGGAGGTCTGGCCTCCATTCTTGTCTGTGTCTCCGTCTGTGCCTACTTCTGGAAGGCGAGCAGAGGGACATTTTTTCTCATTGAAAATCTCTCTTTAAATTTACAAATGTGGGCGATCCCCATTCAGATGACCAGGGGGGACCCACCTCGGCCAGCTGAAGGGGTTCCATCAGTGTCTTTGGCGTGGGGGTCACGCCCAGGGGGAGGTTCGCTGCTCCCCGTGGGCCCAGTCCTTCAGGAGACAGGTGGGGGGGACTCTGGCAGCAGGAGAGAGGCCCCACAGGCTTCCAACCCAGGGCCCTCGTTTCCTTCCCTGGACGCCTCCGTGGCCTCTCGGGCTTGGTTTCCAGTGAGTCAGCGTGGCTCTCGCCGAGAGTGGCTGCAGCGTGCCGCAGCTCCTGGGACAGAACCGTCTTTCTGGTTGTGCAGGAATGGGAGGCCCCGCCGCCAGGCAGGTGCTCCGAGCCGGCCTCTCCTCGCCTGCCTTTCTGGACCTCACAGCCCCCGGGGCCGCTGTCCCCATTCGCAGCCCAGCTCAGCCGCAGCCAGGCCTGAGGTGCACCTGCTTAGACGTTCCCTCCCACCTTCTTCCTCGCTGCACCACAGCCAGGAACTGTGGGCCCTCTTGTGCTGATATTAGCGTCTGCCCCTCCTTTTGGGGGTAACTCCTGTATCGCTGACAGTGTTTTAATGATTGTCTTATAAATAGTATAATGGACATGTTGAAACATTCATTTGAAAGTATCTGTAAGAAAGAGTAGACCCTGCTTATTAGCTGGAGTCTTGTGATGTCTTTTTGGGTGAAAGTCGTACAGGTTGGTAAGGAGGTTTAAAGGGGCGGCTTGGAGTACTGTCTGTTGTAGAACAGGGTGCTGGGCAGGCTTCTGTGTGCTCTGTTCTGTTTTTATTTTCCTCCATGACCTTAGGAAGCTTAAAGATATTAGGTCTTGGTTTGGGGTTTTGAGAAATAGTGTTTGTTATCCCTCAAGGACAGTGTTGAAAAGTAACCCAGGGAAAACGCTGGAAGGCACTCAGCTGTCGCAAGCATGTTGCTATGTGCACATGGCGGTGAGCCCTGAGGAGCCCTGGGAACCATTGGGGACTCTTCACGGGGCTGAGCCACCTGGACAGGGCAGGGCCTTCAAGGGCCCCCAAATTCCACCGTCTCCTTTACCGGCAGCAAACGGTTGGAGAGGCCCTGGGCTGTCCGAGCCGACTGCTTGTGAGGGGTTGGCACTGGTCCTCACTCTCGTTGGAGCTGTTAACTGACTGGGCACTGCTGTGGGTGGGCAGTCTGTGCGGACACTGGGCCTCTGTCCCGATGACGGGCGTCCGTGACCCAGTGCTGCAGCTCTCCCGTAGGCCACAGGACAGCGAGGAGTCTGTGTGCAAAACCCCTGTCTTGTCGGTCCAGCAGGTCACCACTTTGCTGTGTGGTGATATTTGGTTTAAGTGAGTCGCACGCTCAAAGCCTGTGCAGGCCCAGAACTGGAAGTGAGCGCAGCTGCTGGCCTTGGCTGCGGGCTGGGAGCCTCCCTCGCAGCCTACTCTCCCTTTTTAGTCCAGCGACTCACTCAGATCATTGGCGTATGAGTTTAGATTGTATTTTTAAACTAGAGGCCCGGTGCACAAAAATTTGTACACTCGGGGGCAGGGCATCCCTCAGCCTGGCCTGTGCCCTCTCTCAGTCTGGGACCCCTCGGGGGATGACCACCTGCTGGCTTAGGCCCGCTCCCCAGAGGGGGGGGGGGATTGGGCCTAAGCTGGCAGTCAGACTTCCCTCTGGCAGCCCAGGAGCCCTCGGGGGATGTCCAGTTGCCAGCGGGGAGCAGGCCTAAGCTGCAATCAGACGTCCTTAGCGCTGCTCAGGAGGCAGGAGAGGCTCCCGCCACCACCGCTGTACTGGCAGCCGGCAGCCTGGCTTGTGGCTGAGCAGAGTTCCCCCTGTGGCAGCGCACTGACCACCAGGGGGCAGCTCCTGCATTGAGCGTCTGTCCCCTGGTGGTCAGTGTGTGTCATAGTGACCAGTCATTCCCAGTCATTCTGCTATTAGGGTCAATTTGCATATTACCCTTTTATTATATAGGATAGAGGCCTGGTGCACGGGTGGGGACTGGCTGGTTTACCCTGAAGGGTGTCCTGGATCAGGGTGGGGGTCCAGCTGGGGTGCCTGGCCAGTCTGGGTGAGGGGCTGAGGGCCGTTTTCAGGCTGGCCAAACCCCCCCCCCCCCCCCCCCCCCCGTGATGGAGGCTCCCAGCCTCTCCTTTTTTTCTTTTTCTTTTTTTCTTCTCGGATTTATTTACCTTCTATAATTGAAACTTTATAGCCTTGAGAGGACCTCAGAACCAGCCAGGGCGGGCGGGAGGGAAGCTTGGCTTCCTCCATCGCCAGGGGCAACCCCAGCCTCCTGCTCGCTCCAGCTCCGTGGCTGCCGGCCGCCATCTTGGTTGGGTTCATTTGCATATAGTTGCTCTGATTGGCTGGTGGGTGTGGCTTAAGGCATAGTGAAGGTTTGGTCAATTTGCATGTTTATCTTTTATTCGTGTAGATAGTCTTGTTCTCAGCAAGGGATTTGGGTGCTTCTGATGGGAGGTCCCAGGGCGACCTCAGTGTATGTGTCAGTGGCGTTAGGTCCTGTGGAGGTGAGGTGGCTGGCTGGTCTCCTCCAATGGCCTTCCTTCTGCTTGGCCCACTAGGACCACTGGGGTCTGGGGCCAGGGGTTTCAGCTGCTCTCAGGCCTTGTCCGCAGGACAGTCAGTGCTCGCCTCGCCTGCTGGCCAGAAGTGCAGGAGACTGGAGACACCTTGGACCAGGACTCGAAAGAGTGCTCTATGGTTCTGACCCAGTGGCTGACGTGAGTGCATGTGTGTCTGTAAAGATGGACCCGTTTGCCCACCTTCGCTTTCCTGTCCTGAGGCCACAGGTTAAATACTGACCAAAGAACCTTTCGGTTCAGACTGTCCCAACCCTTTAAATTGGAGTGACTGTCGTGCTTCAGGGTGTTAAGTTGTGTAAACGTTCTTCCAAAAAGCCCTATTTTAATACTTTTCTGTATCAACCTTTACCTCCCTAAGAGCTCAGAGGCTTCTCCGGCTGTTGACTTTTCTCGGGTCATATCACGGGATATCCTGCGTTCTTTTTGGCTCCTCGTTGAACTATTGGGAACCTCAGATTGCTGTCATTTTTCATCAAGCCTGAAGGTGGCCAGGATGGAGCCAGTGTTATGTGCACTCCACCAGTGATCGCAGAGGTGTCATGAGCATACTGGGGTTTTGCTCTACAGGAAACACAAGGGGGGGAGTTGATGATGCTGTCTCCTTAGTTGCTTAAAATTCATATGAACTATGGACTTTAATGAAATAATTCAAGGACTGAAAACCGGCCGCCTGACATTCGTGCAGGAGCTGTCAGGGCGATGCGTGGGGTCGCAGTGCCTGGGCTCCAGGGGCCGTGGTCGCTGTGGGAGGGGCACGTATGGCAGCTTTGTGGGTGATAGGCCTTGAAAGATGGGTAAGGTTTGGGTGCCCCCCCCCGGAGAGGAGAGGGTGCCAGGCCGGGTTCTGTGCACAAGTGTTCTGGGCCTTGTTGTGATAGGATTTGTGGACTGAAATCCTAGTGGTTCCTTTGGAGATAGTCTGGCCAGGTTGTTTGTGGTGTCCAAGCTGGTGAGCGTGTGCCGGGAAGGTTTCCTGGGGGCGTGGCGCGGTGCGAGCCGGACAGGAGTCTCCTGGCAGGTCGCAGTGGGGAGGGGCTGTGTCAGGTGGAATACCTGGGACTGCTGCGTGTCTGTTGTGAATACATTCTCTGTGTGGACATGGGCTTTCATGTGTCTTGGAAAGGAGTGTGTAGCCCAGTGGTTTGCAGGGTGGCTGTGTCACTTTTTATTCCACCAGCAAAGTGTGGGCGCTGCCCTGCCTCCTCGCAGCACGTGGCAGCGTCAGCCTTTATTTCAGCCACGAGGACGGCCGAGCGCTCGCTGGCTGTGGTATGTATTTCCCTGGGGACTCATCACGATGAGCCTTTTTTATATGCTTATTGGATAGTTGAATCTTTTTTCTGTGAAATGTCTTTTCAGACCATTGGCCAATTTAAACAACTCTATTAAGCTTTTGGGATAGTTGTATGTTAACATGCGGTTCTAAGAGTCAAGCAGGGAGTCCTGGGCACCCTGCCTGCGGTTCCCCAACAGGCGCTTCTCGCGAAACCCTGAGGCGTGCTGCAGCCGGCACCGACCTGTCGTCTGACAGTCTTCCAGCCCACGAGGCCTCGTCTGGTACCCACACCTGCCCCCCCCCCCCCCCGGCTTCTTTTCCCAGATCCCCGAGGTGGGAGCTGAGGTGCCGGCGTGGAGACTTCGCTCGCTCTCTGCTGAGCTTGGGGCGCTGCGTCTCTCGCGTGGTGCTGCCTTCGCTGCCTTTCCCATATGTTGTCTTTCATCCCGTTTACTTTCCTTTATTTTCTTTGATGCTTCCTCGTTGACCCGTGAGTTATTTAGAAGTGCGATTGCCAAGGGTGAGATTTCCCTGTTCCGTGTTTCACTTTCCTTTCAGTCCGACTTCACCATGGTGAGGTAACTGACTGGTTCCTGTCTCCCGGCCCAGGCGAGGTCTGTTTGGGCAACGGTCCCTGGCAGTTGAAGAGCTGTGTGTCCTGGCGTGGGGCGGAGTGTTCTGTGCGTGCCAGAACTGGTTGTGGCTGGTTGTGGTGTTCAGGTCTCTCCTTGTGTGGCCTGTCTGTTGCTGATGGGTGTTGAAGCTCTAACTGGACCTGGAGACCTGTCTGTTTCTTCAGCTCTGACCATTTTTCCTCCTGTTCTGAGGATTCGCAGTGTGGTGCATACACCCTTAGGGTTCACTGTATCTTCCTGGGGGGTGACCCTTCACCAGCTGTCCCCAGGTGGCTGGTGTACTGGAGTGGGAGGCGGGATAAATGCCGTGGGTTCACACTCGGTTTCTGCCTCTCGTGACCTTGGACACACTGCTTGCTTGCTCTGTGCCTCAGTTTCCTTGTTTGTAACGTAGAGACAGACGTCTTGATTTAGTAGAATTGTGACACTTAAGTAACAGGCTCACGTGGAGCTTAAGGCCACTGGGTCCGAGATGGAGGTGGGGCCACTGTGCTGCTTCGTCGCCATAGCAGCAGGCCCGGTGCCCCCTCTGGAGACCATGCCGGCGGCCTCACTGCCGTCTCCCCTTTGCCATCAGAGGGACATGTATGTGGCTTCTCCCAGGGCTGCCGCTGGGTGCGCCCTGCCCGCCCGTGCGCAGTGCTGGTCTGGTTTCCCTGTCGCCCACTCTCCCCTCGGGGCCCCCACCTGCTTCTCGCTGCTCCTGAGGCCGTGGCCGTGGCGTCACTGAGTGGGTGTGCTGCCCACGCCCCATGGGGTCTGAGTAGCTCGTTGGCAGTAGAGAAGATGGGGGATGGGGACCCGCTGGTGTCTTTTTATGCCGTTAGCGGCTGTGGTTGTTAATGGCCCTCTGTCCTCCGGGGGCGTTTTGAGGGTGCGAGTCACGCTCTGGTCATCTTTCCCTTGGCTCAGATAACATCCCCGAGGACCTCAGGGACCCCTTTTACATCGACCAGTACGAGCAGGAGCACATCAAGCCACCTGTCATCAAGCTCCTGCTGGCGGGCGAGCTGTACTGCCGCGTCTGCAGCCTCATCCTGAAGGGGGACCAGGCGGCCGCCCTGCAGGGGCACCAGTCTGTCATCCAGGCCCTGTCCCGGAAGGGGATCTACGTGATGGAGAGCGACGACACCCCCGTGACGGACCCCGACCTCAGCCACGTGCCCATAAAGATGGTGAGTGCCTGCCCCACCCAGGGTGTCCTGTGCATGTTTGGGGCGAGTGACGTCACGGCTTCCAGTGCCACCGGCACTCGCGTGGTGCCCCACCTGTCCTGCCGCCAGCTGTCCCCTGCAGCTGAGCTGCACGACGAGGCACGACGAAACCTCAGGTGCACACGGTGCACACGTGTGTGTGGCAGCTGGCCTGGGTCTGAGTGCATGGCAGGCGCCGGTGTCACGCGTGGCCGAGTGCTGGTTCTGGCCCCGGGGGAGAGCAGCTCCTCTTGGCTGACTCCGGGTGAGCGCCGAACGCCGCCCCGAGAACGCCTCCCTCGGAGGCAGGCGTGGGGAGGTGTCCTTGTTGCGCTCGTGCTGTCTGAGTGTTTCACGTGTACGTTGTGATTGTCCTCTGAAAGCCCCACCGTCCCGGGCTGGGCCGTGTGGGGCCTCCTCGCTGCTTTGTGGAGCGTCGGCTGCATTTCAGGTTTTGTGGCTTCACGCTTGGTCTTGGTGGCTGATGTGTGTGGGCCAGGGTGCCCCTCAGGTTTGGGAAGGAACGGCACGAAGGCGGCGCGTGGTTTCAGTGCCAGAGCTGCTGACGGTGCCCAGGGCTGTCGGTGGTCGTGCAGCCTCGGACAGGGCTCTCCGCCCTCTGTCCCTTTACCCAGCGCCCCAGGATTGTCAGGGAGATGAGGCAGGAGGACGAAGCCCCCACACTGCAGGGCACCCAGCTGGCCGGCCCTGAGGAGGGGTAGCGAGCAGATGAGGCCTCGCTGTCTCCTCACGGGGAGAAGAGAGGAAGGAGTCTGGGTGGGGTCTGTGGGGCCTGGTGGGACAGGCAGGTGGCAGCTCTGACCGCTCTGCTTGCAGAGCGCCCACATGGCGATGGTGGACGCCCTCATGATGGCCTACACCGTGGAGATGATCAGCATCGAGAAGGTGGTGGCCAGCGTCAAGCGCTTCTCCACCTTCAGTGCCTCGAAAGAGCTTCCCTACGACCTCGAGGACGCCATGGTGTTTTGGGTCAACAAGGTGAGTGCACCTGGCGGCCGGTTCTGCAGGGGGGGGGGCGGGGGGGGGGGATGCTGAGGTCCCCGCCCACTAGGGGCCGCCAGACTGCGTGTGCTGCACCCAGAACCGCCTGCCGGCGTCGGAGCAGATGACAGGTGTCCCTGAGGAGTGGGCACAGCCTGGGGGTGCTGAGGGTGGGAAATCCAGGCCTGGGGGGTCCACATTGCTGCCTCCTCCTCCTGTTGTCTCCCCTGTGCGCTTAAGGAGGCGCTCCGTTTTAGATGGTGTTTGAAGAGAAAAATGTCTTCTTAAAGGCTGTTTTTTCTTTTATATTTAGAAGCTTGCAATGTAATCTTTTATGCAGTGTATATAAAGAATGGTTATTTTTGCCCTGGCCAGTTTGGCTCAGTGGATAGAGTGTTGTCCTGTGGACTGAAGGGTCCCGGGTCCGATTCCAGTCAAGGGCACATGCCCAGGTTGTGGGCTCAATCCCCAGGGGGCGCGTGCAGGAGGCAGCTGATTGATGATTCTCTTTCCTCATTGGTGTTTCTCTCTCTCCCTCTCCCTCCTACTCTGAAATCAATAAAGATATATTTTTTAAAAAGAATGGTTATTTTTAGTAGCATGTGATTATAGGGATCCCTTACCAAAAGCCTTTTGGTTTTTAAGTCTTATTTGCAAAAAGGTGTTCAGTTGGTGACACTTCGAGCAGCTCCTTGTGGAGTTGGGAGCCGGACATCCTTGCACCACGTGCTGCCGGCTGGATTCCCGGTCGGGTACACGCCCGGGGGGTGGTCTCGATTCCCGGTGGGGCGTGCAGGAGGCAGCCGATCCATGGCTCTCCCATTGATGCTTCTCTCCCTCTCCCTCTCCCTCTTTACTGTTTACAACAGCATGGATGGGCCTGAAGGGTATTATTCTCAGTGAAATAAGTCAAAGACAAGTACCCTGTGATCTCACTGATACGTGGAATCGGGGGGCGGGGGGGGGGGGGGGGGGGAGAAAAGTGAATAAACGAAACAGAAACAGACCCAGAGACACAGGACAAGCTGGTGGTTGCCAGAGCGGAGAGGGTCGGACGGATGAATAAAAACAGTGTGTCCTGGGCTAGTTCTCTGCTTTCTGGGTAAATTGCTTGCTGCTCGTCTTTGGCCGTATTTCTTTGAGGAGGCTCTTCATTTCCAGTTTGATCAGGTTCTCATCCATCGCGGGTGTTGTTCATGTGCCAGTGGACTCAGTGACCTCCCAGCTGTGGGCTCTGCTTCCCGGTCCCTTGCTGGTGGTACGTGGTCTCAGCGATCAGCAGCAGCACTGCCGCCTCCCGTGGAGCTGTCGGCCTTAAAGAGCCGCCCTTGTTTCTGGCCCCAGGCTGTCTGGTGGACAGTGCCTTCCGCTTGCTGTTACCTCAACCCTCCCCTCGGGCCCCACCATCCTGCTGTGGTCACATAGGCCCTCTGCCACATCTGGCATCCGCGCAGACGCTCAGGAGTCGCCTCAGGTGCGCGCTCGCTCACGGGGCGGTTCCTGCACCTGCTGCCTTCCAGGCTCCTCGGGTGGACTGGGCAGGAGGAGATGCCCGCGCTCTTGGTGAGTGAGGTGGCAGCCTTTCCTGCTGCTGCATCCCGTCTCCCCTGGGCACTCCTTCTTGGTCATTTGATCTGCATTGATTTTTCTTTTGTCTTTTTCAAGTATGTTTTTGTTAATTTTTTAGGGAGAAAGGAAAGAAGGATAGAGAGAGAGAGAGAGAGAAACATTGAGAGAGAGACATCTGTCGGCTGCCTCCTGCACGCCCCCCACTGGGGATTGAGCCTGCAACCTGGGCATGTGCCCTGAGCGGAAATAGACTGTGACCTCCTGGTTCATGGGTCGATGCTCAACCATTGAGCCACACCAGCTGGGCTGGGTTTTTTTTCCTTTTAAAAACCATTTCCCTACCTTCTTTTTAAAAATTTTATTATTTTATTGGGGTGACTGGTCAGCATGAACATGTAGGTTTCGGGTGTGGGTTTCCATGTTACAGGGCCTGTGTATTGCCTGTGTGCCCACCACCCAAGGCCAGGTCTGCTCCTGCCGCCGTGTATCAGGGCCTCACCTTCTTGATGGGAATCGCCTGCGCTCACTCACTGTGCCTTGTTTCGTGGTGGAAGGCTCAGCTCTGTGCCTTTCATCCCAGGGCTTTGACCCGGCGCTGTAAGCAGGGGCGAGTATTTCCCCTGGTGTTGTTTTATAATTGCAATTTTCATTTTATCTTTAACGTAACTCCAGGAGAGAGCACTTTACTTCTACAAGTTGTGTGAGCTGCCCAAGGCGTGCACTGTGAACATGGGCTCAGGCTTATCTAGGGCATCTTGTCCTGTCAGGGGCCTCTGTCGCGGGTGATGGAGGGCGAGAGGGAGGCGGCAGCCCACGTGGTGCTTGGGGGCATCTTGTTTTCCAGCTGTCAGGCCACCTGGAGGCCTCGGTGTCTGCAGGTGAGAGAGAGTTGGTAATACCCGCTTCAGAGTCGGAGTGAGAGCAGCGGGGCTGGGGCTGGGAGGAGATGTGGCGACCAGTGCCGGAGAGCAGTCACCTTTTAAAAATATATATATATTTATTATATTTATTTCAGAGAGGAAGGGAGGAGAGAGAGACAGAAACATCCATGATGAGAGAGAATCGTGGGTCGGCTGCCTCCTGCATGCCCCCTACTGGGGATGGAGCCTGCAACCCAAGCACGTGCCCATGTCCAGAATCGAACCCGGGACCCTTCAGTCTGCAGGCCGACGCTCTGTCCACTGAGCCAAACCAGTTAGGGCAGCAGCCATCTTTTCAATGCATTTTCTTCTCCTCCAGGTCAATCTTAAGATGAGAGAGATAACGGAGAAAGAAGGGAAGCTCAAGCAGCAGTTCCTGGAGAGCCCTGCTCACCAGAAGGTAAAGGGCAGGCTCTTCCTAGCTGTGGAGGGTCGCCACGCGCACCACTGGTCACGCCTTCCTCACAGGCTGCTCTGCAGACCTCAGGGGCAGTGGGCACGCAGCCTGCACCCTCTCCCTGGCAGGGCGTCCAGTGTGTCACCCGGGGGGTGAAGGGTTGTGGGAGATGCGGGGTCCGGGAGTCGGCTTCTACCAGTCAGCAAGTGAGGCGCATGTTGCCGTTGGCCAGTGGCACCTCCCAGACCTCAGTGCTGCCCACGAGGCCCTGAGAGGCTGGCGTGGCGCCCTAGAGCCCGCGCGGGGTGGTGGCAGGGCCCTGTGGCACCTGAGGAAATGGTGCAGGTGGCATCGGTGCGTCCCTGTCACTTCTGTCCTTTCTTCCTGACATTGTTTTTCTGGTCAAGCACGTGCATGACTGGAACCACGTTCCCTGAACACATGCACGATGTGGCCCAGCCATGGCTGCGGTCTGCCCGTGTCCCTGGCCGTGGGGATGCGTGGGCACCGCATGCGTGACCGTGTTTGTTCCTCCTGCTCTCCGACGGCAGACGGCGCGCTGCGCCCCTCCCTCGGTGCACGGGCGTCTGTCCTGGTGCCCAGCCGCACCAAGTTCCCGGAGTGCTCATGGCTCCCACAGAGACTACTGTAGAGGTGCCCGTACCTTCCACTGTGGGTCACGGGCACTGATCCCTCGTGTCCACACTACACCCACGTGTGTACGCCGCCCGGCCGTCCGCACCTGGGCCGGCCCGCTGACCCTCCTCTCCTGCCTTCTCCCTGCTTCCCGAGCAGTCTCCCTCCAAGTGGTACTGGAAGCTGGTGCCCGTAAGTGGACTCCGTGCCCCGCTGCCATCAGACGCCATCCTGTGCTGCCACCTGCTTCCATTCCCAGTCGCTCGGCCACCTGTCTGTGTCTGGATGTCCTGGTGTAGTTGCACTTTGTGCCGTGTGGTGCGGCCTGCGTCTGGCTGACAGCCAGGCTTGGTTCCCACGGTGGGCACTGGGAGTTCTGGGTCGCATTTCACAGGCAGCGTGCAGTCGGAGAGGGTTTGCGTTTCGGCCAATGGCGCTAGTTACTCTACGTGATGAACGTGGATGTGAAGCAGGGTCTTCTCTTCTGAGAAGGGCGAATGCGCTCCAGGCGACTCATGTTGTTGCCAATCCTCACCTGAGCATATTTCCCGTTGTTGTTTTGTTCGTTCGGTGTTTGGTTTTGGGGTTGGTTTTTTTTGAGTGTTTTTTTTTTTTTTTTTTTGAGTGGAAGCGAGGGAGGTAGGAGGGAAAAGAGAGAAATATTGATGTGAGAGAGACACATCAATTGGTTGCCTCCTGCAGGCATCCTGACGGGGCTGGGGATCCAACCTGCAACCTGGGTACATGTCCTTGACCAGGAATCAAACCTGGGACCCTTCAGTCCGCAGGCCGATTGCCAATCACAGAGCCACACCGGTCAGGGCACAGGTGGCTCTTTGTTTTGTCCTTTCTGATGTGACCAACCCTAATGGTGACCTGCCGTGTCTTAGTGCCACAGGCACGGCCGTCTGTGGTAAAGGTGACACCGCTGCCGCCTGCGCGGTGGGGGAGGCCACCCTCCTTCCTGGTCGGGGCTCTGGGTCCCCAGTGAGAAGTGGGTTTCCCTGAGAGAGGAAAGCGAAGGTGCGGCTTGGCCCAGCTCCGTGGTGCCGCCCTGCAGGCACAGAGGGTGGCACCCAGATCACTTGGCAGGCCTTGGTTTCATGTCTGGGCAACTTGGCCTCCGAACTCTGCCACCAGGCGGTGCCCTGGGACAGGCTGGCAGATGGGGTCCACGTGAGCAGTGGTCTGGCCTGCTTTGTGGCTGATGATTTTGCTCTGAGATACGTTAACAAGGAAGAAAGCATTTTATGGATATTTTCATATCTTTTAATTTGTTGAACGCTGAAAGCCGAGGGAAATGTTACAAGTTACGAGGTTTAGGAAGGACTAGTGGGAACCCGGCTGTCCCACAGGAAGGCAGGTGCAGAGCAGAGCAGAGCTGTGTAGGCACTGACCAGGGCGGCCTGCAGCCGGCCCTTAGTTCCTTGTGGTGGTTGACCCCTCGCTGCTGGACCACAGTGCCCAGCCCGTGGGCGGCGAGGATTGTGGGGAAAGGTCTGGCAGGGCGGCAGGTTCTGAGGTTTCACCTTGTCAACCACGGCCTAGAGGTTAACAAACTGACCGGCAGGTGGTCAGTTACACAGGGCTTTCCCTGGTTCTGAGTTCACTCCATCCATCTTCAGCCGAGAAATCATGTGCTTCACTGCATGCTGTGGTTGTCACCGTGTGTGCTGTGTGTCCGTGTGGGAGCTGGCCTGGCGCATGCCCGCGTCTGCATGCTGGGGCCGGGACCGCTGCCAGCCTCTGCCACGGGCGAGAAACAAGTTACGTCTGCAGCGGAGCAGCCCTAGTGACGCGAGGGAGCCCACTCCTCATCTCAGCGGGATGTTGCCAGTGCCTGTTACGCAGAGTCGGCACCCATGGCTCTGCCCTGTGCGGTCTGGAGGCCCCTTGACTTCCCCGTGGTGAGGCCCTTTCCTCTGGGCTGGCCTCTGTCTGTAACAGCCCCGGCGCCAGGGCAGCTGCCGGCTTCCTCCTGCGCCGCCCTGGCCCCCATAGTCGCCTCCCCCACGTAAAGTGGTTTGTGAATGTTAATGCAGAACACGGGGGCAGCAGGACGTGGGGGACAGCACTGTGTCCCCTCCCAGGTGGCCTGGCCTCACTCCTCACCTGCCCTTGGGGATGGGGCTTGGGGCAGCCCCGCCTGGCACATGCCTCCCCCGAAGGGGGTGCAGAGACCCTGAGAAGCACTGGTTCTGTGTGGGCCCCGCCCGCGAGCTCTCGGTCTCGTGCTCCCGGGAATTTCCCCACCGCACACTGAAGCCGTCTGTACGTTTTTAACGGCCGGGCCGACACGGTGAACGCTGCCAGCACTGAGCACAGTGCTGCCTCGGGGCTTCGAGTGACAGGACGCTCACACTTAACTTGTTTCTCCTCCGCGTGCAGCCGCGGCTCTGCAGACGTGCCCGCCCCTCTGCCGGCACCTCAGAGCGGGATGCCGCTGCCTGAGCGGCTGATGACTGTCAGCCAGGGTTGCCACGAGCGCAGTTCCCAGATCTTGACATGTGGGTTCTGGGCAAAGTCTGTAATCCCGACATTTTGGGCGTTTCCCCTACAACTGCCTTGTTCCCAGCATCGTCCAGCGCACGGCGCTCTCACCCAGCCTGCCTGGGCCGTGGGTGGGAATGGGGCACCTCATGTGTAGAGTCTGCCTTTTGTCGACCGCAGGTGCGCTACCGCCGAGAGCACCTGTCGGCGAGGCAGCCGCCCTACTTCCCGCTGCTGGAGGACCTGATGCGAGATGGCAGCGATGGGGCCGCGCTGCTGGCCGTGGTCCACTACTACTGCCCCGAGCACATGAAGCTGGACGGTGAGTGCAGCACGCCCCGTCACACCCACCTCCTTGGTGCCCCCCGGGCAGGAGCTGCGTGGAGACGGTTGGGGATGAAGTGCGCAGTGTGGATGGCACCCGCTCTGGTCACGTGGTGCAGGCGCAGGGGTGGGTCTCCACTCTGAGGTCTTTATTCTTGCTCTGTAATTAGTGCTAATTTGAGGGAGAGGCTTCGAGGACGTCAGCACCCGCTTTCTCAGGTGTCGCCCGTGGCGGTCTCTCCCGCGTGCTGCCGGCGCCTCCGGGACGGGTGGCACTCAGGTCACGGCCCTCGCCTCCGTGGCTCTGCTGCTCAGGCTGCCCCAGGTTCAGGCGGGTGGGCCAAGCTTTGTTTAGCTTTACTCAGCTAAGCCTGTGTGATTTGGGCTCAGGAGTCGTCATGTGACTGTGGGAAGGCCCACATCTCACAGGTGAGGGGACTGGCCTGTGCAGAATGTGGGCCCAAAGGGGCCTGTGTGGGGAGTGCAGTGAGGCCTCCCCAGGAGACGGAGCCCCCCACTGTGTAGGAAAGACCTGACCCTGAGAAGCCAAACTTGAGAACTTTGAAAGAAAATATAGGACAACAGTTTTATGACGTTGTTGTGGGGATGGGTTACTTACTTAAATTACAGAAAAGCACAAATAATAGAAAAGATTCTTGTATTTAAATCAGAGGTCCTCAAACTTTTTAAACAGGGGGCCAGTTCACGGTCCCTCAGACATTCCACACACGCGCACTGCGGGCCCGGGACGCGTCGGCTGCTAAGCAGGACAGGCAGCGGCGGCAAAAACACCCGGCGGGCTGGATACATGTTTTCGGCGGGCCGCATGTGGCCCGTGGGCTGTAGTGTGAGGACCCCTGATTTAAATGAACCATATTAAAATTCAGTGACACGGGACATTATAAACAAACTTGTGATAAACCGTATCCATGAGAAAGTAGTTGTCAAAGGATCGTCACACAGCCCTTCTGTAACCGTCTATATATAAAAGGCAAGTGACTGGAACAACCTGAACGGCCAGAATGACCAGTCACTATGACTCGCACTGTGGCCGGCCAACCAGCCCGATAGGAGGCGGGGCCAGCTGGCCAACCTGCCGCGGCCCCTCCCCCCGGCCGGCCCAGCCCTGATCGGCCCTGATCGGGTAGGCTGGCCGGACCCCACCATGCACAATTCATGCACTGGGCCTTTAGTCCTATACAATGATCCTCCTGTATAACAAAGGGGTAATAAGCAAATAGTCTGAACGGCAGAACAACTGAACAACCAATCAAAGCGTAATATGCTAAGGCTGCTCAACCACTGGCTATGACGTGCACTGACCACCAGGGGGCAGACAGTCAACCAATCGCTATGACATGCACTGACCACCGGAGGCAGATGCTCCGACGGGTAGGTTAGCTTGCTGCTGGGGCCCAGCCAATCAGGACTGAGTGAGATGGGCCAGACACACCCTGGAGTCCTCCCGCGGTCCCTCCCCGGCCCCATTGTGCACCAGTGGGGTCCCTCACCCCGGCCTGTGCCCTCTCACAATCCCGGACTGCTTGTGGGATGTCGGAGAGCCGGTTTCAGCCTGATCCCACAGACCACTCCCCTTGGGAGGGTGCCGGGCGCAGGGCTCTCCCAATCGGGACTTTTTGGGCCTGAGCCCACAGCAGGCACAGTGGGGCCGGGATGAGCAGGAGCAGCAGGTAGGAGCTGCTGGCAGCATTGGACTGCGGGTTTTGGCCCGATCCCTGCAGGCCACCCAGAGGGACCCCACCCGTGCACGAACTCGTGCACCGGGCCCCTAGTATATGTATAAAAGGCTAATTGTCCGTCCAACCAGTAGCTATGACGTGCACTGACCACCAGGTGGCAGACGCTCAGCACAGGAGCTGCCATGACGTGCACTGGCCATTTAAAAATAAACGGCTCCACGGACATGGCACCGACAATCCAACACTTCTCTTCCCCCAAGTGGCACCCCACCAAATCACAGCCAACACTGCCAAGACCCCATGGTGCAAAATGCGGCCCACAGCCCAGCCTTAAACGGTCATTGTGGGTGCTGGGTAATGACATCACATAGCAACGCCTGGCTTCCTCTCCCTAGCGACTAGCCTCCTTGCAGTTTCTTCAGCCCAAGAACACGACTTGCTTTATAGCCAGGTGCAAACATTTTACACTGTAACCAAATGTCTGTGAAGCTTTTTCCCGTGTCTCATCTCATTTGATGCTCACAGACGTCCTGGAGAAGGTAGATAGGAGACTCAAAACGGGCATTAGAAACTTGACCCAACTGAAAAGAAATGGTGGACCTTGAAAATGACTTCAGATTTTCTCACTGCGCAGAATATAGTCAGACACGGCTGCAGTTAAATATTTTACCCTTGGTTCTCCCTGTGTGATCTACAATAATAACCTGCTTCGTGTTGATGTTTACTGCTGTGTTGCTGACAATTACCTGAAAGAGAAGTTGGGGTGCTTCACTGGGCTGGAAAAAGTTTAGCTAAATCAAAAAGCGGGTCTAATTAAGCAAGTTTATTCTATACTAGAGGCCTGGTGCACAAAAATTTGTGCACTTGGAGAGGGGGTGTCCCTCAGAGCAGCCTATGTGCAGTCTGGGACCCCTCGGAGGATGTCCACCTGCTGGCTTAGGCCAGCTCCCTGGGGGGGGATCGGGCCCAAGCTGGCAGTCAGACATCCCTCTGGCAGCCCGGCAGCCCTCAGGGGATGTCCAGTTGCCAGCGGGGAGCAGGCCTAAGCTGCAGTCGGACGTCCTTAGTGCTGCTGAGGCGGCGGGAGAGGCCCCCGCCACCACCGCTGTACTGGCAGCCATCAGCCTGGCTTGTGGCTGAGCAGAGCTGCCCCTGAGGGAGCACACTGACCACCAGGGGGCAGCTCCTGCATTGAGCATCTGCCCCCGGTGGTCAGTGTGTGTCATAGTGACCAGTCATTCCCAGTCGTTCTGCTGTTAGGGTCAATTTGCATATTACCCTTTAATTATATAGATACATAAAAGGCTAAGTTGACTCACACATGCGCAATACATACAAAGCCCTCATTGTCGATCGTGAATTTGGTTGACACTTCTATTATAGAGAAAGGGTGGATAGCGATATTAAAACATTTCTTCTAATTAATTTCCTTTCCATGTGCACGAATCTGTGCGTTGGGACACTGGTGACACACAAAGAACTCCTACAGACCAATAAGAAAAAGGCAGACAATCAGAGCTGCAGGGAGAGCAGCTTTTCACGGGAGGAAGCCAGCACGCAGCCCCAGCAACACACTTCTCACACCCCCCGGGTGGAGGTGGGGCGGTTGGCTGGGCAACCTCGGCATGCAGGTGCAGAGACCACGGCGATTGGTTTTCATGGCATTTCTGTGACAGTGAGAACTGCAGTACGCTAGCTGTTCAAGCGAATGCCTGGGTCCATCCCATCAACCGGATCTGGGGGGAAACAATACCGAGCTGAGGGAACAAACAGGCAGCACAGTGCAGGCCCGTGCCACCAGGAGTGTCAGTGTAAGCGAGCGGCCAGCAGCCTGCTGTTCCGGACACACGGTTTACGACACAGCGAGTGGGAGGGGCCACGCAACTTGGGGGCGGGCGAGGGCGGCTGCCTGGGGAGCTGGGCTTTGACAGAGCGGGGGCGGAATCAGACGCGGTTTGACGGTGACATTGGTTCCACCCGGCACAGGCCCCTGGGGGCTGGTCGCACACGGCTGTCATATTTCACGACCAGAGTTTTTTCAGAGGAACATCTCTTAGCACTAGGCATGTGCACTGCTACTCAGCTTGGGACTGGCTCCCCTGGGAGCGCCCAGTGCAGGGTGTCGCCAGGGACCCAAGCCCCGGAGTCTGGGCGCTCCCGTCTCACCTGCGCACCTTCCAGTCCCTGCGTTCACTTCCTCGGGTCCCTCTGCCACCTGCCTCCCCCCTCCCTTCCTATTTACGGGCAGAGTTCACGTAAATTGTCGCTGCAGCGGCTTCTGACTTAGTCTGGAGCTGTTTTAGCTGTCCTAGTGGTTCCTGCCTGAGGGCCCCCCAAAGAGCACTCCCACCCCGGGGGGCCGAGGGAGGGTGCTGGCAGCCTGTCCCAGTGCTGTGACCAGCTCCCCCGTGCTGTTCCGTGGGCACGCCTGGCATGTCTCAGTTTACGCCCCTCCCCCACACGTAGGTAATCACGCAGGGTGCCCGATGGTTAAACACGCACCGGCTTTCTGCGTGTCCTTTCATAAACTGAAGGGGGTGGTTCTTGTCCATCCTGGAAGCCCAGGCTTAAGATTCCAAGTGATTTCTGTGGCTCTTTTTAGAGATGGACAGTTGGGCTCCGATCCTGAGATTCCTCAGGTCGTCCAGCCGCGTGGTTCCTGTCTGTGGTCAGGCACTGTGACCTGAGCACCGCGCTGCCTCCCAACGCTGTGACTCAGACGTCGTCCTAGCGACGTCCTTTCTGTGTCTCTGTTAGACGTGTGCTTGAAGGAGGTCACGTCGATGGCTGACAGCCTGTACAACATCCGGCTTCTGAGGGAGTTCTCGAACGAGTACCTGAACAGATGCTTTTACCTCACCTTGGAAGACATGCTGTACGCGCCCCTGGTGCTGAAGGTAACCATGACTACGCAGCACACGGCTAAAGCTCCGCGCGCGCAGCTGCTCATCGCGCCCTGGGTTCTGTTTTTCTCGCAGCCGAACGTGATGGTCTTCATTGCCGAGCTCTTCTGGTGGTTTGAGAACGTCAGGCCCGACTTTGTCCAGCCCAGGGACGTCCAGGAGCTGAAGGACGGTGAGTGGGGCGCGGCGGCTGGCGGCGGCTTCCCGGGAGCTTCCTCCTCGGACGCTCCGGATCGCTCCCTGGCTCCTGGGCAGCGACGGTGCCGGGCGTGAACGGCTGCATCTGGGGGAGAGCCCGGCCTGTCTGAGGGGCCCCGGGGCCTGCTGAGCGTCTGGGAGGCGGGGCCGCTGGGCTGAGTGTGCTGGCTGCTCCCCCCGGCAGGGTCGGGACGCACCCATGTTCCCCAGAGTCAGGGCCTGCGGCCTGGAGACTCAGGTTCCAGGAGGTGATGCGGGCGAGCGCGTTCCTTCCTGTGGTTTTCCTGAGACTCTCAAGAGATCGGCCCAGGGGAACGTGGGTAAAGCAGCCACAATAAATGGGCCTTTTTTCACGGAAAGATGATAAAAAACAAGAAAAAGAAATCACCTGCCCTCACAGCAGATACTTCACGCCGACAGCAGGTAACCGGCCCCGGCTGTACGGAAAGCTCACTGCAGCGTGAGCGAAGGAACCCATAACTCAGCCCGACTGGGCCCTCCGTGACCCTGGACTCCACGTGCCCGTTGCTCACGGAAGGCGCTCACCTCCTCCGTGGTCCCAGCAAACCCGCTGAGGCCGCGCCAGACCCGAGGAGGGACCCTGTCCCAGCTCAGGCTCAGCACTGCACTCACAGCCAGTTTTTTTTGGAGAAGCTTGGTTTCCAGTAAAAGCGATGTTATTTTTGGTGTTTATAGAAGCGGCAGGTTTTTTAGATGCTTCTTGCTGACTTAAGAAACTGTGACTCATATGGACGTTTCTGTAAAATTTCTATTTCTTCAGCAAAAACAGTGTCACACCAAAAAAGCAGCCGGCCGCCCGTCCCTATCTCCAACGCCACCAAGCGCAGCTTCCTGGGCTGCCCTGCGGCAGCGAGCCCGGCCGAGCCGCCAGCCGAGGAGCCTGACCCTCTGTGAGTTGCCTGTCGCTGTCGGAGTTGAGTCGTGGCGCTCTGTCCCTTTTCTTGGTACACTTCCTCCCGGAGGCAGGAGGGAGGCGGGATGCGCTCTTGAATTTTGCTGTTAAAATTGGAAACTCGGGTTTTTATCACAGACGGTGACCAGAAGCCAGTCTGTCCCCACCTGCGGTTTTGGGTTACTTATTCCAAATTTGAAGTTCTTGGTACCCTTTTGGTTTATTTCTCTTTTAATAATTTTTCTCAAAGAATCAGTGAAATTCTTACCTGTGGTGTGAATTGGCGATGGTCTCTGTGGTTTCTTTTGTATTTGCTTTTGACCGTGAAGGTTGCTAACCCACCGATTTCTCTCCTGACAGGGGGAGAGGGGCCTCTGCCTTCAGCCCGTCGCATCCCTTACTGCCCCTGCGGCAGCGGCAGCAGAGGGCGGCACCGGGGGAGGACCCGCCGGGTAAGAGCGGCCCTTCCTCCTCTCCTCACAGCCACTGGCACAGCAGTTCTTGGGGCGCAGCAGTCGGGGAGCTAGTGAGGACTGGGCAGGAGAGAGCTCAGTTGGGCCCGTGTGCCATGGAGTCTGTTGTCCTCAGAGTGGAAACACCATTAACCCGTGAACGGTGTGAGGTGCGTAGAGTCTCTGTGCGTGCCTGAGCGAGAGCCGAGTGCACTCACGGCGACTTAGAGGTCGGGCCATGTTGTGTCCTGACGCGGAGGGATCACTACTGAGTTCACGTTACTCACCGTGGATACTGTTGGAGGTGACCTGTGTGATGGTCTGCTCTCAGTGATGCATTTCCGTGAGAAACGGTTACTGTGCTGACGAGTTTCAAAGGACATAACCTTGGCTTCCTCCTGCTGATCACATCCCTGCCTCTTCCGCCTGCAGATGAGCGACACCGGTCCAACTCCTTGACCCGCATGGATGGGCAGCCACGGGGAGCAGCGGTAGCGTGGCCAGAAAAAAAACACAGGTGAACCGTGTAAACTGTTCCTTAGACCAGTGGTCGGCAGACTCAGTCAGCAGAGCCAAAGATCAACAGGACAACGATTGAAATTTCTTTTGAGAGCCAAATTTTTTAAACTTAAACTATATAGGGAGGTACATTGCTATTAACTTAATTAGGGTCCTCCTAAGGCTTAGGGGCCAAAGAGCCACATGTGGCTCGCGAGCCGCAGTTTGCCGACCACTGCTTTAGACTAACAGCCGTCTCCTGCTGTGGCCTGGACCCCCAGACCCCAGGAGCACTGAAGCCTGGAGGGCCTTCGTGGGCAGCGGCGAGGGCACCCTGGCGGGTGATGAGTCAGAGCCAGGTGTGAGGACCCGCCGGGCAATGCCGGGACTTGCAGAAGTGAGGCCGCACTGCTCTTCACGCTGTAACTCCGGGGTTTTAGGAAATGTGGTCCTTTTTCATTAATAGGTTTTTTATTGCAAGTTTGAATCAGAAATGTTTTAGCTTTCGTTTCCAGTATGACACACGTTGATTAGTAAGGATAAACACAACAAGTAAAAGCTCTTTGCGGTCCTCAGTCGTTGTTAAGGGCGTGAAGAGGTCCAGGGAGCGAAGTGTTTGAGTCGCTCCCGGAAGCCAGCTCTGCCCTCGGCTCAGGGCAGGGGTCTGGCTGCACAGCCGGGGCTCCCAGCCGAGCTGCTGGCTCACTGCCGGTCCCTCCGGCTGACAGTGGCTCCTCCGCTGCAGGCCCGCGTCTCAGCCAGCGCCTTTCGCGCTGCACCACACTGCGAGCTGCGACGCGGACCCCGGCTCTGGCGACAGTGTCAGCTTGGCCCGCTCCATCAGCAAGGACAGCCTGGCCTCCAACATCCTCCCCCTGACCCCGCAGAACCAGCCACAAACCCCCGCCCTGAGGGCCAGCGGGAAAAGCCTCCTGAACAATGTCGACATCGAGGACGAGGACGAGGAGCTCGTGGCCATCGTTAGGACCAACGGGGCTCCCCACGGCAGTGACCTGGGCCCCACGACAAGTGCCAGGTCTCCCCAGAGGCCGGCGGGCCCCTTAGAGAGCAAGCCCGACAGCTTCTTCCTGGAGCCGCTGATGCCGGCCGTGCTGCGGCCCGCCAAGGAGAAGCAGGCGGTCAGCAAGGAGGACGAGTGCGGGGAAGGGCGGCTGCGGGGCTGCGCAGCCAGGAGGCCCGGCGAGGGCCCGCCTCTGGGGCGGAGGAAGGCGCCTGGCAGCGGCGGCCCTCGGGACCTGAATAGGACTTTCACCCCGATTTCCTCGGCGGAGCTGTGTGCTGAGGTGGGGCTGCCGGCCGGGGAAGCCCGCGGGGAGCCTCTGGCCAGCGGCAGCTTCCATCCTTCGTCTCAGGGACAGCCCCCCGGCGGCTTCTTTCTTCACGGGGCCGGAGCCGACGAGGCCCCGGGGGGCAGGCCGCACGGCGGCCGGGCAAGAAGCCCGCTCGCCCGCGACCCGGAACCGTGGGCCGTCCTGAGGCAGGACTCCGACTCGGACGTCGCCGACCTGGAGGAGGCCGAGCACGACTTCCTCGGGGAGGACCTCCCCGTGCTGATGGGGCGGGACGCGGGCGAGGAGGAGTCGGCCAAGCTGCAGGAGGACATGCAGGTGAAGGAGCACGAGGACAAGGACGGCGCCAGCGGCCGCTCCAGCCCCTGCCTGAGCACCGTCTCCCAGCTCAGCGGCGCCTCCGTGGCCAGCGGGAGCGCAAGAATGACCAGCTTCGCAGAGCGGAAGCTCCAGCGGCTCAACAGCTGTGAGACCAAGTCCAGTACGAGCAGCTCCCAGAAGACCACGCCGGACGCCTCGGAGAGCGGCCCGGCCCCGCTGACCACGTGGAAGCAGAAGAGGGAGCAGAGCCCCGGCCGGCAGGGCCGGGACCACGCCAGCCTCCTGGCCTCGGAGCTGGTGCAGCTGCACATGCAGCTGGAGGAGAAGCGGCGGGCCATCGAGGCCCAGAAGAAGAAGATGGAGGCGCTGTCCGCCCGGCAGCGCCTGAAGCTGGGCAAGGCCGCCTTCCTGCACGTGGTCAAGAAGGGCAAGGCCGAGGCCGGTCCCCAGCCCCTGAAGCCGGAGCCCGACGAGGAGGACTTCAGCGGTGCTGTGTCCAAAACCGAGGCGCTCCTGGCTCGGGAGCAGGGCCGGGGAGACGCGGGCGAGTGTCAGGACGCGGACAGAGAGGGCCTGGCGCTCCTGCAGCAGCACAGGCAGGACCCGGCCGCGCTGCCCGAGCTGGAGAAGAGCAAGGCGCTGTCTGCGGCCCTCCTGGAGGTGGCCGGGGACGGGCTGGACACGGGCGAGGGGGACCTCTCCATCGAGAAGCTCAACGAGACCATCAGCACGCTGCAGCAGGCCATCCTGAGGATCTCCCAGCAGCAGGAGCAGCTGCTCATGAAGTCCCCTGTGCCCCCCGCCCCCGGGGCCCGAAACAACGCCGCGGACCCGAAAGTCAAGGCGTCCATCCACTTTGTGGAGCCTCTGTCTCCCACGGGGGTGACGGGGCACCGCAGGCCTCCCCGTCTGGGGCAGGGTCGGAATTCCCGGTCGGGGAGACCCGCTGAGCTCAAGGTCGCGAGAGACAGGCAGCAGGGCTCCCGAAGTAAGACCCCGACGCCCAGCGTGGAGGCCCTCCCGCACCTGCGGCCCTTCCCGCCGCGGACGCCCCCCGACCCGGGCTGGGACGGGGCGGCAGACCCCGGGAGTGACCCCCCCGAGAAGGGCTTCTTCGACAGCTACCGGCTCCACGATGCCAGCAACCAGCGGGCACTCACCTTGCCCTCGCCCAAAGACGCCAACATCCTGTCGGAGCAGATGAGCCTCAAAGAAGCTCTGGGCCTGGGCCTGAAAGAGGCGGGGCTCGGGGCCCCCGCTGTCTCGGGAGAGGAGGGCGTCCCCGCGGACGGGCCGGCGCGGAGCAAGGCCAGCCTCATCGAGGTGGACCTGTCGGACCTGAAGGCCCCCGAGGAGGACGGGCCGACGGGCCCCGAGAGCTCGGTGGACCTCAGCACGGACGGCGACCAGAAGTCGGGTGTCGGCTTCTTCTTCAAGGTGAGCGGCTGGCAGCCGTGTCCACTGCACCTTAGCGGTGAGGGTGCCACCAAAACCTTCACTCGGGGCCGGGCCGCAGACACAGACGGGGGGCGAGCTCCTGTTGTGGACACGGGCTGGACGGGGGAGCCGACCGCTTTGGGAGCGCCTTTTCCCTTTGTGTTTCTGGCCTAAAGGTGGGCTGGCTCGTCAGGTCGAAGGGGGAAGCGCAAGTCTGGGCTGTGTGGAGTCCCAGCCTGGGCTGCAGACTGCTGGGCGGCGGTGGGGGCCCCGGGGGCGGGGCTGGGGGCCCCGGGGGCGGGGGTGGGCGTCGGGGGCGGGGGTGGGGGCCGCGGGGGCGGGGGTGGGCGTCTGGGCGGTGGCACCACTGCACCATGTCCGTCCTGCAGGATGAACAGAAGGCGGAGGGTGAGCTCGCCAAGAAGCGGGCCGCCTTCCTCCTGAAGCAGCAGCGCAAGGCTGAGGAGGCCCGCGTGCGGAAGCAGCAGCTGGAGGCGGAAGTTGAGCTCAAGAGGGACGAGGCCAGGTAGCCTGGCTGTGGGCGGGCGGGGCGGGGGCGGGGGCGGGGGGGGGGTGCGGCAGGGTGGGCAGGGCCAGGCTCCTGTCGCTTCTCCTGATCCTGCTCCGCCCGGTCTCCCCCCCGACCCGGGAGCCATGTGCCTTTATCCCGCCGCCAGGTGACACGGCACTGGGCCAGGCGTTGGCCCTGGGTCCCCAGGCACCGCGGCGGGAGGCCGTGCCTCTCACCAGGACTGTCTGGGCGTTTGTCAGGCGCAAAGCCGAGGAAGACCGGATACGGAAGGAGGAGGAGAAGGCGCGGCGAGAGCTCATCAAGCAGGAATACCTGCGGAGGAAGCAGCAGCAGATTCTGGAGGAGCAGGGACTGGGCACCCAGAAGGCAAAGCCGAGAAAGCCCCGGCCGAAGTCCGTCCACCGGGAGGAGCCGCGCGGCGACTCGGGAACCAAGTGCTCCTCCACCCGTAAGCGGGCGGCGGGCGGGCGGGCCGGCGGGCAGCGCCCAGTCCCTACGCCGGGGGGCAGTGGGATGACGTGCAGGCGGCTTCCCTGGGCCGGGAGATTTGGCTTCAGAGCTCAGGACGGCACCGGGCGGGGGTGGGGGGTGCTGGTCCCTTCGTTTCTGCTGCACAGACCTGGCAGGACGAACCCACGTCTTACGAGAGCATTTCTGTCTCTGGCAGCGGAGAACCTCAGCCGGGCCCAGTCGGGCTCCAGCCTGTCCTTGGCCTCTGCGGCGACGACCGAGCCCGAGAGCGTCCACTCGGGGGGCACGCCCGCCCCGCGGTAAGGACAGGAGGGTGCTCTCCGGCCGCCATGCGTGAGCCAGCACCGTCGGCCCCACAGCCACGGTCAGATGTCGGGCATTGGACGGGGTCCTGAGCCGTGTCCGCCGTCGATGGTCCCTGCAGCCCCGTGTCCCGGGTCTCTGTCCACAGCCCCCTCAGCCCTCTCTTTCTCGACCTGGACACGGGTGTGCGGCCGGTGCTTGCTGAGCGCCCCTCAGTGCGGGTTCCCATGCGTAGGTTCAGGCTGTGCCCTTGGGTGCGAACAGCATGGGGAGGGTGTGTCCTCAGAGCCGCAGACACTTGGACGAGGGGCCTGTTCACGGCCCTGAGAGTCCCCTGTGATTGACGAGTGATTGGGGAGGAGAAGCTGGGGCCTGCTGGTCGCAGGTCCCCCCACCTGTCCTTCCCTGCGCCCCCTGGACAGGCCTGTCCCCCTCTGCCATGTCCGGTGGTCTCTTGTCGCCTGAGCTTTGGGGAGGATTTCTCTCAGACTGGGTTCTGGTTGGGTGTTCGTTCCGGGAATGGGTTACCTGAGCTGGATCCCAGCTCCAGCCGCCGGCTCCCTCTGCTCAGCACGGAGACTCTGCTGTGGTCAGTGCAGGCCCGTGCCTGCCCTCCTTCCAGGGTCTTGGCCTTTGTGTGGCGGCTGCAGGGCCCAGCCTCCCCTGCTGCAGGCCCGGGCTGCCGGAGGGACTGCCTCTGTGGAGGCGGCTCCCTGCAGCCTGTCCGCTCTGTGACACGTGTTGGAGGGGCTGGTTTCTGTGTCTTCACCAGGTTCATGATTGTGGGGAGCAGACCGCTCAGTCGGTCGTGGTGTGCCCTCCCACTGCCAACGGTCAGGGTGGGAGAGGACGCACGTGACCATCCCTCGTCCCCTGTCCCTTTCCTCAGGGTTGAGTCCCTGGAAGCCTTGCCCATACTGAGCCGCAACCCCAGCAGGAGCACCGACCGGGACTGGGAGACGGCGTCCGCCGCGTCCTCCCTCGCCTCCGTGGCCGAGTACACAGGTGACGCCTCGCCCGCCCCTTAGGTCATGGCACACCCGCTCGGGGTGGCGGGCGCATCCCCATCTGAGAACTGCGCTGCCTGTCACTCCAGCGGCCTGGGGGGCGGTGACAGGCCTGCCAGCGTGCACAGCCCGGGCCCAGCCGTGTCCTAAGCCTTTGGAACCTTAGGTTTTAAAGTTCATTCCTGGCTTTGTCTCGTTTTTACATCAAAGAAACTGACGTGAGGAAGGGGATAAATGGTCAACAGTGGTCTTTTCCTTCGTTTATTTAAAAGTTTTAACTCAGAATTCTTTCAAACAAACCACTTCCAAAATATCTCGGGCATCTGACGGGCCTTGCGCTGCTCCGCGCCCAGGACGCTCACGCGCCGTCTCGGCCGTTCTCCTAGGTCCCAAGCTCTTCAAGGAGCCCAGCAGCAAGTCCAACAAGCCCATCATCCACAACGCCGTCTCCCATTGCTGCCTGGCCGGGAAGGTGAACGAGCCTCACAAGAACTCCATCCTGGAGGTGAGCTTCGCGTGTCCCAGGTCCCATGGAGACCAGGCGTCTGAGCCGAGAGGTGCTGCCTGCGGGAGGCATCCTGGCGACGGACACGTGTCCGTTGCTCGTTGGGTTTGAATGCATGGGCACGGTGCCCGGGCCTACTTGTGCCACCCTCACCCGGCGGCCTTGGGGAAGCACAAAAGCCGGACAGAAATGGGAGGGGCTGCCCCGGGACGAGCCGGGGTGGGTGCCGGGGTGGGGGCGGGTGGCCAGGGTGGGGTGGGAAAGGGGTGGTGGTTTGGAGTGGAGACGGCAGAGTGGCAAGGATGGTTCCTGAGCAGGCGTCGGGCGGGGCTGGGGCTGCAGGGGCAGGGAGGCTCCCAGGCTGGGGGTGAGGTGGGGAACTGGCAGGGGCTCCGTTTGGGGCCTGGGGCCTGGAGGATGGAAGTTGGGGGATGTGAGTCGTTGTTCGGGTGCCGGTAGCTTTACCTCCCAGGGCCACACCGCTCCCACCTTGCAGGAGCGCTGTCCCGCCGGCCCTTCAGCGAGGTGCCGCGCTCAGTGAGCAGGAAGGCCTGGGGCAGTTGGAAACGGGGCTGTGGTGGGCGTCGGCGAGCTTCCGGCCGGGCTCTCGTGGGAGCTCACAGTGGGCACCCCTTTGAGGCTCCCCCCCCCGACCCCGTGATGCAGGAGCTGGAGAAGTGCGAGGCCAACCACTACATCATCCTGTTCCGTGACGCCGGCTGCCAGTTCCGGGCGCTGTACTGCTACTACCCCGACTCCGAGGAGATCTGCAAGCTCACAGGCACCGGGCCCAGGAGCATCTCCAAGAAGATGATCGACAAGCTGTACAAGTACAGCTCCGACCGCAAGCAGTTCAACCTGATCCCAGCCAAGACCATGTCGGTCAGCGTGGACGCGCTCACCATCCACAACCACCTGTGGCAGCCCAAGCGGCCGGCCGCGCCCAAGAAGACCCAGGCGCGCAAGTGAGGCGGACAGGCCGAGCGGTGCCCACACCCATCCTCATTCTCGCCCGTCGGGTACGGAGTGCAGAGTCCCAGACCTTGAAGAGACTGGACAGAGGGCAGGGTCCCTTCCCGCCCAGGAGCCAGAAGGAGCGGGAGGGTGCACGCCGGGTCCGGGCCAGGCTGCTGCCGTCGCACTGTCCCCAGGGCTGTCGGTGGCCGTGCGTGCGTGCGGCAGGTTCCTGTTACTTGAAGTCCATCAGCGTAAACCACAGCGATTCCCTTTGTCTCTGCCCCCCGCCCCCGCCCCACCCCCCTGCACTCGGCCCAGCCCCTGCGGGCGGCGACCTCGGGAGGAGACGGTTCTCTCTCGGGAGCTCGACCGCCTCCAGGAAAGGAACGCGCCCCTGGGGTCTCGTTCCCTTGGAAACTGATATTTATTGATGGTGTCAACTGCCAACGTGTCCGTCCAATCCCAAGGTTTCTGAAAACGATGCTCGTTCTTGCTGCTCAGAAGTTTACGAGACGCTCAGCCATGGGCGCTTCTCCCACTCCGCCGCACCGAGGGCTGCGGGACGAGGGGCGTGGGCCTGGCCGTCGGGCGAGGAGGGTAGGACGCTGGTGGCTTGTCCACGGGGATAAAGGCAGGTCTGGGTAAAGCACTTGGCCACTCAACATGTTTCTCTGAGGAGGTGACCCCGGAGTGGCTCCCTTCGCGTTTCTGTCCGACTCGTCCGTCTCGGCGCCTGCTTCTGGCGGAGCGGCGCCTGGAGCGTGCGTCCTCGCCCACGCTGGCCACTCGGTTTGGCCGCCGACTTAGAACCTTCACACGGTCACGTGCTGTGTCCTCGGAGCTCCGAGGACGTGGGAGGCTCCGGGCCTCAGAGCAGACGTTCCCCGGCCCCTGCGTGACACCCGCTGCTCCGGCTGCCGCAGCCCCTGGAGTCACGCGTGTTGGTTTTGCACATGTTTTCTTGGGAGTGTTACTTGAATCTGTCTCCAACTGCAGAACAAAGCGAAGGTCAGTAGAGAGGACGTCCGATGATGTGACTGTCCCGTAGTTGTAGGTGGAGCGGGGGCAGGGGAAACGGTACGAACCCTGAAGGGATGTAGGGACCCCCGACCCCTCCGCTCCCCGGTCTCCCCAGCTCCCAGGGGCCGCTGGTCGCATCGTGTGTGCGGTGGGAGGCCCCGTGAACTCTGGTACACGCCCTGCACAGCGTGCTGTCCCTCACTGTTTGATATTCTATGATATTTATTTTACGAAAGCACTGAACTGTAATAAAGTGGACAACTGGCTTTTTATGACGCACGTGTGTGTCGGTCTGGCTCACCTTCCTGCTCAGGTCCCCACACCCCCTCCGGGGCTGGCAGCCTTTCCCAGGGACCCAGGGACCCGCTCTGTCCCCAAGCCGGCCCCTTCCCCCCGGCCAGGGAGGACGTCCCCACCAAGCGCCGGGTCTTTCTCGATGCGGTCTGTCCACCTGCGAGGCTGTGCAAGCCGCCCCCCAGGTCGGCCTCTGCAGGCCCTGGACTCGGCCAGGCCTGGGGCTGCCCATCCAGACATGACATGTCCTTCCCAGCTCAGTGCTTGCGGCCAGAGCCCGGTGGAAGGCCCTGCAGCGCTGGGGACTCAGGCGGACACTGCAGGGCCTGGTGGACGGGCTCAGGCCAGGGCCCACCCTGGGCGCTTCTGCTGACCTCGCTGGGGACGGAGGGGGCCTGGCCAGCCCTGGGCCGGGAATGCCAGGAAGTGTGCCCAGCCCCAGCCCGCGAGACCCCAGGCAGGTGGACTGAGGTCCTGGACTTGGAGCCACTCGGCTGCCGCCTGGACCTCGGACCCCAGCTGGTGTCCACCCGGCAAGCTGTTGGGCCCACCCGGCCCTCGGATGAGGAGAAAATCCACGACTCCTGAGGCTTCCACCCATCGCAGCCTGCAGCTCACGGGGCTCAGGCCTGAGCCCCCAAAGGAAAGGCACCTTTGAGGCCATTGGGAGTGCCCCAGGGTGGAGAGGAGGTTCGGGGAGGGGCGGCTGCCTCTGGGCTGTGGGCTCCGGCCTCTGGGACTCGGGTCCTGCGGCCCAGACAGGCTCCCAGGGGGTGGGACCGACGGCAGCCTCTCTGGGTGTCTTCACCTCTCCCCTCGGTGTGAGGGGCACCCAAGCCCCAACCTGGCACCTGCGGCCTCGAGTCAGGTGTCGTCTCAGGACGCGTCTTCCCAGTGTGGGGGCCGGGGCTGAGCCCCAGCTGGAGGCCCGGCCAGTGGCCAGGCAGGTCCCCTCCCCTCACAGGGACCTGGGGCAGGGGTGCCAGGAGGTGGGGGGCTCTGCTGCAGGTGATGGCGCCAGAGGGGACCCAGGAGCCACTGACCCTCCTGGGCTGGGCCTCAGGCCTCCCTACTGCACACTCGCAACCCTCACACCATCCGGGGCTCTGAGGCTCGCACCCCATTGCCAGCCCCTTCCTGATGCCCCCGGCACGGCTACTCGGGGGGCCTGCAACCTCCCTTGGGGCTGGTCCCTCTCCCACCCCCACCTGGAGCCGAGTTGGGCTTTTCCCTTGGCAGCTGGGCCCACGTCCCCCCAGGCAGCCCTGCCCGAATGCCCAGGCTGCACCCAGCACAAGCCACACAGCTGCGGGCAGCACCTGGGGTCCCTGTGCCCACCCCAGGGCTCGCCAGGGAGCGCTCCCCTCCCCTGACTTGCTGCCCAGCTGCAGGGACCTCGAAGCCCTGCCTCCTGCTCCAGGCGCCCAGCCAGTGGCACGTGCTGGGGCTGGGCCTCCCTGCGGCCCTGGGAGGGGTGGGAGCCACAGCAGGTGTTTCCAACTTGCAGTTGGGCAGCTGGGAGGGGCGACCAGGCCTGGAGCGCGAAGCCGCCCGCAGGAACGAAACAACCAGCCTTGTGTTTGCAGAAAGCATCGTTTAATAGAAGGTTCCGGCACTGACCACGCAAACCTGTCAGTCACAGTCCCGCGGGAACCACAGGGGCACCCGGCAGGCGGCCCCACCCAGAGCCCCGCCCTCAAAGAGAAACCCTCTGATTCCAGCGACGTGGCCAGCAACCCAGCGGCCAGCGGCCAGCAGCCTAGCGGCCGGTTGTGCTTCAGGTCAGGGCTAAAAGGGCGCGGAGCAGGCTGGGGGATCCTGTCCGCCCGGTGCCCGCGGACGCGGGGCTGCAGAGTCCCATGGGAAATGCCTTCTCCCCCCCCAAGTCTCTGCTGCGGGAGCCCCGTGTGTCCAGGGCCTCTGGGGGTCCCCTGGGGGCCCCACCTCCCTCCACTCCCCCAACAGCTGTCCAGAGCCGCCCGCCCTTGGGCTCCTGGCGGAGCCGGGGGCCCCTGTGCTTCTGAGTTTCCTGTGGACGGGGCTCCCGGCTGCAGGTGCTGGAGCTCCACCCGTGACCCAGACCCAGGAGACCTTGTGCCCGAGACCAGCGGGCCCACAGCGGACGTGAAAACGGGGCAGTGGGCGGCGCCTCTCCCATCCTGTGAGGGTGCGTCGGGGCCAGGGGCAGCGTCCAGTCTGCGGCTCTGTCCCTGCTCCACGCCGCCGGTCACAGCTGTGTGGTACGCTCGTGCGGACACAGACGGTGCAGCTTCGTAAAAACAGGTTAAAAAGGCTTCCGCCTGGTCTCCCTCACCCAGGGGAGGCCTTAGTCCCGTTTCTGGAGCAGCCTCGGGCGGGCGGCGGGCCAGCGGGCAGGACTGGGCCAGAACATGCCGCTCATGCATCACCCCGCATGCCAGCGAGCAGGGCGGGCGCCGGCTCAGAGCTGCGTCTCATCACGCGTCTTGGGGCTGCAGGAGGCCAGCCTGTTGCTGCAGCTGTTCTGGCGGCTCTGGGCGCTGCTGGGCACGTGGGCCAGGGGGTCGCAGCGGATGAGATACCTGCGGGTGGGGCAGGGGCCCTGGGTGTCAATGCCGCCCCCACACAAGGCAGCCAGCGTGTGGGCCGGATGCCCAGCGTGGAGGTGCCCACACGGCTCCGGGGCTGGCACTTACACAATGTCGTTGGGCTCCAGCCTCGTGTCAGGCGGGGGGTTGATGAGGACGTAGGAGAGGGTGTTCTGCTGGTCGTTCATCTCGTCTGCAGAGGAGACAGGGCCCCAGCAGCGGTCACCCCTCTGCCCAGAGAAGCCAGGGCTCTGCCAGCCACCGAATCTTCCCAGCCTTTCTGGCCATCCTGCCCGAGCCCTCACCTGGCAACTCAGCCAGGCCTGGTCCCCCCAGGGGCACCGTCCCCAGGCCCCAGTCCACACAGGGGTCCCCCCTGGGGAACCGTCCCCGGGCCCCAGCCTACACAGAGGTCCCCCCATGGACACCATCCCCGGGCCCCAGCCCGCACAGGGGTCCCCCCAGGGGCACCGTCCCCAGGCCCCCAGCCTGCACAGGCGTTGGCCCTGAGGGGCAGTGGCACTGGCTCCTGCCCACATCCAGGCAGCTTCTCAGCCAGAGCAGCCAGCATCTCATAGATGGGGCAGCCCCGGCAGAGGCATCGAGCACCTGCACACACCGTGGACACCAGCACGTAACCACACACGCCACACGCCTCTAAACCTGCACACACTCCTGACCCAGCCTTGGGCTTCTCCCGCCCCCAGGGCCCTGCTCTCCCTCCTGCTCTGAGCTCCTGTCCTGTTGCCCAACACCGGCTCCCGCGACCCCTTGGCACATGCAGGGCCTGTGGGGGGACAGCCGGCGCCCCACTCCCTGGGCGGCTGTGGGATGCGGCCCGCAGGGGTGGGGACGGGTTCCGGAGAAACACCGTCACCTCACAGCGGTCTCCTGGCCAAACCCGGGGACGGCCCCATCCAGGCAGAGGCCCAAGCACCCTGCACGGCTTGTGGCCTGCGTTTGCCCGCCTGGGGGTGTCTGAGGCACCTCCTGCCCCAGAGCAGCCGTGGGGACACAGGGACGGCCTCCCAGGGGTCCCGCCCTGGTGGCCTTGCCCCCGTGCCCCCGGGAGGAGTGTAAGGCCGGACCTCTGATGAGGGGACGGGCTGCAGGTTTGAACTGGAGCCTGCAGAGTGAACCGGCCCCACAGCGTCCGAGCCCTAGCGCGGGTCCAGCACAGCCGCTCCCAGAGGGCAGGCGGGCACAGGGAGGCCTCCGGCTGACACACATGCGGGGCCTTTGGGCGGAACCAGGTGCCAGCCTCCAGCCCTTTGCCCAACAGCCACGCTGTCTCTCTTCCCAAAATGCTTGGCCTGAGCCCTGGGGCAGGAGCTGCCAGGTGCCGAGTGGGAGGCTGCGCTGGAGGCTGTGCAAAGAGGCCCCTCCCGGCCCGAGCGCCCCCCATGCATTTCCGGGGTGAGCAGCAGAGACGGGGGCCTGGACCCTGCAGTAGCCGGGGCCCAGGCAGGGGAAGGATGGAGGCGGCTCTTAGGGGCCTGACCGCGGACCACAGCCCTCAGCAGGCCGGCCACACAGGCACACACACCAGTGGGGACAATGGGAATGGAGAGGCTGGCCCACTGGGGCCCCTGAGGGCTGGTGCCCGCTGAAAGCTGGACGCACTCCTGCCAGCCTCCGGGCCACACCCTGGGCCCTGCATCTCCCGGTGGATGGGCCACAGCGTCCTGAATCTAGAAGACTGGACCAAGCCAGGCTGGCTGTGCTTGTGGGGGTGTGGGCTGCAGGGTGGGGGCACGCGGGGTGGGGGCAGCCGCAACACAGGGTGGGGTGTGGTCAGTCACAGGGCAAGACTGTGATTCCCCCAGAACCAGCGGCTTTACCACCGACGTGGGG
This sequence comes from Myotis daubentonii, assembly GCF_963259705.1. Lineage (NCBI taxonomy): Eukaryota > Metazoa > Chordata > Mammalia > Chiroptera > Vespertilionidae > Myotis > Myotis daubentonii. Next base: position 82,259,496 of record NC_081850.1, on the reverse strand, counting down.
CTGGGGACGGGGGAGTGGGGCTGGTGACACCTCGCCTGGCAAGTGACCAAGGGCGGTACCACCTCCCCCTGCATTCCAGCTTCCACGGGGACCTGGCCCTGGGTGTCCACACTCTCTCCTCTCACACCTCCCCAATTTCCTCCTCTACAAATTGGGGGTAACCGGGGCCTCCCTCCGAGTGGCTGTCAGGAAGGGGTCGGGTTGGGGGTGCAGGGCAGAGGGGCCCTAGGACAACACCCTCTGGGGGAACCTCCCTGCAGCCTTAGCTAAGAGGGTCACCTCCCCCCACAAGGTCGAGCACCCCTCAGGCCCACACATGGTGGGGGGCTCAGGAAACACCACCTGGTGACCCCCAGTGACCCTGCAGGGCAGCCACCCCAGGGAGCCTCAGCAGGAAGTGGGGGGCGGGGGGGCCTCGCAGCCCCGTTGGTGGGGGTCGACGCTGGCTGGGGCTGCAGGGCTTCCGGGAGCACCATCAGGGTGGCACAAGGAAAAGCACGCGCCCTGCGGTGCCAACACCGGCCCGGGGGCCCCGTCCCTGGCCTGTCAGCTCCTGCCACCCCTGGATGGAGGGGCCGCCCCAGGGCCACCAGGAGTCCCCAAGGAAGAAAGGGGTCTGGGCGGCGAGGCCTGTGGTCTGGACTCTGCTGGGGTCTCAGGGCAGGACGTCAGCCCTCCACCGCCTGGGCACGTCCACCACCAGGGCGGGGATCCTGGCCTGGGACCATCCATCTGGATGCTTCCCAGAGAGACCTGGGGGGACGCGGGTGTCCAGGGGGCAGCTGCAGGCCAGGCGGGCCGCCCGCGAGGTCAGCGCGTGGCGCTTCGACAAGAACCGGAAAGGACGCGCTGGGTGGACTGTCTGGGATGGACCAACCAGGACGCCGGAGCCAGTCCCAGCAGCAGTCGCTGGGGGAGGAGGGCTGTTGCGGTCCCTGCAGCGGGTGCCTGGGAGCGCGAGGCCGCCTGCAGGGACCCTCCCTGTGGCCCGTCCCCCAGCCTGGCCGGGCCGGGCAGGCACCAGGCTGCCCTTCCGCAGAGGGTGTGCGTGCCCGAGGGGGCGGCCCGTCAGCCAGAGCAGAATTACCTTGCAAATATCCCAGGTTTACCCGATTCATGACATCACTGGCTGTTAAATTTGCTACATCCTCTACGGAACACACAGGAAGAGGGACAGACAGACAGAGAGAGAGAGGTCAGCAAGCAGCAGGCCCGGCTCAGCGGGGAGGGGCAGCCGACGGCGCGCGGGAGGCCGGCCGCCTGGGAAGCGAGTCAGAAGCGGGTGGAAGTCGGCTCCTCTGCCAGCTCTGTGGGCGGCGGGGTCGCGAGGCCGGGAGCAGTGCCGGCGGCGGTGGCAGTCGGGGAGGCGGCTAGGATCTCCACCTGCCCACACTCCCCATGGGGCCGTGAACACCAGACACCCCACTCGGCGTCCGTGTTCCCCTGGAAAGGGGGGGTGACAGCTCCCAGCCGGGCAGGGGCAGCAGAGGGGACAGGTAAACTGGCTGGGTGTGGGGGGGACCGGGCTGAGAAGGCCCTTCGGGGTCACCTGTCCCCCAGACCCTGACCTGTAAGTGCCCCACAGGCCCAGGGCCGCACACCTAGTGGACAGCCCGGCCCAAGTGATCCCTGGGCAGCCCCCGGACGAGCCCTGAGCCAGCTGATCCCACCGGGAAGGGGTTCGGGGCCCGATCTCGGAAGCAGGCGCAGGAAGCAGCGTGGGGAGCAGGACAGCCAGGCCCGAGCAGAGCAGAGGCCCCGATGGAGCCCAACACCGGCCGGCGCTGGACCAGCCCAGGGTGTGGACGGGCAGGAGCCGGGCCCCGTGGCCCATCCACAGAGGCAGCGTCTCCAGAGGAGGGAGGGGCTTGCTCTCTTCTGAGCCAGCGGGGCCACCCAGGCCTGTTCCCGGTGAAGCTCGCAAACATCTCCCCCAAACAAGCTACAGAGAAGGGGGGCCTGAACCTGCTGACGATGGCGGCATCCCCCCGAAGCAGCAGAAAAGGGGTCGCTGCGCCGTGCGAACAGCAGTGGGTCCCACAAGGACAAGGGCAGAGCGTCCTGGTGCCGCTCGCCCAGCTGCCCGACGTGCGCAAGCTCCGGCTGATGGAGGGCTGGGCAAGGGTGCCCCTGCCCATCCGTTCTCCGCGAGGACCCAGTGGCCCCTGCCTTGCTGATGGCCTGTGGGTCTGGCCGGAGGTGGCCCATCGGTCCCGAACCCCAATCAGTGCCCGAGGCTTTCAGGGCGCCCTGGCTCCTGCCCCTTTGTTACAGACGGGGAAACTGAGGCCCCAGCGGGCTCTGAGGCCCCAGCGGGGTGGGGCTGAGCCCTGCTGTATGGGCTGGAGATCCTGTGCCCTCCCAGCAGAGGGCTCTGACCAGCCTGCAGGCGGACGGATGGACGGAAGGGAGGCGGTGGCGGCGCCGGTCTTACCGTAGCCGGTGGTGGGCAACCCCAGGTGCTTCATGCGGTTCTTGACCAGCTCGGACAGCTCCTGCCGCTCGGAGCGCCGGGACAGGCTGACCCGCTGCTGGCTGATGCCCTCGGCCGCCCGGCCCACGTGCTTGGAGCTCCTGCGGCTCAGCCTCCGGGCCCACTGCAGGCTCTTGCGCCGCAGCAGCGGGTGCTCCGCCTGGTCGCCGCCCACGGTGTGCGGGCCGTGGGTGCTGCCGCCAGACCCCACCCGTGTGCCCCAGGGTCCCTTCACGTCCCGCGTGTCCTCGCAGTCCTCCATGCTCACCGAGACCTGGGACTGGCCGAGGGCGTGCGGTGAGGGCTGGAGGGAGAGGGCAAGAGGCCGGGGAGGGGTGCAGGGCCAGGGAGGGGGCGCAGGGCCTGGGAGGGGGCGCAGGGCCTGGGAGGGATGAGGAACCCGGGGGGGGGGGGGCGTGCAGGGCTGGGGAGCGAGTCGGTTGACGGGAGGACAGCCCCAGCCTCCTGTGGGGTCCGCAGGGCCCAGGGACACATGTGCCGTCCTTCTCCATCTGGGGGAGCCAGGCTGAGCCCCCTTCTAAGCCCCAGAGGCTCCCGCCCTGGCTGTAGGCCTGTCTGCCATCAGCTCCCTCACCTCTGGGCCTTGGTGTCAGGGGGTCCCATCTGGGCCCTGCATGTCCCGACTTTGCCATGGAGGGGCCCCACCTCTCTGCCTCAGTTTCTCCACTTTGTGGGGCAGGAGAAACCAGAGCATGGTGGCCTGGGAAGCACAGGGCCTGTGCATGGCTCAGTGGACGTGTGGGGCTCTAGGGGTGAGGTGGGGACCCCCATCCGGGCAGCACCTTCAGAGGCAGGGGGCTGGGGACAGGGAGGGTAGGTCCCGCCGGGATGGGGCCACAGCACGACATGCAGGTGGCACGTGTGGCTGGGCGACCTGGGCCTCAGTTTCCCCATCTGTACAGGAGGGGGAGGCCCTGAGCTCGGAGCTGCTCCGTGGCCAACACGTCCCAGGACCAGCTCCCTGGTGCTGCCCAGGGCCGCCACCTCCCGGGCCAGGTGGGTCTGGCTCAGGCCGGCTCCACCGACAGCAGGACGCCTCGGGTTACGCTTGAAGGGGCTGCTCACCTGGACTCTGAGGTCGTGGGGCTGGAAAGGAAACCAGGGGCGGCCTGGGTACCTGGGGGTGCCCTCCCCCCAACTCTGCCTGAGCCCTTCATGGGCACCTGCAGGGCAGGCCGCCCACTGCGCTTCTGGGCAGGCACAGGGGCCCCACCAGGTACCCCACGTATGGGGCACGTGGACCGGACCCCCAAACTACAATGGAGACGGCAGAGCCCCGAGAAGTGGGACTGTCCGCTCCTCGGGCGCCGCCCGCCCCCCACCCACCTCCGTGGAGAAGAGGTGGCTCTGGGTCCGGTAGACGCCGATGGGGATCTCGGCGCTGGAGGAGCAGAGCTTCTGGAAGAGGCGGCCGTAGGTGCCGATCCAGAGGTCGGCCTCCGTGATCTTCATCTGGAAAGGGGGGCGCCTGAGCGGGGCCGGCCGCAGGGGGCAGGTGCCCGGCCCCTGTGCCGCCCGGGGTACCCGCAGTGCCCCCAGAGCAGCCCGCGCCCGGCCCGCCGGTCACTCACGGCGCAGAGGTAGCCGGAGCCGGGCGTGGTGTCCAGCCCCAGCAGCAGCCTGGTGATGGAGATCATGTAGTCCTTCACGAAGGACTGGCGGGAGGAAGGAGCGCGGTGAGGCACCCAGGACGCCCCGTCCCCCATCACGCCCGCCAGGCGCCCCGCCTCCGTGCCCGTCCCGAGCGCCACTCAGCCAGCCAACCGAGCGGAGGCCTCCCTGGCCTCGTCCCTCATTCGCTTGGTCAGTCAGGCCAGAGGGACTGGGAGGTGAGTCCCCACTGGGCCTGGGCAGGGGCGGGGCCCAGAGCCACCCAGGGCCGGACGGCCTCCCGGGCACCCAGGGCGGGCGGCACGGGGGGAGGCGGGTCACTCGGAACGAGGACAGGTGTTGGCGGGGACTCGGCGGGCCGGAGAGAGTGGCGGCGGGGCCAGCGGTCACCGCCTCGCAGGCCCCCCTGCCTCCGCCCGCTGACCTGATACAGCAGCGTGTCCAACATGCTGATGCTGAAGACACGGCCGGCGGCGAAGGGCAGGCGGAACATGAAGGCCAGGTTGGAGCCGTTCTCCCGCTCCCTCTGCGGGAAAGGCGGCTCAGCGGGGCCAGGGCCCTCGGCCCAGGGGCACACGTATGTGCAGGCATGTGCGGGAGGTGTGCACCCGTGCCTGGTGTGTGGCACGCACTCGTGTGCGTGAGTGCATGCACCAGCAGCTGAGCAAGCCCTGAGCACCAGGCTCCGTGTCCCCACTGGTCACACTGGGGCCCCAGCTCGGGAGCAAAGAGATGGGGGGCTGTGGGGAGAAGGGGGGCCCAGGACACGTGACCCAGGGCCCCCCGGGTCATGCTCTCTGATCACCCTGCAATTCTCAGTGATCTCAGCGACTCTGTCCTGAGAGGCCGGGGGCAGGGGCACTGCTGGACGCGGAGCGGAGGCCTCCAGGGGGGCCGCCTGCCCGGCTTCCGTTCACCCCGTTCACCCCGTTCACCCCGACGGGGACGAAGCGGCGGCCCCAGGCGGCCTGGTCGAGGCTTCCGCTGTCCAACCGGGCGCAGGCGGATGGCGCTCCAGGGCGGTCCCTCTGCCCGCGGTTGACGAGCAGCCCGGCCGGGGCGGGCGGCAGTGCTGGGGTCACCCTCGTGTGGCACGGGGTCAGCGAGGGCAGGCTGGGGAGTTGGGCTGGCAGGGAACCTGTTCCCGGCTCCAGACGGCGGCTGTCTGGGGCCTCCTCTGTGGCGACTCGCCGGCTCCCTGGTCTCACCCGGGGCAACCTGAGTGCCGCCCTCACCTTAGCACCAGCCCTGCCCCTGGCTGTGGAGGGTGATGCTGCCACTGGCCTGAGCAGGGGCCTGGGAGGGGCTGGGGTCAGTGAATGCACCAGATGACAGCCGCAGAGCTGGGGCCCCTGCCCCTGGCCGGTCCCCCTGCCCCTAGCCACTCCCTCCCCCTGGCTGACCCCTGCCCCTGGTTGGTCCCCATGCCCCTGGCTGGTCTCCCTGCCCCTGGCCGCTCCCTGTCCCTGGCTGGTCCCCATGCCCCTGGCCGGTTCCTCTGCCCCTGGTTGGTCCCCATGCCCCTGGCTGGTCCCTATCCCCTGGCCGGTCCCCCTGCCCCTGGCTGCTCCCTGCCCCTGGCTGGTCCCCGTGCCCCTAGCCGGTCCCCATGCCCCTGGCTGGTCCCTGCCCCTGGCTGGCCCCTGTCCCCTGGCCGGTCCCCGTGCCCCTGGCTCCACACCCACTGGGCTGATGCCCTCCCGGAGTCCGGAGGAGCAGAGGGCTGCCCCAGCTTGCACGGCTGTGCTGTGACCTAAGGCGAGTCCCTCTCTGGTCTGGCCCCTGGTCTGCGCGGAGATGGCCACGCGCACTGGCTGGAGGCTGACAGATGGCCATGTCTCAGGTTCGGGGCCGTGTCTAGGCCGAGGAAATGAAGCTCAGTGTCACCTGTGTTGGGGTCACTAACAGGATGGGGGGGTGATGTCTGCTCCCAGCCACGGTCGCCAAGACTCAGGGCTACACAATCAGAGCCTCACGGGGCCCAGTCAGAGGAGGGCAGGTGCCGGGCCCAGGCTCTGCGCCTGGTGGCTCAGCAGGCCGGGGGCGGGAGAGGGAGGTTTGGTGGAGGGGGGAAGGCAGGGGCGCTCACCTTCTCCAGTTTGGAAAGAGCCAGGGAGTAGCTGTCCTTGGCCCGGAACTGCATGAAGCGCATGTTGGAAGGATGCGTGAGCTCCGTGGTGATGCTGAGGCTGGGGAAGAGGCTGTGGGGGCAGGCGCTCAGGGCAGGGCGGGTCCCGGGCGGAGAGGGTGTGGGGGGGGGTCCCGGGGTCACAGGTGGGGTCAGGGAGGGTGTGGGGGTTCCGGGGTCACAGGTGGGGTCGGGGAGGGCGTGGGGGGTCCCAGGGTCACAGGTGCTCAGCAGGCATCCTGGGTTCACGGATTGAGGAGAGGACTCGGGGGGCCTGTAGTTATGGGTGTAGGGAAGGGAGTCAGAGCACCCCGTGGTCACGGGTGTGGGGTCGGGACTCAGGGGCCCCGGGTCCCTGCATGTGAGCGCGAGGCCTCACCGGAACATGGTCTGCACGTTGACGATGGTCTTGGCGTCGGCCATGTAGTCCTCCTCGGCGCTCATGGTGCTCTCCTTGTCCACCACCACCAGGTTGTCCGCGTAGATGATGCCGCACTGCAGCAGGCTGTCCAGGCTGGCAAGACCAGGTGGCGGTCGGGATGCCCGGGTGCACCTGGGCCCCCCTCTCCACCCCTGGGAGCAGGAGGGGAGGGGGCAGGGTCTGGGAGCAGGAGGGGCAGGGTCTGGGAGCAGGAGGGGCGGGGTCTGGGAGCAGAAGGGGCGGGGTCTGGGAGGGAGGAGGGGCGGGGTCTGGGAGCAGGAGGGGAGGGGGGTGTCTGGGAGGAGGAGGGTGGGGTCCTGGGAGGGAGGAGGAGGGCGGGGCCTGCTCAGTGGCGGTGCTGAGCCCTGGCCATACTTGTCCACGGAGCCCTCCATGTAGTAGACCATGGGGAAGCAGCAGATGGCCTCCAGGAAGTGGTGGTCCGGCCTGTGGGGACAGCAGGTCCTGCGGGTGCCGTCCTGGGGAGCAGGACTGGACAGGGCAGGGGTTCCTGGGGGCTTGGGGGCCTTTAGAGGCTAGGGGGCTGCTCATTTCTCTTAGGGGAACCGAGGCCCTGGGGGACTTGCCCAGGCCAGACAACCAAAGCTGGACCCGGGCTCCGGGCTGCCCGGCTTCTGGGGGGTTTCTGGGGCTCATGGTTGTGTGGGGGGCACAGGGACATGAGAAGCCATGAGAAGACGGACAGGTATCAAGGGACAGAGGGTGCGGGAGCCAGAGCTGGTGGGAGCCGGGCGGCGGCGGGTGAGAGCCGGGAGCTTTCAGGGCATGCCCTCCGCCAGCCCCCTGCCTGGCCAGCGCCCTCGGGCGGCGGGGCCCACCTGTTGTCCAGCAGCAGCACGATGGGGTTGAGCTCCTTGCGGGACCGGTAGTAAGCCCGCAGCGGCACGATGAAGTTGTACAGCCCGTTCCCCGCCGTCTCCGCCGAGACGATGATCAGCTTGTTCTTGAAGCCGTAGGCCTTGGCGTCTTCATAGCTGTTGTGCTTGCAGCCCTGCGGGGAGGGAACCCCGCTGGCGCTGCGGCCAGGCCCGGCTCCCAGGACCGCCCCCACCCCGCCCCCCCAGGAACTGGGGCCTGTCGAGGACGCGGACTCCTGGACCACACACGTTGGGAGAACGGCTCACGGGCCAGACACCGTGTCCTGACTGGTGAGGGAACTGCCTTCTGGGAAAAACACGCCTCCAGGGTGGAAACGGGCGTCCAGGAAGGACTGGGGGGGGGGGGGGCATGGGCACGAGAGCCAGGTCGTGAGTCGGTGTGGGGGTCAGGCCGTCCCCGTCACGTACCCTTGCCGTCATGTCTGTGCACTCACACGGCCGGGACAGACCTACCTTGTCCAGCCGCAGGCAGCAGAAGGGGGCCTTCTCGGGCAGAAGGTGGCACAGGGTGGGGGAGCTGCCGATGTAGGGAGAGTTGGGGGGGTAGCCCTTCACATACCTGGGGCGGACATGGGCGTTCAGCAAGGCCTGCCCCACTCCCCCGGGGCCACCAGCTCCCCCACGCCCTCCGGGCCGGCAGCCGCGACCGCACAGAGCGCCAGACCCACAGACGAGCCTGCCCGGCGGCCTGGTCGCCGCTCCCCGACTCCACCAGCTCTGCCCCAACCCTGCGGCCAGTCTGTCCTCACACACTGTGCCCCGGCAGCGAAGGCCAGGAGCGGAGCGTGGCCATGGTGAGGGCCTGGCTGGGAGGAAGAGGTGTTCAGGCCAGCGGCCCTGGCCCTGCTGTCAGGCACCACCTGTCTGTCCGGACCCAGGCTAGTGGCTGAGCTGAGGACAGACGGACGGCAGGACAGCAGCTGCAGCTGGGCCAGCGGCCAGGCCTGGACGGCACCTCACCCAGGGCCCCGGTTCCCGTCTGTGGCCTCTGCAGACCACACCGAGGAGCCCCCCGAGGGGGCCGTGCCTGGTGTCTGGGTGGTGGGTCCCCATCTGCTAACAAGGCCCCCTGAAGCTGCCTGGGAGCCAGGACTCGGCACACAGGGTGGGCGCGGCACAGGACTGCCACACACGGGAGCCCGTGCCACCTCTGCTGCCCGCCTCTTCCTGGGCACCCGACCTCACAGCCACCGCCCCCGGGTGACACTCACTCCACCACCGACAGCCCCTCGTCCTCCGAGGGCAGCATCTCGTCCTCCGACTGGTCGCTCAGCAGGTCGCAGGGCAGCAGGGCGGAGCTGTCGGCCAGCTCCATGACGGGCGCGATGCTGGGCCGCCGGCTGCCAGAGCCGTTCTCCGCGGGCGGCGCCAGCTTGCTGCTCCCGTCGCCCGGGGCCGGCTGGCACTCCGCGTTCTGGAAATCCATGGCCACTGTCCCTGGAACAGAGGGGCGACCCGGCTGGCACCCCTCCCCCAGGCTCTGCAGGGGCAGCGGTCTCCCCAGGAGGTGGACACACTGGCCGGAAACCAGGGTCACGCCCCCCTGCGCCACCCCAGGGGGTCTGGGCCTGAGCCTGCTTCTCCCTCCGGACCAGGGGCCGAGGGCCCGGTGCAGGGTGGCCTCGGCCCGGCAGGCATCACCAACCAGAGAAGGCCCCGCAGGCGGCCGGGGTGCGCCCTGGACGGACGTGCACACGGAGGCCCAGGCCTAGGAGAGCGGGGCGGGCAGGGTGCGGGCCCAGGCCCGGAGCTCACCCACGGAAGCGATGATGCTGTGCACCGGCAGGCGCGAGGCCTGGCCGCACCCGGGCCCCCCGAGGCCCCGGCCCGCCTCCTCCTGCTTGAAGGTGAAGGCCGAGTTCTCCTCCTTCGTGATGTTGATGTAGAAGCAGGTGTCGGAGGCCGCCAGCGAGTGCCGCGGGCCGGGGTTCAGCAGGATGCTCTTGTTCTCCTCGCGCTTCAGCCCGATGAGGCACACGCCGTACCTGGGGGGGGTGGCTCATGGGCTCCACCCACATCTGGGGGCGTGGCCTGACAGGGCCCACCAATGCCGTACGGGGGCGAGGCTCCTCGGGGCCCACCCACACTGCAGGGGGGCGTGGCTCGTGGGCTCCACCCACAACGCCTGGGGGCGTGGCCTGACAGGGCCCACCAATGCCGTACGGGGGCGAGGCTCCTCGGGGCCCCACCCACACTGCAGGGGGCGTGGCTTGAAAAGGCCCCACCCAAGGGCCTGCCTCTAGTCCACTCTGCAGGGCCAGGTCCCCGGAGGCCAGGGCTCGGGGGCCCTCCCCTCGGGTTGACCCAATGACCCGAGGCCACGTGGGGGGTGGACCCAGGCCCAATGCAGACTCTGACCTCCAGCCCGAGGCCCCGCCCTGCCCGGACCGTGGAGACGGGGAGCCCCACTCCCGCCCCAGGGCGCCTACTTCTTGTGCGCGTGGAAGGCGGCGTAGGTGAAGCTCTTGCCCTGGTACTCGCGGAAGAACTTGCTGTCGCCCATGCGCACGTGGTACACCTCGTTGCCCGAGCAGCGCCCGTACATGCGCTGCCACTGCTCCGGGGACTCCTGGCCCTCCCTGCGCGGGCGGGAGACACGGCCCTTCACCCCAGCCCGGCCAGCCTGACCCTGACCCTGACCCAGGCCCTGACCCCTCCCTGCCTGGCTGGGCCTCCGAAGCCTGAAGGGTCACTTGGCTAGTTTTTAAAAGCCGGAAGCACAAGGATTTTTAGGGGTCACTGAGAGGTTTCGGGGTCACGGCTGGCCACCCCTGCCTGGGCCCTGCCCCAGGGCTGCTCAGGTCCCATAACGAGCCCAGGCCCCTGTCAGGGGGGCCCCAGCCTGGTCTCCCCCAAAGAAAGGACAGCAGCCTGCTCTGTCCCAGGGCTCAGCCGGGATTCAGCCCCCCAGATACTGTGAACCAAACACACCTTCTCCCCAAAACCAGGCCCTGCCAGCCGGTACTGGGTCCAAGTGCAGCTCTCCTGGCCACCACGCCCCCCCAGCTACCGCACCCCCTTGCTCTAGATGGACCCAGCCTGGAGTCCCCAGCCCCCCCCTCCCTTGGCTGCTCAGGGTCCCCAGCACCTGTGTCCTGAGTGGGCCTGGTGTCCGCAGCTGGGCCCACACCTGTGATCTCCCCCACAGCACCCACCTCTGGATGAGACCTTTGCCCGGGGCACACACCCCTCTCCGTCCCAGGCCTCCCCACCACCCCCTGGTCTCCCGGGCGGCGGGCGGGCGCACTCACTGGCCGCGGGACGTGTGCACCAGCAGGGTGATGAGGGTGGACGTGGCCGGGCAGATGCAGTTCAGGGCCAGCATGGCGTACTTGCACTCCTCCTCACACACCACGTGGTCTGCGGGCAGGATGGTCGGCGGACGCCCCCAGCCCCCTCTGCGCCACAATCCCCTGCTCACCTGCCCCCCAGGTGCCCCCCTCAGACACGCCCACGGAGATGCTCAGCAGATGTCCCTGCCCTGCCCCGCCCTGGGCTCCTGCCCTCACTGACCCCAGCCCCGGCGGCAGGCCTGCACAGGGTCCCTCTCCACCGCCCTCGGGGGGGATGGGTGCCCGCTGTCCCCCAGCCGTGGCTCTGCGTGCTCCAGCCCCCTGTCGGGGAGGGGCCCACTCCGGGGGGCACACGGGGCCCCACGCCAGTACCTGCGAACTTGACGTGAAACTTGTTCTCAGGCTTGAGGATCTGCACGTAGAGGGGGCAGTTGGGGGCGAAGTCCTTCACGGCCCAGGCTCGCAGGATGGTCTGGTGGTCCTGGGGGCCGAGAGGGTGTGGTCAGGGCGGGGCGGCGGCAGGGGCTCGGGGCAGGGCCGGGGCACTCACCGCGGCTGTGCGGTCCACCTCGTTCCGGCTGCTGAGGATGAAGCAGGCCTCCCCGTTGTCCATCCTGCAGAGCACAGACCTGAGCTGGCCCGGCCCCGCCACCCGCCCTCTCGGCCGTCAGGGGCTCAGGGCAGACCTGGAAGGGGTGGGCCCGGTCGAGACCCCACCTCTCTGTGCTAACGACGTCCTGTCGGGGCCCTGACCGCCGTGGGCGCCATCCTCCGTGTCCCCACTAACCCAGGCGGGGCTGGGGTGGACGGAGGGGAACACATGTTGGCAAAGACGCTGGACCCCGACCACCGGCCTGTCCCCTCTGGGGTGAGCTGCCCAAGTCTCGCAACCTGTACCCAGTTCCACCTCCTCCCCCCGCCCCCCCCCCCCGCAGCCCTGAGGACCCCTGGCTGCAGGGGGGCCCAGGACAGGGGAGGTCAGAGGCCCCGCCCTTCCCACCGACCACCGGGAACCCGCCGGTCCCTGGCAGCCACTGTCTCTCCCTTGGGCCTGGAGGTGGGCGTGGACCACCCGGGAGCCTGTGCCCGGCGGCCACACCCTGGGCAGGGGCTTGGCTCCTGTGCCCATTTTATTGGTGAGACGGGAGGGGGCCGGGGCCTCCGCTCAACCCACGTCCCCACGCAGGATGTGTCAGATCCTGGAAGTCCCAGAACAGGCACGGGCACGTTCTGGAAAGTTCCGTTTAAGAACCCAGTCTTACCTCAAGTCACCCTGTCAGCTTGCCTTTAAAGACACCCGCCCACAGCCACCTCGTCCCCCAGGCACCGCGGGGACGCCCCACCCCGTCGCCTCCGAGCCCCTCCTGGAACCTGAGGGAGACCGCCCCGGGCGCCCGGCGAGGAGACGGCTGGTGCCTGCGGCGGGCGGGGCTCACTTGGCTCGCATGAGGTCCTGGTCCTTGAGCGCCGAGCCCTGGAGGTAGATGACGCGCTGGGCCCACAGGGGGATCTGCAGGACCCGGCGGACCTGGATGTCCATGTCGGTGGGGCACAGGATGACCACGTAATAGTCCTGCGGGCGGCGTGGGCGCAGGCGTGGGGGTCAGCCCGGCCCTGCCAGCCCGGCCGTCCCCACATCACCGGCCGCCCTGGTCCCCAGGCCCACCCCAGGGTGGGGCCCCCGGGCGGACGCACCTGGAGCCGGGGGTGGGCGTAGAACTCGTTGAGGAAGTCCATGAGCAGGTCGATCTTGAGGGAGCTGACGCACAGCACCACGTGCTTCTCCGTCTGGGCCCGGTGCCGGCTGTAGTTGCCCCCCGACTTCTGCCGCTCCATCCACAGGTAGACCAGCTCCTCGCACTGCAGGGGGAGCAGGTGAGCGCCAGAGGCCTGGGCCCAGGGGACTGGAGGGCCCGCGAGGCACCCGGGCCCAGCTGTGGGGCCCCTTCCTGGTGGGAACAGCAGGCGGAGAGTCCCAGACAAGACAGTGGGGCGGACGCTGGCGGGCAGCTCGTGCTGGGACACGGGGAGCAGGGAGGAGGGCAGGGCTGAGCAGGCCAGGCCACGGTGAGCTGGGTCCCGACCACGACTGGGAACCGGGGGTGTGCGTGGCACAGGCCACGCAGGGGTCACGCAGAGACAGGGTGGACGTCGCAGTGGGCGTGCGGGGCAGCGAGAGGCTGCGCGTCCAGCTCCCGGCCCCAGAGTCCAAGTGGCCGTCAGTGGCTGTCGAGGTCTGCGCTCCGGACACGGGTGTCACTCACGAGAGCCTAGCCCAGTGCCCGCGACCGCAGGGCAGGAACAGAGTCAGGGAATTCCCGGCCACGGCGCTAAGAACCCAGGCTCCGGGCACAAGGGACACTCAGGACCCTGGCCCCGGGCCACGTCAGCAGGTGGGCGATGGGGGCTGCAGGTCGGGGACCCGCCCACCTGGCCCCGCCTCCCGGGTGTGAGGTTCAGGTTGGGAGTCGTTTTAAATTAGGAAAGTGACAGGTACTAAAGGTACTGCAGGTGCACGTGGCGGTCCTGGCTGCTGTGGCTGTTGGTTGAAGCATCGTCCAGTGCACCGGAGGGTCACGGGTTTGATTCCCAGTCAGGGCACCTGCTCGGGGGCCTACGGGAGGCACCCGATCGATGCTCCTCTCTCACGTCGATGTTTCTCTCTCTCTCTCTCCCTCTCCCTTCCTCTCTCTAAAGTCAATAAAAACATCCTTGGTGAGGGTTTTTCTTTCAAAGTGCTCATGGCAGAGCTGTCTGGTGCTGGCCCACCCCGGCCTCGCTCCACCGTCTCTGACCCGTCTGCAGGTGGAGGGAGGGGTCCTGGGAAGGGGCGGTGGCCGTGGATGGAGGGAGGTGGGAGGCTGAGCCCGAGGCCCCTCTGACAAGGTCCCGGGAGGAAAGTGGGGTGAGGCTGCCTCTAGGGCCCTCCGCGGCTCAGATGTCCCTGGCACAGGCAGGCCGTCCTGCCGTGGACGGGGCTGTGCTCTGGACAAGGGGAAAGTGGGGGCCAGCGAAGGACTCCGAGCTACAAGGTTGGGGAGAGCTCAGGGTCAGCAGAGGACCCCCTGGTGGACTGGCTGATGGCTGCAGTTGGGGGCCCTCTCCCCGTCCCGAACACAGACCAGCTGGCCCCCTCTGGGCCTACGCACAGGTGGGCACTGGGCTAGGCTCTCGCCTGCTTCCCACGTCAGCGGCAGACTGGCCTTGGTGACAGGTGTGGCGGGAAGCGCTGGGCGCTGGCCGCATGCCTCACGTGCTCCCACAGCTGCTGCTGCACTGCGAAGGCCCTGGGGACGCCCTGCCGGCCCCTCCTGCCCACACTCAGCCCAGGTCCCGGGAGGAAGAGCACAGGGCACCCCTCGCTCTCCGCACTGACGGCTGAGGCTGCGTGGCCACCAGGCCCCACGGCAGGGTCCCGTGGAGGGCTGCTCCCTCTCCGGCCGGCCCTCCCCTCCCCCCGGAAGGGGCTCACCTGCAGCGGGAGCACCACGAGGGCCACGCAGATCATGATGACGACCAGCAGCTGGGACGGCCAGATCTTGGGCGTCACGTCGCCGTAGCCCACGGTGGAGAAGGTGACGATGCAGAAGTAGAAGGAGGTCAGGAGGGACAGGTTCTCGCCCGCCCGCTCCAGGTGCTGGATGCCGCAGGTCCTGCGGGCCGGGCCGGGCGGTCAGGTCAGGGCGTGGCCGGGCCTGGCCCCCGAGCCCGGGGGAAGCTCTGCCTGCCCACGGGCCTGCCTCACCCAGAGACACAGTGGCCCGGGGCTGAGCCCGGCGCCCCAGCCCCCACAGCCCGACCCGGGCCAGCTCGGCCAGTGCTTCCCGCGGAGCCACACCCCCGGCCGGGGGTCCCCTGCATAACTCACCAGGGGGGTGGGCGCAGAGCTGCACGGCCGATGTGGGCCTGGGGTCAGTGGTGGCTTCCACCCCACCTCTCAGGGCCTCGTCCCCACCCAGGACGTCAAACAGGGTGTGGGGTGCTCAGACCCCGAGTGGCCTAGAGCTGGACAGGCCTTCCGAGGGCCACCCCCAAGAGGTGCCGACGCAGCACACCCCACGGGGCAGCTCGGGGACCCCCACCCGGGGTGCACGGCGGACTGGCTGCTGGGAGGGAGTGGCTGAATCTGCCCCTGCAGAGGTCTGGTGCTGGGGGAGGCAGGAAGTGCATGGCCTTGGAGCCTGCCCCCCTGACCGGCCTCACCACGCCAGGCAGGACGAGCGCCTCAGCAGGAACATGGGAAGATGTGGGGTGCCGGGCTCCCCACCTTGCTCTCAGCTAAACCTCAAACCAAGGGCCCCCGCCTGCCAGGGGCCGGTCCCAGCCACTGAGCCGCCTCCCGCGGCCCCGTCCTCCCGCCATCAGCCGCCCCCCCTCCCCCGCAAGGCCTCCTGACCTCTGTCCCGGGCCTGGCCCTGCCCAAGGAGGGGCCCGGGGGCGGCTCACCCCGTGAAGACCAGGCACAGCAGGGTGCAGAAGAGGATCAGGACCTGGTTGAACATGGCCGACTGCGTCCGCAGGATGGCGCGGTGGAAGTCGTTCTGTGGGGCAGGCGCCGGCGGCAGAAGCTGGGACCCGCACGGAGCCCAGGGCCCCCCTGGCTGGGACGGGGTGGGGCGGAGGGCACCGGATTGGGGGTCCTGCACAGCCAGAGGCCGGCCCTGCGTGCTGCACCCCATTTCACAGTTAGCACGGGAGGCGGCCAGGGCCTGGCGTGAGGGCGGGGGGACACAGCCCGGGGCCTGCTGACGCTTCTGCCGCGTGCACCTGCTTGGACGCTCCGCGGAGGGTCTGCTCGCGCCCGTGCGCTGGCCGTGCCCCCCTGTCCTCACCGGCACCTTCACCCTCCTGCTCTCCCAGCCCTTCCCCAGGGCAGGAAAAGGGCGGGCCCTGGGTGACGGATGGCATGTTTCGGGGGGCGGGGGGGGGCGGGGGGGAGGGAGGGCGGGGGGCGGGGGGCGCTCACGATCATGTTCTCCAGCGCGTGCTTGGCCAGCCAGCAGTTCAGAAACACGGGGATGAACAGGTTCCGCAGCGGTGCCCAGAAGATCTGCGGGGAGGCCGGTCAGGGGGCCGGGGGTCAGGGGTCAGGGGCCCGGGGTCAGGGGCCCGGCTCCGGCAGCTCACCCACCGTGATGATGAAGGGCAGCGTGTTGATCATCTCCAGGACGAAGGACACACGGAAGATCTGCTCCCAGATGTTGCCCTAGGAGCCGGGTGGGCAGGGCGGGGAGAGACCGGCCAGGGTCAGGGTGGGTGGGGGTCAGAGATCGGGGTAGGGTTGGAGGGTCAGAGGTCAGGGCGGGTTGGGGGTCAAAGGGGAGGATGGGGGGGCTCCGGGAAAGGGCCGGCGGGCACTCACCTTGTAGCTGAGGTAGATGAGCAGCATGGTCTCCAGGAAGCTGATGACGGCCACGATGACCTGGGGGAGGGGGCGCCTTAGAGGGGGCGGGGCCGGCTGGGCGGGCGGAGCCCCTCCCACTCACCTGGGTCACCCACAGGGCCATCTTCCTCTCCACCCACAGGATGGGCGCCCTGGGGAGAGAGAGGTGACCTGGGCGGGCGTCCAGCCTGGCCCTCGAGGGGAGGCTCCGGGATGAGGCCTCCAGGCAGGTGCCGAGGCCGGGGCTGCCCGCCTGCCTGCCGGGGGCCGGGCTGCAGCTCCGAGGGCCCGGGTGGCCTGCGGGCCCGTCTTCCTCTCCCTGGTCCTGTGACAGGCCCTTCGCACGCAGGGCCTGCAAGACCGCTGCGAGGTCAGGTGACACGGGAGGGGTCCTCGAGAGACACTGGCGGCCGTGGGGGTGGGAGAACCGGGCGCCCCATGAGGCTGGAGGCCGAGGGCCAAGCCCTCATCGGGGAGGACGGCAGGGAGAAGGCCCCGCCTCGAGGTGGCCAAGCCCCGGACACGGCCTGTCTCCCAGCAGGTGCCCCGGCCCCTCAGGAACCACCTGGCACTGAGTGACATGATGGGGCTCAGAGCATCGCCCACGGTGTCCCCCCCTCGGCCCCCACCATCCTCCAGCGGCTCAGAGGCGGGCGGGGCCTCTGTGGTGACCCCTGCTCTCCAATTGCTCCCTTCAGGGTGCCCTTCAGGGACACCCAGTCCTGCCCACCGCACCCTGGCCCAGGCTCAGGGGACCCAGGGGCCCCCAAGCTGAGCTGGGCACCGCCGGCAGCCTGGGCCACGGAAGCTTCTGGGCTCCCGGGCCCCCAGGGAGGGGCGTGCACTCACCAGTTGATCTCGGGGGAGGACTCGTTGAAGGTGTAGTTCCGCTTCGGGCAGCCCCAGCTGTGGAGACAGAGCAGCCTGGCCATGGCCCCTGCACTGCCCAGGACCTGCCCATGGCCCCTGCACTGCCCAGGACCTGCCCAGGGCCCCTGCACTGCCCAGGACCTGCCCAGGGCCCCGGGGGCTCATGGAGCGTGGGGCACCCTCTCCCCACCCAGAGCCACACCCCTGCATCTCGGAAGGGCAGGCAAAACTAGGAGGGCACTCCCCCCCCCCCCCCGGGGATGAGAGAGGGGAGCCTAGAGAGAACGGGTCGCAGCAGGCTGCTGGGACGGGCTGTGTGTGGGCACAGGCGGCCCTGGGGGGGGAGGGGCTCCCGGGGGCTTCAGGGGGCAGAGGCCAGGCAGGGCCAGGCAGCATCCCTGAGATGAGCAGCAGCTCGGCCCACACGCTGACTCCAGGAGGCTCACCCCGTGTCCCTCCAACGACGACCCTCCCACCTGACGCCCACTCGGTGAGAAGGGGCAGGGCGCGCAGACACGCCCCTTCGGCCCCAGACCACGACCAGCGCCGGCGCCAACCAGGGGACCCACCCAGAGCCCCGGTGGCAGGCAGCTCCGGCCCCTTCTCTCAAGCGACCGTTTCCCTCCACCGTACGGCGGCTGCGATGCCAGCCATCCGCCCCGTCCATCCCTCCACACGTCCTCCCGCCCTCACCGACCGCCCAGCCCCGGGCCAGGTGCTGCCCAGGACAACAGACCCGGTGCGAGCCCCCTTTTCCTCCTAAAACCACATGGTGGGGTCTGCCCTGCCCACGGGTGAAGACGGGAAGGCCTTCCCGGCTCAGCCGCAGGAGCCCAGGGCCCGGCTGACCCGCCAGGGAAGAGGCAGGAAGAGCCTGCTTGGCCCGGCCCCGCGTCGGCCTGTGAACCAGGAGGTCAGGGTTTGATTCCCCGTCAGGGCTCAGGCACAGGTAACTGGCTCACTCCCCGGCAGGGGCGGGCAGGAGGCCGCCGATCCCTGGTTCTCTCATCACTGATGTTTCTCTCTCTCCCTCTGCCTTCCTCTCTGAGGGGCTGCCCACCCAGAGGACTGGGATGACCAGGCCACACGCCGACTGTGGGGCCGCAGCCTTGGGCGCCCGCCCCTGGCCGAGGGCACGGAGGGGCCGGACACGGGAGGAAACACAGGGCACGGGCGCGGGACAAGCGGGGCCTGAGCCGCCGAGGAAAAGGCGGGAGAGAGGGGTGGCCTGCGGGCCGTCGGCGTCCACAGCAAGAACTGACGCCCGGACAGGGCAGTGGCCACGGGAGCCACAGTGAGGAGCGAAGCCACAGCCGGAAATGGGAGCGAGGACCAGAACACACAGGTCACCCCGGATCCCCACCCGGGGCTCAGGGAGTCCAGAGCGCCAGGGGCGGGGAGCTGGCCGGCAAAGACTTCGCTCAAGACTTCCTGGCCCCGCGTGGACCCCGTGGGTGTCCCCGGGACCACGGAGGCCACGAGGGGGCAGAGGGGACCCACCAGCCCCCCGGGGGAGAAACCGCTCCCACCAGGACCCGCGTGGAAGCCCGTGAGCTCTGTAGCCGCAGCGAGGGAGGGAGGCCCAGGCCCTGCAGCTGGGCCGCTAGCCCTGACCCCTGACCTTGGGCCGGGGCTCAGAGGAGCCCTCTGTCCAGGCGGGACCAGGCGGGGAGCAGAGCCAGGCTGAGGCCCGCACCTCGGGGAGCGGGCGCTGCGTCCAATCGAGGACCCACCCTTCCAGGACCCGGGCAGCCGCGGGCCACGGACAAGGCGCCACCATCTCCCCCTGCTGAGCCGGATGGTCAGGGGAACCTGAGGGCAGCGCCCAGGGCACTCCTGGGGCTTGGACGCTGGGAGGGGTCACATGGGGAAGGAAGGAC
Source organism: Myotis daubentonii (assembly GCF_963259705.1). Taxonomy (NCBI): domain Eukaryota; kingdom Metazoa; phylum Chordata; class Mammalia; order Chiroptera; family Vespertilionidae; genus Myotis; species Myotis daubentonii. The sequence continues at coordinate 82,240,517 of NC_081850.1, read as the reverse complement.
TCCCCAAGGCCCTGGACAGACGGCGTCCAGGGGCCGGCTGGGTGCTGGTCACGCCTCCAGCCGAGCCCAGCGCCTCCGCCATGGCAGCAGGCCCAGCCCTGCAGCCCCCGCCCCACGGCACCCACCATCCAATGCCCAGGGCCGGGTCATCGAGCAGGACTCGGACGATGTAGAGGAGACACGTGAGCAGCTTCAGGGAGAAGTTGAACAGCCGGATCCTCAGGCCTGTGGGGCGGGCAGAGTGGGGGCGTCAGGGCCCCGGCCACCGGGGTCCCCCTGCTGATTCTCCTCGCTCTGCGCTCTGGACGCTGCGCTGGCACCCCCAGAGGAGCAGGGTGCCCACGCCGCGCCCTCCTTGGGCGGGGGAGGGGGCTGGGGAGCACACCCATGGCCGGGACTGGGGCATGACCTCTGCACCCCGCCCTGCACCCCAGGAGGGTCCGAGTGCCGAGCTCTCCCCGGGAAGGCTGTGGACAGAGCCTACAGGGGAGTGGGGGCCGCACTGAGGGGCCGGGGGTCCCCCGGGTGAGGGCGGGAGGGCCGGGGCCCACAGGGAGGAGGCTGGGCTGGGTCCCTGACGGCCACGGCCCATCCCGGGGTTCAGCAGGGTCCCCACAGGTTCCAGGCCCAGATCCTGATGCATGGAAGGTGGCGTGAAGCCCAGATGGGGCACTGCCCATGCCCTTGTGCCCACCACCACCCACGCCGCCAGGCCCCCCAGCCCCCTGCACGGCTGGACCCTTCCCCGGGGACCCCGCCCCCCGCAGGCCACTCACTGGATCTCTGGTTCTTGATGAAGAATAGCTTGAGCCGCTCCTTGAAGGTGTTCTCGTTGACGTAGAACTCCACCTGGACCCTGCGGGCAGGAGCGGGCGTGGGCTCAGCCGGGGGCTCAGCCGGGGCCAGCCACAGCCCCGGCACCGGCTTCTCCCACCTGGAGGAGCCCAAAGGACAGACGGACGGACGGACAGCAGCGGGGTCAACGCCTCCACCTCGGATGGGAGGCCCCAGGGCCCAACGCCCCCACAGGCCCCAGCAGACCTGCCTGCGGACCTTCCGAAGCCTCAGGGCACCCCTGGGCGCCCCCCAGGCTCCCGGGAGGCCACCTCTCCGGGGCCCCAGCCCGGGCGGTCACGGCCAGCCACCAGGACTCAACGTGCCCCGTGTGGCCTTGGCACAGGCTCCAAACATGTCACATCGTCTATACAGAACGTTCTAGAAGCCGATGGGCAGCTGCTTTGCTGGTGGTCCCCGGGGAGGTGGGCCCACCTGCACCCCCGGCCAATCCCCAGACACCCTGGGCCCCCCCCAGGCTCCCAGCGACCTGGGTCAGCCCCCCCACGCCACCCCCGCAGCCCCAGCAGGAATGAGTCAGATGGGGGAGGGCGGCAAGGCCATCTGGTCTCCTTGACAACGTGAGTCCTGCAGGCGATGAGGCACTGCCCGGCCCTGCTGGCCAGGTGAGGGCTTGACCCTCCACAGGCGTGACAGACAGCAGGCGGGATGGCCGGAGCGGGCCCTGGAGCCGGGCGCGGGCAGCACGGAGGCCTCATGCTTCCCTCCAGGATGTGGGGAGCACACGCCCCCGAGAGGCCAACACCCGGGTGCTGGGTGGGCACCTGCTCTGGGCTGGCACTGGCCGCCCCGTGTGACCTTGCACCCTCTGTCACAGGCTGTCGCCACCATTGGCAGGACGAGCCCAGGAACCCACAAGCCAGCCGTGGGCGTCACCCCCGGACGAGACGGGCGCCGCCTCCCTCGGGGGTAGTCGGTGGACCAGCCGTGCAGGGGAGGCAGCACCCAGTCCCACGCCACGGCCAAGGCGACGGCCACACGCGGGAGCCGAGCCACGCCGCCCGAGGGCCACAGGGGCCACTGCTGGTCACAGGGCTCCAGGTGGGAGGACGGGGCGGCAGGGGCCCTGCCCCCTCAGGTCCTGGTGCAGGACGGTCCCCCGGCCACACTCTGGCCTCCTGGGGCTGGGACAGGACAGGTCTCCCATAGGCCAGCGGGCCCCAACCCAGAGCCAGCGGTCAGCGTACCCCCTGCACCCTCCCTCCTTCCTGGGAGCCCTACCCCGCCTCCCAGCTCTGAACCCCTGAACCCCACCCTCTGTAGATGCCACCTGGAGCCCATCAGGGAGGCCCCGAGGGTCTCAAGGGAGCCGGTCAAAGACCCTCCTCTCTGAAGTCAGGGCTCAGACAGCCGGTCTGTGAGGACGGGGCACACGCCCCACAGCCCAGCCTCAGAGGTGGAACCCCAATCCTCGTGTCCCCCACAGGCCCCCCAGCCACCGCCCCACCCAGCCGGTCCTGTCCCCTCCACACCCGCTGAGCCCAGAGCTGGGAAACCGAGGCAAAGACTGGAATCTGCACTGGCCGCTCCTGCCTCCTGCCAGGACCGTCCCAGCCCCTCCCGGGGACCCCAGCCCCACGCCCCCCACAGCCCCACTCCCTGCCCAGCGAGTTCCCTGCGGGGCCCGTGGGGTCAGGCTGCTGCCAGGACTAGCCATACCCCGATGTGTTTGCTCCCAGATCCCCGGCCCCGCACCCCCAGCATAGCTGGTGAGTGCGGGCTGACCCTCCGCCCCTTGCCCTGGGCTGCGGACCCCCCCCCCCCCCGGGCGACCCCAAGGCCCCGGCGGCAGGATCCACCCAGAGGGAGGCGCTGCCCATATGGGAGGAAGGAGAAGCCGCAGGCACAGACGGGCAGCAGGTCGAGCTGCAGGGCCAGCGACCTTCACAAACCTTCCTCTTCCCCTTCAATATTTCATGAGCTGTGGCCGCCTCTTCTTCCAGCACCACCACAAAAAGTAAATTACCAACTCGCACGTGACGGCCACGGGCCCAGTTCAGCCCAATTCAGTCGGTGCTGAGCCAACCCGGCCGACATAGGGAGAGCGCCCGTCAGCTCAGACGGTGCCTGCGATCAGGGCCGATTCCATCCTGTGCGTCCCGAGGCCGGCCACACCCCTCACCCAGAAAAGACGGCCCGGAGCCATAGACCACGCGTGTGGCTGACGCCCCCAGGGGCTGTGGGCAGAGGGCACTCCCCACCCTGTGGTGGCCCCGAGACCCGTTGGGGGACTAGTGGCCACACTCAGGAAGCTGCTCTCAGGAGCCGGGGAAGCCCTGGACGGGGGGCCCGGGATTCGAGGCCCCAAAAATCCACACGGTCAGTGACCCTGGAACGGGACTTGGAGGTGCCCGCAAACAGGGGGGCCACAGGCAAGGGCAGAGGCCAAGAGGGGTCCTTCCTCTGTCCCTTCTCACTCACTCACTCCTTTCTTTGGCAGGAGGCCTGGCGGGGAGGGCTGGGCACATCGGAGGCCTCAGCTGCCCACTGGCCACGGCCAGGGACCAGGTCGGTCTGGAGCAGGTGTGCAGTCCGGCCTCAGCCCCACCCCCGGGCCCAGCAGCGCCTGCAAGGAGGTGCTGGCCGGCCACACCCTGCCCCACCCTCTGCGAGGCAGGGCACGAGCGGAGACCCCGCGGGCGGGCGCAGGCTGAGCGCCCTCCTCCAGGTCTGCGGCCAGGAGGTCCTGCCTGTCCCCGCGGCCCCTCCCCTGCAGGACACTTACTGAGACAGGGACGAGTCCAGGCTGAAATCCTCCACAGGAAGCCTGGGGACAGACGGGTGGACACGTCAACATGGGAGACGGACGGACGGACGGACGAGGGCCTGGACCCCAGGCCAGGCGGGCACAGGCAAGCAGGGAGGCTCTGGGGGAAGTGGGGACGTGCCATGCACATGCCCTGACCCGTGGAGCCCAGGCGAGGCCGAGGTCACTGCTGGCGGGGCCGGCCCGGCCCTCGGTGCAGAGAGAGGCAGCACAGCACACGGGGCCCAGGCGCATGCACCTCCCCCCGGAGACAGGGCGGCGACCACGCCGAGGTGACCGCACACCAGGACTGGCCACCCCTTCACCAGGCGAGCAGGTCCCGACCCGCGGTGAGCGCTCGCGGTCCCTGCTCCTCCCGGGCCGGCCCAGCACCAGTGACGCTGGCGTCCAGGAAGGGGCACCATCACCGTCTCTGCACGCCCGGGAGGCTCAGGGCAGCCGGGGCAGCCCCCACAAGGGCCACTGGCTGGACGGGTGCGCGTCTGCCTGACCGGCCACAGCTCCTGGTCGCCAAGCGGCTGGCTTCCCTCCCCTCCCCTCCCCATCAGACCAGCCAACGCCGGGGGCTGGTTCGGGGGTGGCCTGGGCCGGGGAAGAGGCTGGTGAGAGCCTGGGGCTGAGACCCGACCTGGGTGGGGGCCTGGCAGGGTCCGCTCTTTGCTGTTGATGCAGCCATGGGGTCGGCTCCTCCAGGAGTCCAGCCCCCCCTCTTTTTACAAATATTATTTTATTGATTTCAGAGAGGAAGGGAGAGGGAGAGAGAGCGAGAGAGGAACAACAATGATGAGAGAGAATCATTAATCGCTGCCTCCTGCACGCCCCCCACTGGGGATGGAGCCCACAACCCGGGCCTGTGCCCCGACCGGGAATCGAACCCTGACCTCCTGGTTCACAGGTCGACGCTCAGCCACGGAGCCACCCGGCCGTGCAGGGGCCTCTCATAACCCTCAAAGCAACCAACTCCCAGAAGAGGACGCCCAGGCACACAGAGGATCTGCTTCCTAAGGAGGCACCTTTAACGAGGGGGCGGCCTGCAGGGGCGGGTCACAGCCACACGCCCACCAGCCTCGCAGGGCCCTCCGGGCGGGCAGGCTCCCCCACACGGCCCCCAAATTCTGCGGCATGGGTGGGTGAGGTGCTGGTGGGGTGGAGGGGGCTGGGCACAGAGCACAGAGCCAGGCTTAGCTGGGCCGGAGCTGGGGTCCCTGTGAGCCTCTGTCGGGCTCAGGTTCCCTCCCACCGGCCCTGGCGCTGCCCAGCTCTGAGTTGGGGCAACAGGTGATCAGGGGCTGGCATGTGCCTGGCAGAACCACGGCCGGTGGCCTCGGGACCAGGGACTCACTGGGAGTGGGTGAGGGGTGAGGGTGCTGGCGGGGAGACCCTGGCGGGCGGGGCCGTGGCAGGAGGGATTTGCAGGGAGGAGGGGGGGAGGGAGGGGTCCCAGGGCCACTCCGGTACGGAGGATACGAGGCTGAGCAGCTTCAACTCTGACGGCCGGGGTCACAGCGAACGGGTAACACTGACCCCAGAGGTCCTGGGCACAGAGGAGTGGCGCCCCCGAGGACCCCGAGACGGACCCCCTGATGGGGAGGGAGGGGCCTGAGGGATAGGGCCTGCCTCCTGCAGCACCCACCCTCCATCTTCCTCCTCCTCGGGGTCCCCCTTCGCTGCTCACCACCGGCAGCCCCATGCACACCCACAGGAGGGCCCCGCTGCCCCCGGCCCTGCCTCTGCAGCTCTCCCAGTCTCCAAACTCAGCCCTGAGGCTCCCACACCAGCCACGGCTCCGCCCAGAGCCCAGGACCCACGTCCTAGCTCTTCTGTGTCCCCTTCTCACCGAGGCCACCCCTTTGCAGCCTCCCAGGGTCCCCTCCAACAGTTCCCCAGGGAGCCCCTCACTTGGGGTGAACCCCAGCCCTGGGAGTGGGGGCCGAGGCATCAGGTCGTCCTCCCCAGCTCACCTGCCCTCCCTCACCTCGTCCTTCCCTCCAGGTCAGCACACCTGGCACCGGGCCTGGCAGGTGTGAGGCTGTGCCCCCCCCCCAGGGTTGTTGGGGGCCCCTGGGGCCCAGCCCAGCCCTGACCAGGGGTTCACTGCTCGGCTGCTCCTCCCTCACTGGGTTCTTTTGCCCAAAAGCTCTCAGATGATGGTGCTCATCGCCGGTCCCCAGGCCAGGCTTCCTAACCAGTCTCCACCCGCTCCCACCTCACAATGCAGGGTGGGGAGGGGTGAGCGGAGGCGGAGAAGGAAGGAGAGGCCGTGCTCCAAGCCTAGGGAGCCCAGCTGGGCGGGCAAGGCGGGGCTGGTGGTGGCCCATAGCGTCCAGGCGACGGGGTGGTGTGTCCTGGCTCCGGCCTGGCGGGCACCTCCCTCTCCCTGTTCCGTCCCTCTGCTCACAGCAGTGGGGAGGCCTCCTGGGGACCCTGGGTCCAGCGAGCCGAGACCCTGGCTGCCTCCAGAAGGCGCCAGGCCTGCAGGACGGGGGCAGCTGCAGGAGCTCTGGCCGCCAGCTCCCTGAGACAGAGGGCACCCCTCTCCCTGCTCAGTCATGCTGGAAGCTCCATGAGACCCCTGTTCCTAAGGCAAAAGCCCTGCACGTCCTCCTCTGCTCAGGAACCTCCCGTGGCTCCCTACTGCTCCTGTCCGCAGCACGCATGCCGCCCTGGGGAGAGGAGGCTGCAGGGCACAGGCTGTGGGGCACCAGGGCACCAGGCTGCAGGAAGCACCAGGCTGCAGGAGGCTGCAGACAGCTCCCACTCTGCTTTGCAAAAGGAGGCTGATAAGGACCGTCACCCCAGGGACTGCTGGGGGATTGAGTGAGTGAGGCTGCCCACAAGAAGGGTCAGCACAGGATTGGGGGCAGCAGGGGTGGGCACGGTGGGAGGGCTGCCTGGAGGAGGTGACGCCCCAGCTGCAGCGACATGCTGCTCTGAGGAAACGGGAGGAGAGTGCAGGAGGCCGAGCCCGTCAGGGGCCAGGCTGGCTGTAAGCAGAGCCCCTGGGATGCCTGCCCCGTGGGGACCAGGAAGAGGATGGAGAGGAGAGGAATCTGTCCCCAGGGCCTGACCAGCGCCCGCCTCCCTCCTGCCCAGGGCTGCCCACTGGCCGCTTCAGGGCCGGGAGCAGCACTTACACTTCCTCCTGGGGAATTTGAGGCGCAGGAAACAGGGGTGGAGGTGAGGGGGACCTGGCAGCCTGTGGCCAGGTGGGAAGGGCACCCTTGGTCCTGCCATCTGCCAGGCCAAGACTCTGCCAACACCCACCCCAGCCCTGACAGGCCCGGCACCCCTCCCCGGATGCTGGCCCCGGCGGCCCCCTCTGCCTGGAGGGCACTGCCCAGCTCCCAGGGCCCCCCTGAAGCACCCAGGCCCAGGAAGCTCTCCTCGCCCGGCCCAGCCTGCACCTCTCTGCCCACACCTGGGTGACTCTGATTCATCTCCGTTCCACCCTCCACCCCCCACGGGATCCAGAGAAGGTGCTGGTGCGCGGGCCGCAGACCCAGCCTCAGCGTCCTCATCTGTGAAATGGGGGTGATGCACTCTGCCCGCCGCCCTCAGAGGGCCCGGTCGGGCTCCCCCAGGGGCCCAGCTTCCTGCACCCTGGCTGCCACCGGCTCCAGGCCCAGCTCTCATCTGCCGGGCAGCCTCCCGCAGCCTCCCGCAGCCTCCCGGCCTCCTGGGCCTCGCTGCTCACCTCTGAAGTGGGGACACGGCTGCCGGCCTGGCCTCCCCCAAGCGGCCGCTGGGACCAACATGAGCGTGAGTGTGGTCTCCGTGGGACAAGGTCCAGCTGGGACCACTGGGCGTCAGCTGCACCGCCGGCCCCCAGGCCCTTCTCCCCTCGCCTCCCCGGCGGGCCGCTGCGTTAGCCTCTAGGAGCAGGTCCCCAGGGTCCCCCAGGCTGCAGACACTCGGGGTGGTGGGGGCGCTGGGGTCGGGGTTCCAGGGGAGACCAGGCCGCCAGCCCCCCTTCCCGCGGCCGCAGGCACCGTGCAGCCCAGCGGAGCGTGTGCAGGACGCAAGCGGCCGGATGGAAAGCCCCTCCCGGCGGCGGCGCGGGGTCCCCGGCCCGCGCCCCTACCTCTGGCCCACGTCGCTGCCCACGGAACCCTCGCCGCGGGCCGGCAGCAGCGGGCTGAGCCCGTGCGGCTCCTCGGGGGCCGAGGCGCTGGCCGGGGCGCCCCCAGGGCCCGCCTTGCCCTCGGAAGGCGAGCGCGGCAGCTTGGCCCGCGCCATCCTGCGGGAGCGCACGGCGGCGGGAGGCGGGAGGCGGGCGGCAGGCGGGGGCGGCGCCGGGCGCTACCATCTTGGCACCGCCCCTCGCCCTCCCCGCCGCTGCCGCAGTGGAACGGCCCTGGGGGGGGAACCTGGGAAACTGGGGGAGCGCACCCCCCCACCCCGAGCCGGAGCGCCCAGGCGCACTGCCCTCCCCCAGCCCAGGGACCCCCCTCCCCCGCGCGCAAAGGACGCCCCTGTGGGAGGGGTCTCAGCCCGGGGCTGTCAGCAATAGTCACAGCGACAGGCCGGCCCTGGGAGTGACAGCCGGTGGCTCTTGGCCACTCACCTCCGCAGGCAGGGTGGCTGGGGGGGGGGGGGGGGCGGGGGCGGGGGGCTGGGACATGTGCCCGACTCCCAGCCACGGTGGGTCCTGGGTGCCCAGGGGTCTCAGAGTGGCCTGCCCCCACCCCGAGGCCTGCCCAGGTTGGGGGTCCCCCCTCCGCCTGTGGGAAATCACTGTGGGTCTGTCCTCCCTCCTGCAGGCACTCAGGGTCCCACCTTCTCCCCGTTCCCTGCCCCCATGTCACCCTGGTGTGGGCAGAGAGGTGCAGGCTGTGCCGGGCAAGAAGCGCTTGGGGGGGGGGGCACTGGGAGCCGGGCAGAGGGGGCCGCCGGGGCCAGCAGCCGGGGAGGGGTGCCAGACCAGGGAGCCCGTGGGGCACTGACTTAGTGCCCACAGCCCAGGCCGGTGCCGCAGGGGTCCCAGCCAGGGACAAGCGGCTACGCTGTGGACACCCTGTGGGGGCGGCCCTGACCGGCTCCTGAGCGTGAATTCCAGCAGACAGGGCGGGTTTCTGTCGGATTTGCCAAGTGGGGAGACGGAGGCCCCGAGGGAGGAAGTGGCGTCCCCAGGAGACGGAGACCAGGAGCGGAGCAAGGACTCCGGCTGCCCGAGCCTCTCTGCCCAGGTCCTGCCGTTTCACAGACGAGGCTGGCCAGGGAAGAGACTCGCCCAGGTGCCAGCCAGGGAACGGCGGGCAGGGGTTGGTGTGGGAGAAGGGGACTCTGAGGGTCACAGCTGTCCTCAGCGGCTGCCCGGGCGCCAGGCCCTCCTGACGGCCAGACCGAAGGCTCAGCCTGCCGGGCCTGCCTGCTTCTTCACCCACCTGTGCCCCACCAACCACCAGGGCTGGCACTTGGGGAGGTTTGTGGGAGGAAGGCAGGCCCTCCCAGACCTGGCTGAGCCGGGAACATCTGGTGAAGCCATTGGGTGGTCTTGCGACCTGGGTCTCCCGTCCTGTGTCTGCCCAAGAGGAATGCGGTGTTTGCACTGGCCAGACCCCACCTGCCCCGGGGAGAGGGGCGAGCAGGTGGGCCTGGCATGGAGCGGTGGCGGGAAGACAGGACTGGCAGTGTCTGGGGGCTGCTGGGACACACCCTGCGATGGGCATACAGCTCAAAGCCATCGGGACCCCAGGTGCAGGCAGCTGGGGCAGCACCGAGGCCCGTGTCTGTCACTCCCGGGAAAGGGCTGGGGGGCAGGTGTGCGCTCCCTGCACCCAGGAGGACAGGGTCTCGGGCTACAGGGCCCGGCTTCGCAGAGAACGCGGCCTCGCAGCCCTTGAGCAACGCAGCCAACGCGGGGCCAGGGGGCACCCGGTCACCCATCGCGGGAAGGCTAGCGTTCGGCCTGTGCACCAGGGTCCTGGCTTCTGAGAGTGCTGTCCGTCCTCGGGCACCGAAGGCCTCGAAGGTCCAGGCTCAGTCGGGTCAGAGGGCAGGATGCCCCACCTTTCGCCCGGAGGGAGTTGGTAAAAACTACCACTGACGGCTGAGCATCGATCTGTGGGCCAGGAGGTCACGGTCCATTCCCGGTCGGGGCACAGGCCCGGGGTGTGGGCTCGATCCCCAGTGTGGGGCGTGCAGGAGGCCTCCGGTCCATGACTCGCTCTCATCATTGATGAGTCTATTTCTCTCTATCTCTCCCTTCCTTTCTGAAATCAATAAAAACATATGAAAAAAAAAAGTCAAGTGTTTCCTATGGGTGGGGGAGGGCAGCCCCCTGTGGGGACTGAGGCCGCGGCGCCTGGTTGTCAGGAGCGGGGAGCCGGGTCCTGTGGGCCCCAGCCCCCCGGCCCGGCCCCGGGTGACCCAGCACTGCCCACCCTGCCGAGTGTGGGCAACCTGGAGCCCGTGGCTGCACTCAGGGCGGGGCCCAGAGGCACCGCCCTTCCCTCCGGCACTTAGGCCTGGAAGTGCTGCCTCATCCCAGCACAGCAGCCGCGGGGAGGGCGGGTCCCAGTGCAGGACCGCCAGCCAGGGAGGAGGGCGTGGGGAGGGGCTGGGGTGAGGGGGGTAGGCGGTGACACCCCGCAATGGAGATGGGGACGAGGGGTGCGGGAGCAAACGCGGGGGGGGGGGGATGCATTCTCAAAGTGCCCGCACACTGTGGTGGGTGTGGTGGCCTGTGGGTCCCCCTGCACGGGAAGGACATCCAGACGGGGAGTGAGACCCCAGACGTCGTGGAAGAAGCCGTCACAGGGCCATCCTGTGGGACCCCTCGGAGGAGGTCCCCGAGGAGTCAGACCCCAGACAGGAAGGAGACGGTGGGACCCGGGAGGGGGCGGTGGGAGTGGCGTGCAGTGGGCAGAGCCGGTGTGGGCCGATGGGAGTCCTGGAGGGGACGTCCCGACGCCGTGGCCGTGCGCTTGGACGAGGGGGACGGCAGTGCCGTGCGCAGAAGCCGGGAAGAAAGGTACAGACTCCACCCTCACCCGGTCCCATTGCCCTCACCCCTGGGTCAGGCCTCTCTCCTGCCCGTGCCGCTCGGAGCACCCCCTCCCTGGCTCCCCCACAGCCCAGCTCCTCCCTCATCACCCCTCACAGCTGACAGTCATCCCCCCACACACAACGTCTTGCACTCTCTGGCCCTGGGAACAGTCCTGGGCCCTGCACAGTGAGCGGACAAGGCCCCCACCCTCGGAATCCAGGCTGCGGCCCCCCCACCCCCTCCAGGAGGCCTGAGTCGGGTGGAGGGTTGGCGGGAAGGGGGACAAGATGGGAAGGTGCCAGGACAGGGAGGACAAACCGAGGCAGGCCCCGAGGGGAGCAGGCGTGGGCCTGAGGCTGGAGGGAAGGAGGGGGCGACCCACAGCACTTGGACTGGGGGGGACGGGGTGGGGGGAGGGTCTAACTCTCCGCCAATCATCTGGGGCTGGCCTGCAGCCCCGCCAGCTCAGCGATGTTCAGTGTTAACCACAGGTGAGTGGCTTTGGCACAGGCTGTCCCTGGAGGTGCCCCCCACCCCTCATTTGAGGCCTTCATCCCAGGGAAGGAGCCTGCTTGCTCCCCACCCGCCTAGAACCCAGGGGCGGCCTGGTCCACCCTGCTCAGTGGTAGGAGGGGCATGGGGGGGGGCACGCCCCAGGCTGCAGGGCGAGGTGAGGAGAAGCCACTGTGTTCCACAGCTGCTCCCGCTGGGCCAGGCAGGGGTCTGTCCTCACGGCCCCCATGCCCTGCCCGCCCCCCTTCTCGGCTTGTTGTGTGAAACAATATTTGCTGTTGCTCAATCCAGAGAAGTGCGTCCGGAGCTCCATCCCGTGTTCTCGGTGGAGCGCGGGGCACAGAGGAAGGGGGCCCTGGCGCCGTGGGGGCCCGGCCTCGTGTCCTTCATGCGGCAGCACCCCGGCCCCGAGCCCGGAGCCTTGGCCCCATGGTCCTCACTGCCCCCCCGCCCCCCGCCGCCTGGCCTGGGAGTGAGCGCGCCCAGACCCTGCCACGGCCTCCCGCTGTGGCTTTGAGACCTTCTGGGCGGCTGGGCCGGGTGCCCGCGGGCAGGCAGCTGTGGAGAGCAGCGGGTCCCGGGCTCGCTGGCCGGAGGCGCCAGCTGGCAGGGCCTCTCTCCTCACCTGTGGCTCCCGCCCCAGCCTCTGCTCACTCTCTTCCTCGTGGGGGGTGAGCCTGTGGTGTGGCCGCCATGTCCCCGCCTCGCTGCCCAGAGCCCGCCCGGCCCCTTATGGCGTCGTCTGGGGGGAGGGCAGAGGGACAAGGGGGCGGGGACTGAAGCCTCGAGCCCACGTCACAGACCAGGGGCCGGCGAGGGGCACGCACCACGACGGAGAAGGTCTCACAGCCTGGCTGGGTCTGCAGCCCCCGAACTGTGGAGGAGGCCCTGTGACCCCGAGTTTGTCCCCTGGGCCCTGGTGCCCATGCTCGGGCGTGCAGGCACACGGGAGGTGGGCACTGCCCAGAGGGGCCAGGGCCTCCAGAGCTGCTCCCGGCTCCCGGGCGAAGGGCAGGGAGAACCGGGTGCCCTGGAAGGGGGCGGGCTTGGGCTCTGCCCACCCCCCCCCCCGCTGGCTCCCGGAGACGGGGGGCCCTGAGCTGCAGCACAGCCTCCTTCGCCCACGCAGGCCGAGCCCTCCCTCCCTGCAAGGCCATGCGTGAGCGGCTGTGGTGACTCATGGCTGTGGCTTCATTTCCCTGGAGAACAGCAAGCCCTCAGCCCTGCCCACCTGCTCACTCAGGGTCTGGGGGGCCGAGGTCGGGGGCCAGGCAGGTTTCATGGACCCTCTGGCCACCCCAGACCGGGAGGCTGGTCCCCTCCCTCTCCCCAGGGACACGTCCTCTCCCCACACGGAGGGGCCCTGACAGGAGGGGAGGCCTGGCCCTCACTCTCCACTTTGAGAATCAGTGATGGGGAGGGGCCCAGCCATCGAGGATGGCGGAGGAGTGGGCCGAGGGCGAGGAGGCCAGGAGGGGGCCTCCGACAGCTGCCCCGTCCCTCCTCCCCGAGGTTGGGGCATCCGCTCAGAGCCCAACTAGAGCCTCCACGTGTGTGTCCTGACGCATGGGGCTCAGGTGACCTCAGGACCCCCGGAACCCCGTCCTGGCTTCCCACGCTGCCCGCCCCCTGACACCGGGTGCACAGCCGTGAACACAGGGTTCGAGAGAGGAGCCAGGCCAGACTGGCAGCCCGGCCACGGTGCCACCACGGTGCTCGGACAAAGAAGGTTCCAGAACAGATACATGGGCGATGGGGCCCTGTGCAGCGAGGGAAGGAGAGCCCCGCGGGCCCCACAGCCCCTTGAGGCCGGGCCGAGGCGGGGACCGGGTGGGTACCAGGCCTGTCTGGCTGGGGTGATGGGATCCTCTGGAACGAGACAGCGGCGATGGTGCTTCACGGAGTAAGTGCCCCTGGAGATACAACTCACCTTTTACCTATTTTACCACAACAAGGAGCCCCAAGCCACAGGGTCCGGGACATCGCGGCGGACGGAGCGCCACCCCCTCTCCCCGGGCGGGCAGGCCCACGCCACCCACTCCTGAACACGAGGGCTGTCCCTCCGATGCCACCAACCGTAGTCCCTGGCGTTGATCAAGGAGGCCCCAGCCGGACACCGGGCGACGCGGCTGCTGTTCTCATCATCGCCCGCGGGGCAGGCACGGGGGCTGGGGCTGACGTAGGAAGACGTGAGCTCAGGCTCGCTGGGCTTAGGGGAGCCCAGCCCTGCCCCTGTCCCCGAGGGCTGGTAGTCGGCAGCCCCTCCACCCCACCCCCCTGCGGGGCGTCAAACCAAATCTCCCCTGGACCCCGTTCCTGGGTACGTCTATTAATTATTACTATGTATTGATTTTAGAAAGAAAAGAGAGAGAGAGACACCGATCGGTTGCCTCTGGTACTTCGTGCCCCGACTGGGGATCGAAACCCGCAACCTAGGCATGTGCCCTGACCAGGAATCGAACCCGCGACCCCCCAGTGCGCGGCGACACTCCAGCCACCCGAGCCGCAGCCTGTTTGTGACGCAGCGCTCAGCCCCACAAGACAAAGCCTGGCTGGACCCCGATTCCTCGAGTCTCTGGGAGACACGGCCAGGTCCTCCTGACCTACTTGGGTGCGTGGCTGCCTGTCACGTGGGGCTGCCAGGGCTGCCAGGGCGCCTGTCTCGGCCGCCCGGTCCCAGGCCCACCTCCCTCGCTGCCGTGTTTTCCCAGCTGCACTGCCCGGGGCCACTCCGAGGTCAGCTCACTCTGACGGTCCTCCGCCCCAGGCGCCTGTGCTCTCGCTTGAATCACGGCACTGTTGGGGGGAACTGCGGGTTCACACACGGCCCCCGCCCCCCGACACCCTGCGAGCAAAGTGTTCCCATCCGCACCGCAGGCCCCAGCCCCGCGGGAGTCCTCCCACCGCCTCCCCTGCAGGCGGCAGCGCGGAGAGCTAGGTGTTTACCGGAGACAGCCACGCGGGGCAGAGACGGAGTAACCCCCCCGCCCCGGGACTCCGCGCGGGCACCGTCCCCCCTCCGTGGGCACCGTCCCCCCCCCCCCCGCGGGCACCGTCCCCGTCCCCGAGCCCCGAAGGAGAGACTCCGTGCATGTGCGTGTTCCAAGCACAGCGCGAGCTTGGAGGACACGGTCCCTCATTGATGATAAATGATCGCCGCCCGCGCTCGCCACCCTGCAGGGCTCAGCCGCGGGGCGCTTCCCGCCCGGCCCCCAAATGAGCTGAGCGCGCGGGGCTGCGGGGCTGGGAGCTGACCCCGGAGGCGGAGGCGCCCCAGCCCCCAACCCCGGCCCCCGCCCCCAAACTTCTCGGTCCGGACGCCGGAAAGTTGCAGCGCCCGCGGCCTCCAGCACCGCGGACAGCGCCCTCCGCCCACGACCCGCCGCGCGCACCCGCCTACCTGTCCTCGCTCTGCAGGGCCGGGTCCCCCAGCAGCAGGTCCCGGAAGCGGTACCGCGGCGGCAGGGGCAGCACCTCGGAGTCCAGGTCGCTCATCCCGAGGCCGGCGGCGTCCAGCAGCACGCGGTCCCCTCGGCCACAGTCCCCGCGGCCACCGTCCCCGGCGCCGGGCTGCCTGCGGGCACAGCCAGCTCCCTCAGCGCGTGCAGCGCGCTCCTGCGCCCGGAGCCGCCTGGTCCAGCTGCCCCGCGCGGCCCGGGCGCCCCACGCCAACACCCACCACCCCCGCAGCCCCGCCCCGCACAGCCCCCCTGCCTGGCAGTCCCGGCCCCCCCCCTCTGCCCAGCCCCCGCCCGCCCGCCCCCCACCCGCCCTGGGCAGCCCCCCTCCGTGCCCTGCCCTGGGGCGCACAGACCCAGGCGAGCAGAAGCCCTTTCCTGCACAGACCCGCCCTCCCCCTCCCATCCCAGGAGGCTGCCCCTCACCCCACCCCCTCGCCTTGGCCAAGCCCTGCGGCCTTGCCAGGCCCTGGCCACCATGCCCTCCACACCTGCAGGCTCCCTCACGCCAAAGCGCCTCCTCCCGGGCGGGGGTGAGGTTTGTCACTACCAACGCAGGGTCAGGTGCTCACACCACCCCTGGGTGCCCACCACGCCATGCACGCCCTCCCCGCCCCCAGCCTTCGCCAAGGCTTCCTGCTCAGCTTCCTCAGGGTCCAGAGCACCCGCCTGTGCCCCAAAGACATCCCCTCCCCTCCCCTCCCCTCCCCTCTCCAACCCTAAGGCTGCAGCTGTGGGAGTGAGCAGGAGGCGGAGGCCCTGGCCTGTGGAACTCCCTGGGACCCAGCGGCTCAGGTCGGATCAGAGCCTGGGAGGGGCGCCCGTGGGGAGGGTGGACCCCTCTGGGCCAGGGTCACAGAGACCCCCACCTCCGTCACCTGAGCTGAGGCCTGGCAGTGGGGGGCGGGGGGATGGGGCATTAATAAGTGCCATGGGGCCGCTCATGTCCAGGGCACAGATGGGCATGTGCAGGCCGGGCCGTTGGTAGGTGGGAGACTCAGGTGCGACCCCAGGGGTCCTGGCCCCACCCAGCGGCCTCTGGCATCAGCTGACAGTCCAGTGAGCCCAGCCGGCCACCCCTCGGTGCTGGCCAGTGCTGTGGGGAGGACGCGGGACCCCGGGAGGGAAGCACGTCTGTCAGCCGTGGCCGTCGGTGAGGGTGACCCTGGTGGGGCCTCCCGGCCCTTCTCCCTGCCCCCGAGGGAGGCAGGACCAGCTGCGGGCGAGGGTTTCTCCACCCCGTCAGGCCCGTCCCCCTAAGGCCTGGGCAGCAGGGGGACGAGGAGCCACCTCAGCCTCCGGCAGGTGCAGGGGTCTGCTGCCCACACACTCAGCACGCGGCCGGAAAACTGCGGGCAGCTGTGCCCAGAGGCCGAGTGAGGGCCACTCACCTGGAGCCCGAGGGGCGGGCAGGTGCTTGGAAACCCTCCTCTCCTCAAGCCTGGCGCCCCCCAGGGGCCTGGCCCTGGCCCCCCGCCCCCCAGGCCAGCTGCACGCGGGTGCGGCACCCCCATCCCACGGCCGTCAGGACGGAGAGCTGCTCTCCCAGGTCACAGGTCCAACCCCGAGGAGCTGGCAGCGTTTGAAAAACAACATTTTCCTAATTGCATCAGCGTGCTTGCTTTTCCTCAGTTCAAGCTGGCGGCCGCGGGGAGCCTCGCAGTCATTGCTGGGGGCTGTGCTTGTTTGGTTTTGCTCCTTTTTCGCTGAAAGCCCCCTTTCTTCTGTGTGTGTGTTTTTAAATATATTTTTATTGATTTTAGAGAGGAAGGGAGAGGGAGAGGGAGGTAGACACATGAATGAGAGAATCATGGATCAGCTGCTTCCTGCACAGCCCACACTGGGGATGGAGCCCACAACCAGGACCGGTGCCCTGACCGGGAATTGAACCCTGACCTCCTGGTTCCTAGGTTGATGCTCAGCCTCCAGCTGAAAGCCCCTCAGGCCCCCCCCCCCCCACCGCACGGCCCCGCCCACGGCCCACCTGGAGCTGCGTTGGGTTTTCTCTCTCGGCCGCTAAGCCCAGACGGGCAGGGCTGGTGGGAGACCTCAGAGGGTGGGGCCTCGGTTGGCTTCAGGGGGACACAGGGAAGGAGGGGATCTGGGAGCCGGGCCCGCACCCCCCGCATGGGGCCCGGGAAGTGACCAGGCCTCGCTGCCCCTCCGCCCTCGGCTGTGACTATGACACTGCACATCCGCACGAGCTCAGGGTGGGAGCAGACGCCCTGCAGACCTCCTGGCCCCCTGCCTGTCCCTGCAGAGCTGAGAGCCCTGGGAGCCGCACCGTTAGTTGTGCTGGCCGAGGGCAGGGCCCGGGTCTCCTGGCACGGTGCCCGGCGTGGGGGCCGTGAGCAGCTGCTCACCAGCCTCATCTCTGGGGTCTGGTCGAGCCTCTCCCTGAGCCCAAAGGCCTGTGTCACTGAGAGCATTTGGGCATCCTGGAGGGGCGGGCTGTCCCTGCAGAAGCTGAGATGGTCCAGGGGGCGTGAGAACAGGACCCCGGCACAGGGTCCCCGACACGGGGGTCACCTCGCAGTCTACGCCTTCATCTCCCTCCCACTCCCTCCTCCTGCGTGACTCAGGGGGCCCTCGAGGGAGTCTCGTCCTGGGTGGTGGCCGCACCACGGGACGGCCCAGTTCTACAGGGAAGCGGTGCTTTGGTTCGGGAAGGCACCACCTCCCGGTCTGCCCTCGCCCAGGGGGCCAGAGCCCAGCTACGTGGACAGAGCAGCCCCCCTCCAGGCAAGGCTGGGGAGCCCCTGCTCCTCTTGGGGACCCTCAGGGCCATGGGCACACGCCTGCCGGGCTCAGGGAGCAAGTGAGGTCCTGCCAACTGGAGCGAGGCTCAGGCCTGTCCCGTCGGCCGTGCTGGGTGCCATGGGCGGCCAGGTCACCTCTCTGAGCCCTGTCCCCTAGTTTAACGAAGGTCCTGACACTCCGATCCTTACAGGTGCTGGTGAACAAGCGATGAGCTGGTCAGTGCAGGGTGCTGGGTGCTGTGCTCGGCACGTGAGCGCTCAATCCACGTCAGTTTTAAAATCTATCTCTCTATAAAAGGCTAAGTGACACTCTGACCAGTAGCTATGACACGCACTGACCACCAGGGGGCAGCCGTGCCACGCCAAGCTGTGGTGACTTGGCAGCGGCGGTTCTCGAGTGACGCACCCCGGAACCAGAGAGGAGGGAGTCCAATTCCGGGGTGCGTAACCCGAGAGCCGCCCTCTTGCAATCCAGGACCCCTCAAGGGTTGTTGGAGGGCTGGTTTCGGCCCGATCCCCACAGGCCAGGCCGAGGGACCCCGCCTGCTGGAGGGACCCCACTCACTCCACAGATGCCCTTCGAGCCCCAGTGCCACCCCAGGTGCAGCCAGCCGAGGAAGGACCATGGGAGATTGGCTCCAGGGTGTGTCCAGCCCATCTCACCCAGTCCAGCTCCACCGGCCACCTTCTAATTAATTTTCTTTCAATGTGCACAAATCTGTGCACCAGGGTATGAGTATATAGAGGCCTGGTGCATGGATTGGTGCACAGGTAGGGTCCCTTGGCCTGGCCAGCCATCAGGACCGACCGGGGCCACGGGAGGTTGGCTGGCCAGGGGCAGAGGCCATGGGAGGTTCGGCCAGCCAGCGGGGAGGGACCGTGGGAGGTTGGCCGCCAGCGGGAGGTTGGCTGTGGGAGCACACTGACCACCAGGGGGCAGCTCCTGGCGGTCAGTGCACATGATAGCGACCGGCCGTTCGGTCACTTAAGCTTTTATATCTATAGATATGTGTTTTTATTAATCTTAGAGGGGACGGGAGCAGGAGAGACATAGGAACATCGATGAGAGAGGATCATTGATCAGCTGCCTCCTGCACGTCCCCTACTGGGGATGGAGCCCTCAGCCCAGGCTTGTGCCCTGACTGGAAATCGAACCCGTTACCTATTGGCGCCTGGGATGACGGCTCAACCACTGAGCCACAATGGCTGGACCTGTGTCGGTTTGTTTGTTTATCCGCACCTGTGGATATTTTTCCATTGACTTTCAGAGAGAGTGGGAGGGAGGGGGAGAGACAGAGAGAGAGAAACATCGATGGGAGGGAGACACATCAACCGGTTGCCTCCCGCACGCACCCCGATCGGGGCTAGCGGTCAAGCCTGCAACAGAGGTACGTGCCCTCGACTGGGAATCGAACCCACAACTCCAGCGCTCACGCTAACACACTAACCACCGAGCAGCACCGGCCAGGGCCCAGGGAGAGGCATGTACTTGGATGAACAAGAACCAAGAACAGGAACCTCGGCAGACACCACACCTCTGGAGAAACAGGGGCCCGTTCCCGCTCAAGTTGGGGACCCAGGGCTGCCCGCCAGCGGGGTGTCCGGCCGGGGCACTGACGAAGGAGAGAGCGGCGAGCGCTGCATCAGCGAGAAACGGGCTCTGATTGTGTGCAGCCGGCACCATCACTCACCAGAAAACCCAAGAGAATCCACCGAGACACCATTAGCACTAACGAGAGCTTCTGACAGTGTGGCCGAGCCGGAGCCCCGTTCGCGGAGGGCCGGCCCGCTCCAGGCAGCGTGGGAGCAGGGGCCCACGCCAACCCGGACATCCCGGGAGACCACCCGGCGCTCCCGCGGGAACCCGGCACGGAGGGAGGCGAGCCCGTCCCAGGGGCCGCAGACCGTGTTCATCGGCGCCCGTCAACACATGGCCGTCTCCCCAGAACCTGGCAACCCGTTTCCAAAATTCGTGTTGAAGTCAACGTTGGCAAGAGCAGTGCAGGTGGGTGTGAGCAAACCAGGAGGGGCTGGGCCTGTGGCCACAGCCGGCAAACCTGGGGAGGGGGCAAGAAAGGGCGCAGGGAGGGGCACGGAGGACGCCAAAGGAGGCAGTGGGGGGACTCGTCAGCAATACGTCCTGCGGCTGATACACGGGCTCCCAGGTCCCAGGGGTGGGGACGGCGCCCCATTTGCTGATGGGAAATGGAGGCACAGGGCGGTGAGGTGACCGGCCTGGCCTCGGCCGGCAGCACCGGGACCAGGTGGCCTTCTGTGACCTAAAATAAGACCCACCACAGCCCCAGAGTGGGGGACAGCCCAGTGGAGAGACGGACGGGAGGGCGCGTCTGCAGGGACGGTCAGGGTCAGGGCCCCCCCACCACACCGCCGGTCTGGCGGGAAAGACAGACGGCAGCAAAAGATGGGCGAGCGGCAGCTTTGAGGAGAATGGAAACGTAAACCACCATTTACGTGACAGGCTCCCACCTCCCTGGCCAGCAAGGAGCAGAGCCAAGCGGCCACAACACGACGCTGGCGGGCGGCCCCCACCATGCAGCACGCCTGCCCCGAGAGCCGCGTACCCACTCGCGCAACAGCGGCTTCGGGCCTGCGGTCTCCGCCGGGACGCCGTCTCTGTGCGGGAGGCAGGGCCCATCAGCCGTGGTGAGGCCGCACCCGCCCAGACGGCCGTTCACCCCGGACGGTGCCGCCGTGAACCGGCAGGTCCCTGGGGCTGTGGACGCGTCGGCAAACGCAGGACAGCCCCAAACACAGCTCCGCCCGAAGGAACGCCAGCCAGCGGGGGCTTCTCTGGCCACCGGCTCGCAGACGAGGCACAGACCGTCCCCTGCGCTCCGGGACCTCAGTTTGGAGGGCGGGGGGGGGGCAGGGGGGGGGTTTAAAGGGCACGTCTCGGTCACAGTGCCACACGGAGACTGGCGGTGTGTGACAGTGTTAGGAGCTGTCCCTGGGCGGGCCCGGGGAGGAGGGCCTGCTCCTCAGCCTGACAGGTGGCGTCCGGAGAAAGTGTCCCCCAAACTCCTTCCAGGGGCCCAGGTTGTGTGTAACGTGCAGGCTGACTGTCCAGGACCCGGCGTGTGACTGAGGGACACCCCCTTTGGCTGAGGGACCAGTCCCCCTCCCAGATGCATTCTCAGATCCTTCACTCTCGGGTCAAATTTCCCAAGGAGTCTGGAGAGCCATGCCTGACAGAGGAACGGGGGAGAGAGGGTGTGTGCATGTGTGCCCGTGTGTGTGTGCGCATGGGTGTGCGTGAGCATACATGGGGTGTGCACATATGTGTGCCCATGTGTATGTATGCGCATGGGTGTGCGTGCACATACATGGGGTGTGCATGTGTGTGCGTGTGCAGTAGGCATCATGGGCCGTGCACACATGTGTGCATGAGCACAGCTCACCCGTCCTGCCCAGCGTCCAGAGAGTCCCGAGGACACGGCCGGGCACTGAGGTGGGGCGGTCGTCTGCTGGGCTCGGCGACCCGGCAAGCGGGAAGCTGCTGAAGGTCTCTCCCAGGGCACAGAGCGAGGCACTTCCTCTCCACATAATCGCAGAGCCTCAGCCGGGCGAGGTGTCTCCGGGGAAGGGCGTTGGCACTCACACCGCCTCAGAGAGGCAACGGGTCCCGGGGGAAGCTCAGACACATCGCTGAGCGGATTCAAACTGCACTCACGAAAACTGATGCTTCCAGCAGCTTCCGCGGGCGCCAAGCTGGCCCAGAGAACGGGGGAAGGGCAGCAGCGGTGTGGACACCAGGATTCGGGCGTGGGCATGGGGCCGTCACCATCCCTGACCTTCCCGGGACCCACGGGCTGCCTCCCACCCCACCCACCCGCCCACCCGAGCCCGCCTCTGGGCAGAGCCCCGCCGCACTCCCGCGAGGACCACTCAGTGTGCGCTGGCAGGGTCATGTCCAGGTCACGGGGCCAGCGCTCACCCCTGGGTGCCTGGGACCCTCGTCCCGTCCGTCCTGAGGCTGAGGCTGCCTGAGTGACCACCCCCTGGCCAGACACACGGTAGCTGCTCAGAGGTGCCTAGCGGCCGAACACAGGCCTAAGCCGAGCTGCTGGGCAGTGCTGACCCCGAGCCGGGGCCAGTGTCCGGGGGCCCTGGGGAGCCTGCCAGGCAGAGGTGGGGACACTGTTCCCTCGGCCGCAGCAGCGTGTCAGGCTGCACCTGGAGGAGAGCTGTCCCCTGGCAGGGGGGCCTGTCCCTGAGCAGGAGGGGTGACCCACAGGGACAGCCTGCTCTCCCAGCATGCACTCCTCCCCAGGCTGTCCCCCCTGCACCCCTCCGGTGCCAGGCAGTGCTGCCCTGAAGAAGGACCACCCCGACCCTTGGCACGTGGCCGGAAACGCTCCCTCCCGGGCCTGGTCCCCACAGAAACCTCTCCACCTGCACGTCCCGCAGGACGAACGGTCGTGTCAGCCCCGGCCTCACACCCAGGCTGCCCGCCTTTCAGGCATCCTTGCCGCCACCTCTGGCCTCAGAACAGCCCAGCCAAGTGGGACCCAGGGACAGGGCTCCACCCAGCTGGGTCCGGGGCACAGAGCAGGGGAGAGAGGCAGCGCCCGCCTGGGCTGTCCCCCCTCTTCCTGGCAGCTCCCGAGCGCTGCTGGCCCCCAGGAAGCCCCTGTCAGCTCACTGGCTCCCCAAGATGGGCAAATGGAGAGGTGTGTGTGTGGTGGGGGGCAGAGAAGTCACCGGATGAAAATCAGCGGCTGGAGACCATGATCCCGCCCTCTCCCTGACCACCACCCCAATCAGGGCTCCTCCTGGGAAAAGACGCCCTTGAAACGCCGCTTCTATGTGGGGTACCCTTGCCCCTGCCCCTTGGGCACAGCCCTGCCACCCCCACGAGGCCCTCCCCAGGCCCTGCCCGAGGCGGGAGGGGCCGGGGAGGGGCGAGGAGCGCACCCCCCCCCCCCACTCCCCGCCGCCGGCGCAGCTCAGGCTCCGGCGCACGGGGTCCGCACCTCCCCGCACCCGGGAGACACAGCCCCGCATCTAACATGGCCGCGCTCCGGCCACTTCGCCTTAAGGACGCAGACAGACCGACGCCGCCGGGCACCTGCTGGTCACGGATGTAACTGCCCGCCTCGCCCGAGGCCAGAGGGACGCGCGTTCCCCACGGGGGTCGCGGGCAGGCGCGCGCGGTCCTGGCCCTGGACGTGGGGACCTTGGGGATGCGGGTCCTGGGTGGGAGGGTGGGGGGTGGCGCTGCCCTGACCCGGCCCCCCGCGCGGGGGAGGGCGCCGCCGTCCGTACCTGGGGGCGCATCGGCCGTCATCGAACACGAAGGTCCGGTTGGTGTGGCCCCCGCCGCGCGCCCCCGCCCGCGCCCCCCTGCGGACGCCCCCCGGGCTGCACGCCCTGTCGGGGCCCATCGTGCGGCCGGCGGCGACTCGGACCCAGAGCCGAGGGAGAAGCCAGTCGGAGCGACGGGCGACTTCCTCCTCCGCTGGGACCCGAAATCAACACTTTTCTCTCCGCTAAGGGGCGGGGAGCGCGCGGGGTTGGGCTCGGGCGCCGGGCCGCGCGCGCCCCCTGCCGGTTGCGCCGGGAATCGCGGCGGCGTCCGGTGGGTCGCGTCCACGTCGCCCCTGACCCGCCCTGGAGCCCCGTGGGTCTCGGGAAACAGTTCTCAGACCAGCTCCCGCCGCCCCACGTCCTCCCACCGCCCCGAGTCCCCCCACCTGCCCCGCGTCCCCCACCACGCGTCCCCCCGCCGCCCCGCGTCCTCCCACCGCCCCGAGTCCCCCCACCGCCCCGCGTCCTCCCCACCTGCCCCGTCCATCTCCTCCGGCACCCGCAGCCCCTCCCTCGGTAAGACCAGTTCCTTCCCCAGAGGGGTCTTACCTGGCTCCCGGGGGCACCCCCTGGCCTGCTGCCCAGCGCCCTGGCGGCACCATTTCTCCTCCAGGCCTCCCCTCCCCGCCCCCTCCCGCCCCGGCTGGCGACCCCTGGAGGGCAGGGCTCAGCCTCCAAACAGCCAGCATCCCGCCCGGGGCTGTCGCCTGGGGCACCTGCGGGGGTGGATCCCGGGGAGCAGGGGGGGAGCAGGAACCCCGTCCCGGGCGCGCGCGGGGGGCGTGTGGGCAGCGCCGGGGGCGGGGAGGGGGCACGTGGGCAGCGCACGTGGTGGGCGGGGCGGGCGGAGCGCAGGCCTGCGGGCAGCTGTGCGCTCATGGCGTCCCGAGGCCCCCAGCCCAGCGCCGGGGTCCCCAGCGTCCCCATCCCCCCGGCGTGCGGGTGAGGAACTGGGGGCTGGGTGGGGAGGTGCCTGGGGGTGCCCCACCCCCGCGCTTCCGCCCAGCCCGGCTCACCTTGGGCAGAGCCCCCCCCCCCACGGGCCCGGCGGGGGTGGGCAGGGAGGTAGCGGGCGAAAGCCATGTTCCTGGGCGCCCCCGGCCTGTCCTGCACCCGCCCCACGCCCATTACCTCGCCTGGGCCCCCGTGGCGTTCAGGGGGTTCGCGGTGGCATTCCTGGGGTTCGCGGTGCCGTTCAGGGGGGTTCGCGGTAGCATTCCTGGGGTTCGCGGTGCCGTTCAGGGGGGTTCGCGGTAGCATTCCTGGGGTTCGCGGTGCCATTCAGGGGGGTTCGCGGTGGCATTCCTGGGGTTCGCGGTGCCGTTCAGGGGGGTTCGCGGTAGCATTCCTGGGGTTCGCGGTGCCGTTCAGGGGGGTTCGCGGTAGCATTCCTGGGGTTCGCGGTGCCGTTCCTGGGGTTCGCGGTAGCATTCCTGGGGTTCGCGGTGCCGTTCAGGGGGGTTCGCGGTAGCATTCCTGGGGTTCGCGGTGCCGTTCAGGGGGGTTCGCGGTAGCATTCCTGGGGTTCGCGGTGCCGTTCCTGGGGTTCGCGGTAGCATTCCTGGGGTTCGCGGTGCCGTTCAGGGGGGTTCGCGGTGGCATTCCTGGGGTTCGCGGTGCCGTTCAGGGGGGTTCGCGGTAGCATTCCTGGGGTTCGCGGTGCCATTCAGGGGGGTTCGCGGTAGCATTCCTGGGGTTCGCGGTGCCGTTCCTGGGGTTTGCGGTAGCATTCCTGGGGTTCGCGGTGCCGTTCAGGGGGGTTCGCGGTAGCATTCCTGGGGTTCGCGGTGCCGTTCAGGGGGGTTCGCGGTAGCATTCCTGGGGTTCGCGGTGCCATTCAGGGGGGTTCGCGGTGGCATTCCTGGGGTTCGCGGTGCCGTTCAGGGGGGTTCGCGGTAGCATTCCTGGGGTTCGCGGTGCCATTCAGGGGGGTTCGCGGTAGCATTCCTGGGGTTCGCGGTGCCGTTCCTGGGGTTCGCGGTAGCATTCCTGGGGTTCGCGGTGCCGTTCAGGGGGGTTCGCGGTAGCATTCCTGGGGTTCGCGGAACCTGGAACTGTTCACTCTTCTCAGCAGCAGCCCTTCCCCGGGAGCCCGGCTCCCCCGCACGGACCCAGGCGGGGGCTCCAGTCCGGTCCAGAGCCCCGCGGGCTGCCTCCCCCGGAACGTGCTCAGCGAGCGGGAGCGCAGGTGGGCGCGGAGGTGGGGGGGGGCGGGCTTCTAAGGGGGGGTGGGGGTGGCATCTGCCCAGGAGGGGACGTTGGCAGTTCCGGGGGGTGGGGGTGGGGCACAGGCAGCCCCTCTGGGCCTGGAGCCTGGCATCTTCCTGTAAATGCACTTACATAGCTTCTTACTGATTTCAGAGGACGGGAGAGGGAGAGGGAGAGAGAAACATCCATGAGAGTCATTGCTTGGCTGCCTCCTGCAGGCCCAGCGCCTCCCACACCCGGGCAGGGAGGGTGGACCTGGGCTGGGGAAGCCTGGACACGGATCCTGAAGGACTCGGACTCCTGGGGGGCGCTGTGTCCTTCCCTCCGAGTGCCCCCCGGCTGCTGGAGGGGCTGGCCGATGGGGGGATGCGGGCGGGCTCAGGGGCGGGGGACGGGGGCTCAGGGGCGGGGGACGGGGGCTCAGGGGCGGGGGACGGGGGCTCAGGGCAGGCTCAGGCTCAGGTTCAGGCTCAGGGGCGTCTGGCTTGTCCGGAAGCAGGAAGCGGATCTCCCTGAGCTGTGAGCGCCTGCGGGCCCTCCTGCCCCGGTTCGACGGCCGGCGCGAGGACATGGCCTCCGTCCTGGAGATGTCTGTCCAGTTCCTCCGGATGGCGGGCAGCGTGCTGCCCAGCGGGGAGCAGCAGGCTGTGAGTGTGCGGGCGCGGGTCAGCCCGCGGGGCCCCGACCGCTCCCTCCCACCTGCACGGCCAGGGCCGCTCTGATTCCCACACCTCTCCTGGGGGCACATCCCCCCGTCACCGCACCTCCTGTGGGAGCGGCACTGTGGCCCCACCCGTGGTGCCAGCATTGCCCCGAGGCCCCTGGTGGCACGGCCCCCGCCCTCCCGGCCCCTCCCGGCCCCTCCCGGCCCCTCCCGCCCCAGCTGAGGACCAGGGTCTGTGCTCAGGGTGGACCCGGGGCCGGGCAGCCCACTCTCCCTGCGGGTTTCCCGTGCCCACGTCCGTGGTGATTTTCGCGTTTATTTCCGTGCCAGGTTCTCGGCCCCTCCCAGGAGGATTGGCACAAGTGGCAGTTGGCCCTGGGGAGCCAGGCCCCCGCAGATGCACCCGACCCCGGGACCGGAGCACCAGGCACCATGTGAGGGCCCCTCCCCTGCCCGGCTGGGGCCCTGGGCAGCGGGTGCAGACTGTTCAGAGACCCCTGTCTTGGCACCGTCCAGCCCGCAGGAGCCCCCGAGCAGGGTGACCACCGGTGTGGACCAGGGCAAGACCCCCACGGGGCTGGCTGAGGCGCTGGACAGGCCAGCAGTCCTCCCTGGTGAGTGTGACGCACAGCACGGTCCCAGGTCCCCCAGAAAGTGTGCGGACCTGGACTTGCTGCCCCCGCTCACCCCTCCTCACCCCTGTGTCCAGCTCCCTGAGAGCAGCCCCCACGCTGCCAGCTCCTTGGCTTCTGTTCTGTAGGAGTGAGTCATGGACCCCAGGCTGTTCCCTCCCCCACATGGGGCCTTTGTTCCCTGCCTGCCCCCCCAAAGCCCACGGGGTGCCCCGGAGGCCTGCGTCCCCCTCATATTGGATCCTGCCCAGCTGTCTGTCACTCTTTGCACCGCGGCCGCTGGTGACAGCATTTAAGCTGCCTACAGGCATTTGCCGGGTGTCGTTGTGCCCAAGTGCCACGGAGGCGAGACCGCGCCTCCCCACTCCCTGAGTGTGCCCACCGAGGTGGGGGGGCGTCTGCTGTGGGCAGGCGGGGGCCACCAGGGAGCTGCAGGACCCGCACAGAGGACGCAGGGTGTAGAGGCCGCATCAGGGAGCCGCATTGAGGGTGGTGCCCAGGACAGGGGTTGCGGGCACATGGAGGGGAGGCGGAAGCAGCACGGGCATCTCCAGGTCCGAGCCCCACAGGCTGGCCTGAGGCCAGGTGGGCACCACCTCCAGGAAGCCTTCCTGGGCGCAGGCGTCAGGTGCCTCCCTCTGGGCGTTCACCTGGTCACCTGCCTGCCTCTGCTCTGCGCCCCGTCCTGGGCAGCGCTCAGCGGGCAGGGCTGAGGTCTTCAGGGCAGGGCCGCTCCCGGGGGGAAGGCTGACCCACCCCTCACTTCTCTCACAGGGACCTCCGGTCTGGCACCCTGGACCCCAGGCCCGAGTCCCTCCCAGGTCCTGAGGCCGCCCCCAGCCTGGCCTCCCTGCTCCTGGCAGCCGACCTCCCCGCTGGTGAGCGAAGAGGCTCAGAGCTGCCTGGGCCTGGCTGGGCCCCTGACAGAGCAGACTATCCAGGCTGCGATGCCGGGCGCCAGGTGGGTCCCTTGTGGACGTGTGCACCTGCCCGTGTGTGCCCTGTGTGTGCACATGTGTGCCTGCCCGTGTGTGCCCTGTGTGTGCACACGTGTGCCTGCCTGTGTGTGCACATGTGTGCCTGCCCTGTGTGTGCACATGTGTGCCTGCCCGTGTGTGCCCTGTGTGCACATGTGTGCCTGCCTGTGTGTGCACACATGTACCTGCCCGTGTGTGCCCTGTGTGTGTGCACATGTGTGCCTGCCTGTGTGTGCACACGTGTGCCTGCCTGTGTGTGCACATGTGTGCCTGCCTGTGTGTGCCTGCCTGTGTGTGCACATGTGTGCCTGCCTGTGTGTGTGCCCTCCGGGCCTGCCATGGGAAGGTGCTCCCCTCGCTCCCTCACTGTGTGGCTGCCTAGCCCAGGTTGGCCAGGCCAGGCTCTGTGGCTTCTGATGTGTGTTTCTGAAAACACTGTCCTCTGACCAATGGGCTTGTCTGGGCTGCTGGGCCGGCGCTGGGCGTGGTGGGGAGCGGGAGGCTCTCCTGAGCCGGTGGGCTCCTGCGCTGGGCAGGCAGGCCGGGCGGGGCGGGCGGGAGCCCCCAGGGTGTCTGGACCTGCAGCCGCCTTTCAGGGCCAGCCCTTCCCTTGAGGTCAAGGACACAGATGACCTGGGGGCACTCAGGGCGGGGTCTCCTTGCCACCCAGGTCCGTGCCCGCGTGTGGAGTGGAGGACGGGCCGTCCTTGCTGCTGAGTGCCAGTCCCGAGTGGTGGCTGGGTGAGTGGGGACGCGGGCGGCCGCCTACCCCCCTCTGGGCCGGCGGTGGGCCTCGGCCCCCCTGACGCGGGGCTGGGACGGTGGGAGAGTGAACGGGCCAGCCTGCGGGGTGACACCGGGTCCCTGTGCCTGAGCTCCTGGTCTCCTGGGCTGGGGCAGTGGAAGGGGCCTGTGGGAGTGTCTGTGTGAGAGAGAGCGTGTGTGTGAGTGTGTATGTGAGTGTGAGCGTGTATGTGAGTGTGTCTCTCAGTGTGTGTGAGAGCATGAGAGTGTGTGTGAGCGTGTGTGTGTCTGAGTGTGTCTGTGATTGCGTATGAGGGCGGCTGGGCTGGGTGTGTGTCCCTGTGCGTCGGCCTCGGCGCCCTCTGTCTAGACTGCGTCCCCACGAGGGCGGGTGCTGAGCGGAGTGTCTGTGGGTTCAGTGTGTGTAGGAAACGCCGCCTGAGCCTGGCCCCACGGGTCCTCCTGGGCCCTGAGCGGGGCGGGGCCGGCAAGTGTGGGCCCGACGTCAGCCCTGGCCCCTCGCGGTGCCATCTCATCGGTGGGCAAAGGGCTTCTGAGCGGGTGGGCGGGATGGGCCGCCTCTGCCCACTCCCCCGCCCGGCACCTGCGCTGTCTCCTTCCAGGGCCCCCCGAGGGCAGAGACAGTAGGGCCCCCTCTGGGGCCCCGGCCGGGAGCCCCCTGGACAGGACGGAGCCGGGCTTCCTGGCGGACCCTGAGCCCAGCGCCCAGGAGACCCCGGACGGCCCCCTGGAGCCGTGGGGCTGGGATGTGGGCTGCCCCAGCCTGACCTTCCGGGACGAGGTGGACAGCATCTTCCCCGACTTCTTTTCCTGCTAGGCGGCCGGGACGGGCCTCCGAGCGGCACGCGCTGCTTGGGCGAATTATTTTGGGTCTGGGATGCAGCTGTGTTCTAATTCCAGTGAGGGGTGCGGGGCTGTGGGGGCTGTGGCGGTGAGGGGCTGTGAGGGGTGAGGGGCTGTGGGGGTGAGGGGCTGTGAGGGGTGAGGGGCTGTGGGGGTGAGGGGCTGTGAGGGGTGAGGGGCTGTGGGAGCGAGGGGCTGTGGGGGTGCGGGGCTGTGGGGGTGAGGGGCTGTGAGGGGTGAGGGGCTGTGGGGGGTGAGGGGCTGTGGGGGTGAGGGGCTGTGGGGGTGAGGGGCTGTGGGGGGTGAGGGGCTGTGGGGGTGAGGGGCTGTGAGGGGTGAGGGGCTGTGGGGGGTGAGGGGCTGTGGGGGTGAGGGGCTGTGGGGGCTGAGCATTAAAGGGAAGGATTCCGGAGGAAGGACTCTGAGGTGTGATGACTGACTCGGGGGGAGGGACCGCTTCCTGCAGAGGCAGCCTGCCCGGCCTCTGTTCTGTGCGTCTGGGCCTTGGGGAACCGGGAGGAACCCAGCCCCGGAACTCGGGGTGCGGGGCCCACAGACGGAGCCTTCTGGGTCCCCGCCCCACCCCAGGGAGGTGGGTGTGACCTTTCCTCTTCCCACGCCCTGGTCTGACCCCGTGTCCGGCCGGCGTGACTGTGGTTGAACTTTGATCTATGAACCCGGAGGTCTCGGTTCCATTCCCGGTCTGAGGGGTCCCCCAGGGTCCATGGGGTCCCCCTGGGGGGCTGGGGGAGAGGCACCTGCCTGCAGTATTTGGACCCCGGTGTGCACACTCAGTCCCAGCGGCTCCTGACTCGGGATCGGGGGACGGGCTGGGTTAGGTGGGGGTGGCCCAGCCCCTGCGTCTGGCCAGGCTCACTCTGCTCTGAGCCCCCGATTTCCAGCCACCGCAGAGCCGGTCTCTGGCCCCAGCTGGCCGGGGTCACCCACACAGAGGCACCGGCTCCAGGCTCCCGGCCCCCGGGCAGTCCCTGCTCCAGGACCAGAGGGGTCTCTCCCTGCAGAGGGCGACCTCGGCCGTGCAGAGCAGCCCGCCCAGCCCTGCCTCCCCTCCGCCCGAAGCCTCGTGAAGGTTCCATTCATTCCCCAGTGAGTCACTGAGACAAAGGTGGGGCCAGTGACGTGGGAGGATGTGCAGGGAGAGAAAACATCATCACAAGCCAGGCCCTGGGAGCTGGAGGGCCCAGGCCCAGGCTGCTGGGGTGGCTGCCGCCCCCTGGGCCACCATCCAGCAGGGTCCTGGAGACCCTGAGCTCAGCCCTGGGCCGTGGGCAGCAGCCCCCCCAGGAGCCCCACGGGGAAGGGCCTGGCCCGCCCGCTGCCCGTGTCCAGAGCATCCGGACCAAGAGCTCTCAGGGGCCGGCCTGGCTCTGGGGTCAGGCTGCCTGTCCTGGCTCCTCGATAGTCACGTCAGCTCCCACAGCCCTGGTCTGACCCCGGCCCGGCCGGCGTGGCTGTGGTTGATCTTCAGCCTATGAACCCAGAGGTCTCGGTTCGATTCCGGTCAGAGCACGTGCCCGGGTTGCGGGCTCCATCCCCAGTGTGGGGCGTGCAGGAGGCGGCCGATCAGTGATCCTCATCATTGTGTTCCTCTCCCTCCCTCTCCATCTCCCTTCCTCTCTGAAATAAATATATTTTTTAAAAAGACCCAGTGTGTGCACGCGTGTGTATGTGCACATGTGTGCATGCCTCTATGCAGTCCTGTGGGTTTATACACGTGTGTTGTTGAGTTTAGGCCAGCGCCCCTCCCCCCCGAGGTGGGATGGTGCAGTCCCTGGCGGGGGCCCAGTGCCCTGAGCCTGCTGAGCACCCATGTGGTGACCCCTGCTGACATCCCCCTCCCCCTCACTCCCCCCCCCCCCGCCCCTACGCTGTGGATCTGGGTTCCAGGACCCGGGAGGGGACCAGGGCAGACACTGGCTCTCTGGGCCCCATCCATCTGGGAGCAGGCTGCCTCCGTGGGGTCAGGTGTGGGGTCAGGTGTGGGGTCGGGTGCAGAGCCCGGAGGCCCCAGGGGGCTCCCCATGGAAGGGGAGGGACCAGCCCCGACTCAGGGCCAGGCAGAGCTCTCTGTGCTGCCTCAGGCCCCCGGGGGAGGGGGTTTGAGAATGATGGGGCGTGTCCGTGCCCGCCCCCTGGACCTGGGCTGCGGGGGGCTGCCCTCCCCGCCTGTGACGGGTGGGCGTGTGGCTGCAGGTGGTGACAGGCGGGGCCTGATGGCGCCTGTTCTGGCGAGGAGCCCCAGGTGAGCTGGGGGAGGAAGGGCCGCGGGGGCTCTGGCTGGGCTGGAGCTGAAAGCAGCCGTGGGTTCCGAACAGCTTCCTGCCGCCCCCTCCGCCCTCCCTCCGCTCCTGGGCCCTTTGTGAACCAAATCACAGCTCTCTGTCAGTCTGTGGGCTGTGATCCAGCGCAGGGCGGTTGGTGAGAGCCGGATGCTTGCAGGGCCTCGTCCCGTCCCCCTGCCCCCCCCCCCCCGGGTCCTGGGACACGGGGCCCACAGGACCCCAGGCACTGCCAGGCCACGCCCTCAGCAGGTCACTCTGGTGGGCGTCGGTGACGGGCAGCCGCGGCTGGAAGCCGACCAGCTGCTCCGGCCACCACCCTCCCCGTCCACCTGCCCTTCGCCCGATGGCCACCACGGCCACCACATGGTGCTGCTCAGCGTCCCCCTCCAGCCTCTGGCCACAGAGGTCCTGCCCGGAGCCAGGGCACCCACGGGCGCCACCAGCTCCGCGGGCTTCGTGCTGAGGGAGGGAAGCAGGCCCGAGCCTCCTGGCTCTCAGCCCCCACCCCCCGCCCCCGGGGGGCCCGTCTCCGGCCCGGGCCTCCTGGGGAGAAGGAAGTGTGTCCGCGGGTGCTCATGCCTGACCCTGGTCCCGATAAACCCACGGGGTCCCTCCCCCGCCTCCGGAAGGAAGCCAGCCCCATGCATGGATGCCTCCTGCCCACCTGCCCACCTGCCTGCCTGCCAGCCTGCCCTCCTGCCCACCTGCCTGCCTGCCAGCCTGCCCTCCTGCCCACCTGCCCACCTGGGCTTCCCACACGCTGGCTGGACAGGTGGCGTCTGGCCACCTTAGGGGTGATCCTGGGACCCAGCACAGACCTCAGGGCGGCTGGAAAATGCAGGGCCTTGAATCCCCGCCCCTGCCAGGTCCCGGTGCCCGCCCCCCCCCCCCATGCCCCCGGCTTCCTCAGCAGAGGCACTAGCCCTCGGCCGGACCTCGGCAGCCTGTCCCCTCCTGCACCTCCCCCCCCATGTTTTTTATGGATTTCAGAGAGGAAGGGAGAGCGAGAGATAGAAGCATCAATGAGAGAGAAACATTGATCAGCTGCCTCCTGCACGCCTCACACTGGGGATTTGTGCCCGCAAGCCGGCATGCGCCCTGACCAGGAATCGAACTGTGACCTCCTGGTTCATAGGTCGACGCTCAACCACCGAGCCTCCCGGCTGGGCCCGGGGTGTGTCTTGATTAAACAGCAGCGACATGACTGGCCGCAATGTGTGCGCGAAGGTTGTCAGGGCGACCAACGCCTGTTTTAACTGAAAATAGAAGCGTTTTTGGTCGTAGCGAGCGGGCGAGGTTAGACACTGGCCGTGCCCCTGTCCGCTCACGCTGCCCGCGGTGACGGGAGTCCCCCCACGTCCCGTCCTCGAACGACCCCCCCCCCCGGGTTTGCACGATAGACTCGCTGTCTTGTCTGGGCCGTTTGTGGGGTGTGACCTCAGCTGCCCGCAGGCCACAGCGAGGACAGTCACTGTCTGTGCCCTGAGCCGGGACCCTGGGCCCAGCGCCCTGCCCACCGCTGCTCCCTGTGCCCTGGGGTCTGGGCGGCTCAGCCCCCTGCACTCCCTGCGGTGGGCAGTGTCTCTGGTCCTGGGTGTCTTTTTGGTGGTTATTCCTCACACCCAAGGATATTTTCCCACTGATTTTTTGAGCGAGAAAGGGATGGGGGGAGGGGGCAGAGAGAGAAACATCGATGTGAGAGACACACCGATCAGTGGCCTCCCACATGCACCCCGACCGGGGCAGGGGATGGAGCCCGCAACCGAGGTACGTGCCCTGGACCGGAATCGAACCCGGGACCCTTCAGTCCGAGGGCCGACGCTCCATGAGCCACACGGGCAGGGCCGTCCCTGTGTCCGCACGCCCTGTCGGCAGCCACCTCCTAAGCGCCCTCCCGGCCGGTTCTGCGTGGGCAGCTGCCTCGCCTCCCCGGCCACAGCCCAGGGGCCGGACCGAGCTCCTGGACAGGGAGCTGGGGGGGGGCAGGGGAGGGAGTGCCCACGCCCCAGCCATGGCCGCGCCCACGGAGCTGCTGCCGGCGTCTGGCAGCCCTGGAGGGGGCGAAGCTTCTGTTCCCACAGCCCCGAGCCCAGGCAAGGGGGGCCTGGGCCTGACTCGGGGAGCGAGGTCCCACTGGCACCCCGAGAGTGCGAGCCGTGAGGGAGCAGCCCTGAGGCTCGGGGCTGACCCCAGCCGGGCGCCTGACCCTGGCCCTGTCCTGGGGGTTTCTGTCCCAAGGGAAGGGGAGGAGGGAGGGAACCTGGGTGGGGGCAGAGGGGCCAGGAGCCGGGCGGGGCCAGCGCCTGGAAGCGCCGTCGATGGGACAAGGGAGGCGACTGTCCGGCTGGGATCTGAGGGAGGAACCACACACACAATTCCTTGTTTCTGTTTTTTTAATATATTGTTACTGATTTCAGAGAGGAAGGGGGAGAGAGAGATCAGTGGGGAGAGAATCATTGACGGGCGCCTCCAGCACGTCCACACTGGGGACGGAGCCCACAACCCGGGCCTGTGCCGACCGGGACTCGAACCCGGACCTCCTGGCTCACAGGTCGACGCTCAGCCCCTGAGCCCCGCGGCCGGGTGGACACCCTTTATTCTGAGACGAGTGCGGGTTCCCACGAGGCCTGAGGACTGACAGGGCCCCTGGCGCCCTGCCCTCCCCCGTGGGTGTCTGCGTGCTGCCCCCGGGTGTGTCTGTGCTCAGACCCCCACCCCAGGCACGGGGCCGGGCTGGACTGGGAAAGGGTCTTGCAGGTGGGATTAAGGGACAGAACTCGAGGTGAGACCACCCACCCCAGGTTGTCCAGCCCTACGTCCAGGGGCAGGTGTCCTTAGAGACCAGAGGAGCGAGACAGAGAGAAGGCGTGTCCCCGGGGGCAGAGGCGAGGATGTGGCCGCCAGCCCGGCCGGCCGGGAGCCATGGGGGCTGGGAGGGGCGGGAGGGACCCCCACCGGAGACCACGGAGGGAGCGTGGCCGGGCGCCTCGATGTCTGATTTCCTGTGTCCCGACTGCGGAGAACAAACCCCTGGCTGTCAGTCACCCCACGTGGGGGCGGGGACCTGGGGGGGCGGGTGCCCCAGGAAGCCGGCGGGTGGGTGAGGGCTGGGCTAGGGGTGTTGCCCTCCCCACCCCCACCCCCACCCCCCGGTCCCACCAGCCTCCTGCTGCTGGCCCGCGCCCCACACGCACCCACAGCCAAGCACACGCACCCGCCGCCGCCGGCCGCTCTCCTCTACCGCCGGTACTTGACGCACGGGTCTGGGGAGAGAGCGGCTCTCAGACGGGCCTCGGGGTCCCCACTGTCCCCCAGCTCCCAGCCAGGGCGGCCTCCTACCCCGGGTGCTCAGGCTGACGATGTTCTGGGGGCCCAGCCCCTGCTTCCTGCAGAGCCTCTCAAATCTGTGCAGGAAGCTGTGGGGCAGCTCCGGTATCCGACCTGCGGACGGACGGACGGACAGATGGACAGATGGACAGAGGGCAGGCTGGGTCCCTCCCGTCCCTCGGGACCAGCTGGGGGAGGGTCTCCGGGGGCCTGGGCAGCGGGGAGCTGAGGGGCGTGACTGCCAGGCGGGCACCTCCCCCTGGGATGGGACTTGACGGGGGTGGGGGTGGGGGGGGCCTGGGCTTGGGGGGCCCTGCACGGTGGGCCGTCCTCGGGGGAGGGTCGCGGGAGGCGGCTCCAGCAGGCGTACCGTAGAGCGCCAGCACGCGGGTCTGGGTGCCGTTCCTGACACTGTGCAGGTGGAAGGTGGCGTAGAGCATGTAGTCCGTCTCCCACAGCCGGACCCTGTTGTCCCCTGCGTCTGCGTGGGGCGAGGCTCAGCAGCCAGGCAGCACCGTGGCCACCCTGGGTTAGGGGCTGGGTGCCCGGTGGCCGGGGGGTGGGGGTGAGGGTGGAGGTGGCCAGAAGGGGGGGCTGGCTGGTGGGGGGCCCTGGCTGGTGGGGGGCCCTGGCTGGTGGGGGGCAGCGTGAGCACACGATACCCACTCAGGTGGCCCTGGCCTCCCCGGGGGACCGAGCCAGGGGCCGTCCCAGCGGGTCTGTGGGGCCCTGGGGCTGCGGGCTGGGCTGGGCCCCCTCACTTGGGCTCCAGCCATCCGGGGTCCCCTAGAGCCCTGAAATCAGAGCTCCCGGGAAACGCGGAGGCCCCCACTTACAGGCCAGGGTGCACTCCCCGTCCTTCTCCGTCTTCTCGCAGACCATGGCCACCTCCACGCAGTCCCCGTGCAGCCTGCACACGGCCTGGTGAGCCCCCGGCCCTCCCCTCCCGCCCCCCGCGCCTCTCGCCGCCCCGCCGTGCACCCACAGGGTGGGGCTGGTCCCGGGGTGCAGGGGTCTGGGGGCGGGGGCACGGCCCTGGCTGACGGGGCGCAGCGGCGCTCACATGAAGTGGAAGAAGAACTGCAGGCCGCCATCGGCCACACTCTGGATTTTCTGGATGAAGACCCTCAGGTCCCCGTCTTCCGCGATCCGCTTCCTGTCGTCCGAGGCCATGGAGATGGAGTACCAGACGCCCGACACCTGCAGGCAGAGGCATCGTGTGGGGGCTGCAGGGCGGCTCTGGGCTCCTGGGCCTCCCTCCGGGCCAGGCCCCTGGCACACGGCGCCCAGCCAGGGCCAGCGTCGCCCTCCAGGGACCCCGTCTCCCCCCAGGGGCCCCCTAGCCCCCAGGCTGCCGTCACGGCTGGGGGAGGAGAAGCAGGCCTTTAGGAGCAGCGCCCTGAGCAGGTCAGGGAGCCCGGTTGAGGGGGACAGTGTCCGGTGCCCGGAGGGCGGCCCTGGCCCACCTTGGCCAGGTCATAATTCCCGCGAACCACGGACTGCAGGTTGAGCTCCTGGGCGGAGGCCAGGCTCAGCCCCAGGCCCAGCGGCAGCAGCAGCAGCAATGCCATCCCCTCAGCGGGCGCCTGGCCTGAGCCCTCCCTCCCCTTTATACCCCGGGTCCCTTCCGTCCAGCGCTGCCCTCCCCCGCCCGTCCTCCCCACCAGGGAACGCAGCCAAGGCCCTGCGGCCGCCGCCCCCACCGCTGGCCAGGTGCAGCCGGCAACCGGCTCGCTCGGAATCTGCCGGACAGGGCGTCCGGCTGGGTCAGAAGCCGCAGAGGGAAGAGGGGACCCACGGGCAAGGGGCAGCCAGATGCCCTGCCCCCGCTACCCCCTGCAAGGCCGCACTGCCTCTCCAGGAGGCCGGATGGTCCCCCCGGGCTCCCCCTGCCCCCTCCGCCCTGCCTGGCCTGGGTGTGCCCATCGGAGAGCATTTGGGGCCCTGTGCAGCCTCATGTGCAGGACGCTGTGTGGGGTGCCCTGGCCTCAGGGACATCACTGTGACTTTGGGGTGAAACTCCACCAAGGGGGAGGGGCTCGGGGTTGAGGCGTGAGGGCCGAAGGACACAGACGTGAGGTCAGACGGAGGTGGCCTGGCCTCCACCCTGCCCCCGTCCCGGCCGGGGTCCCAGCGCTGTGCTGGGGAGTCCCCGTCTCCTCGCACGGTGTTCAGGCGCCAGGGGGGCTGGTGGTCGGGGAGGGGAGGCTGCACGACACGGACCAGGACACTGGACACCGAACCCCGTTTAAGCACCGAGCAGAGGTCGGCTGTCCATCGGGCGATTCCTTGTTCATTAGGCACCGACCAGGCTCCAGGCAGCCCACGCCCAGAGTCTTCTAGAACCTCAGGCCTAAGAGCGATGCCCTCAGCGCTGTCCCCCCAGCTTCCCGGGGGCCGCGAGCGTGGACACGGCTGGGCAGCAGGGAGGCCGCCACGGAGACACGGACACACACAGGGTGGGCGTCACGTGGGGACAGAGGGGGAGGGGCTCTGTCTACGGCCTGGAGCTGGCGGAGCACGGCCCTGACACCGCGGGGGCGGGTTTGTCCCCACAACGGCGAGGAGACAGCCTGTGCTCCAAGCCCAGGGCCTGCCCTCCGGTCACGGCGACCGCGGGCCACGAGCACACCGCGTGTGCAGGCCACTCTCTCCAGAAGAAAACGGAATTTATTTTTAAATAAAGACCGCAGACGCACTAGGGCCTCACGTCCAGGCGGCATCTCACAGTGGGGACGGCCGAGACCACCTGCCTTCACGCGTCTGACGGTCTCGGCTCGAGGGGCGGCGCAGGAGGAGGAGGCGTGGAACTCCCCGACGAGCCAGCGCCGCTCCGTGGTTGACATCGACCTGCGAGCCAGGAGGTCAGGGTTCGATTCCGGTCAAGGGCACAGGCCCAGGTTGTGGGCTCCATCCCCAGGGGGGGCGTGCAGGAGGCAGCTGATCAACGATTCTCTCTCATCATTGATGTCTCTCTCCCTCTCCCTTCCTCTCTGAAATCAATAAAGAAATATATCGATATATTTTAAAGGATTTTAAGAAAAAAGAGCAGGGGGCCCTCGGGGAAGGGACATTGTCAGAGGGTGCAGACGGAGGCCCCGCCCACACCCCTGCCCCGCCCGCTGCCACCTGCGTGAACACACCCCACACAGATTCCTCCTGGAAGCCGGTCGGTCCGGGCGGGGGCCACCGAGGAAGCAGCACATTTACAAACACCTTCAGTTACTCAACCGGACGGGCCGTCGCCCGGCAGCCAGCGGAGCATTGTGACTGCGGCCGGCTCACCCACGTCACCCAAGGGCCTGTGACCTCACAGTGAGGATGGCTCAGCCCCAGAAGCGGGGAGGGGGACAGAGACCCAGAGCCGGAGCTCGGAGCACCCGTCCTCCTGGAGTGCCTCCTCCGCCTCTCACCACGGTGAGGTGCCCCCGGGGGAGGGACGTCTGATGGAGGGCCCCGTCCTACCCACCCCGTGGCACTTCTTCAGCTGCAAGGTGAGGGGGCGTGGGCACCGCCCGGGATGGGTGGCCTGTCCGAGGGAAACACCAGGAGCCACAGTGGCAACGTCCCGTTTCCTAGTAGCCACGTCGCAAGCGGTGGAGAGAAGCAGGTGAATTCATTGGGAGCCACTGACCACCAGCTCCTGCGTTGAGCGTCTGCCCCCGGCGGTCAGTGCAGGTCATAGTGACCGGTGGTTCCGCCATTCGGTCGATTTGCATATCAGCCTTTTATTACATAAAGGCTATTGGTTGGTTGATTTCAGAGAGGAAGGGAGAGGGAGAGAGAGAGAGAAACACCAATGATGAGGGAGAATCATGGATCAGCTGCCCCCTGCACGCCCCCCACTGGGGATCGAGCCCACCCCCCGGGCCTGTGCCCCGACGGCATCAATCCGTGACCCGCTGGTTCAGGGTCGACGCTAACCCCTGAGCCGCGCCCGCCGGGCCCTGCAGCTGCTCTGTGCAGCGAGCTGGGCGTGGTGAGGAGCGCTCAGTGCCCAGAGGAGGCTGCAGGCTGAGCGTCCAGTGGTCCCGGTCGGGCGGACGGTGTAACTCCCGCCCTCTCCCCGCTCCTCCCCAGATGAGAAGGGGCTCCAAGAGGAAACTCCTGCTGCTGGTCTCTCTGGCCCTCTCGCTGCTGTGGGCGGGGCGCCACCTCAGGTAAACGCGGCCGGAGAGGCGGCACTGGGAGATGGTGGGGATGGCTGCCCGCTGGCGTCCAGCAGCTGGGAGGGCACCGAGGCTCAGGGCCCGAAGGCAGGGCCTGGTCTGCCAGCTCGGGGAGCGCACGTGTCTGCAGTGTGTGCGGAGCCGGCTGACCGCAGGCGGCTGGGGCTGGATGGGAAACAGCTGGGCGGGCAGGGCAGGGGTTGGGCTGAGAGCCGGCCTCGGAGAGGAGCCGGGAGTGGACAGCACGTGGGCCCAGGCCGAGATCCAGCCGTGACGCCCGGTTCAGAGGTGGACGCTCAGCCCCCGGGCCCCGCCGGCCGGCCGGGCTGGACACTTCTGATAACATGGGGACGGACGCCCCTCAGACCCAGTCCTCGTCTTTACCAAATGGCCCAGGTGACGGAGGGTGGTGCCTCCGGAGCTGACGGCTCCATAATTAACTGAGAGGCACAGTCACACTCCACCTCCACGTAGACCAGCGGTTCTCACCCTGGGCTGCACGTGAGAATCACCTGGGCATCTTTTTTAAATCCTGATTTCTGGGCCTCATCCTCCGGAAATTCTGTCTCTTTGTCATGGGGTGGGGCCACAACATTAGTAACAAAGAAACAGAATTTCCGGAGGAGGAGGCCCGGAAATCAGGATTTTAAAGATTCCCAGGTGATTCTAATGTGCAGCCGAGGGTGAGAACCACGGACGTGGACGCACAGTCAAGGCGCTCCTGGCCGATGAGCGTGAGCTGAACCTGCATGTGGTCCGGACACACACACTCTAGCGGCTGTTGGTCAGGGTTTAATCCTCCCCACCACGTGCCCCCTGGCCCCTCGCCCTCCCCCCGGCCGTCACCCGCTCACCCTGACCCGCCCCTGACCACCGGCTCCCTCCAGGCCAGGTGGGTGGCCGGTGCCTCTGAGGCTCCCAGCAGCCCCGTCCCCGCCAGCACCTCCCTCGGGACCACTGGGCTCCTCTGGTCAGCGTCCCCGGGGCGGGCGCTGGGCTGGACCTGCACGGCTGTCCTCATGGTGCCAGCAGCCACCAGGCCCGGGGCTGGGCAAGCGTTTGCCGGCCGCGTGGTTCCAGCTAACGCCGTCTCCCTCTGCCCCAGGAACCGGGGGGCGGAGCTCCGGCTCTCCGACTGGTTCGACCCCAGGTAGGAACGGGGCGACTCGATGTGGGGAGGGGGCCGCTTCCCCGTGAGGGTTCTGGGTGGACACCGGTCACCTGCCAACAGGGGCCGTACCGTGTTTTCCTTCCGACCGACGCCGCTATTCCTTTTCTCTCGTAAATACTTTCAGTGATTTCAGAGAGGAAGGGAGAGGGAGGGAGAGAGAGAAACATCAACGATGAGAGAGAACCGTGGACCGGCCGCCTCCTGCACGCCCCCCGCTGGGGATTGAGCCCCAACCCAGGCCTGTGCCCTGACCCGGCATCGAACCCTGACCTCCTGGTTCATGGGTCGCCGCTCAGCACTGAGCCCCACGGCCGGCCTTTCTCCTTTCTTGCCTTCTTGCCGGGGCTGGCGCACGTCTGCCTCGCCCGGCTCAGGGGTCGGGGGGGGGGGGGGGACCTCTCACCGCTGAGCGTGACGGCAGCTGCTGGTGTTGCAGATGTTCTCTCTCAGGTGGAGGTCACCCCTGCCTCGCCGTGTTTCTGAGAGCTTTTCGTCTGATCACGAGTGGGTGGGCTCGGTGCGATGCTTGGCTGTGTCACCGACAGAGCCCGGGACGGGAGCCGGCGCCGGCTCTCACCTGTGGGCCAGCTCCGCGCCCGCACCCTGGGCCCCTGTTAGTGAGAGCACGTCCAACGCTCTGTCTGGAGCGGTCACCCCATGTCTGCCGACTGCAGAGGCGGACGGTCACCCCATGTCTGCCGACTGCAGAGGCGGACGGTCACCCCATGTCTGCCGACTGCAGAGGCGGACGGTCACCCCATGTCTGCCGACTGCAGAGGCGGACGGTCACCCCATG
This sequence comes from Myotis daubentonii, assembly GCF_963259705.1. Classification (NCBI taxonomy): domain Eukaryota; kingdom Metazoa; phylum Chordata; class Mammalia; order Chiroptera; family Vespertilionidae; genus Myotis; species Myotis daubentonii. The sequence goes on along the minus strand of NC_081850.1, from coordinate 82,199,994 downwards.
TCTGCCGACTGCAGAGGCGGACGCAGAGCGTAAGGGGAGGTTAGAAAGGCGCCTCCCGCCCCAGCCGGGGTGGCCCAGTGGCTAGGGCGCTGGCCTGTGGACTAAAGGGTACCGGGTTCGTTTCCGGTTGAGGCCACGCACCTCGGCTGCAGGCTCAATCCCTGGCCCCAGTTGGAGTGTGTGCAGGAGGCACAATCCATGTCTCTCTCTCTCTCTCTCTCCCTCCTCCCTTCTACTCTCTCTAAAATCAGTGGAAAGTATCCTCGGTGAGGATTTAAAAAGCCCCCAGACCCTGTAGGAAAAGGGGGTTTGGGGGCAGGAGGCGGTGCCCGTGTCCGCGGCCTCGCGGTCAGCACAGGCCCGCCCCCTGCAGCTGCCACTCGCTCGTCTGCCCACAGGAAGCGGCCTGACGTCGTGACCACCACCGACTGGCTGGCCCCCGTCATCTGGGAGGGCACCTTCGACAGGCAGGTGCTGGGGCGGCACTACCGGCGGCAGAACCTCACCGTCGGCCTGGTGGTCTTCGCCGCCGGCAGGTAGGGCCGCCTGCCTCTGCCCTTCGCCCTGTTCCAGAGATCGGACGGGCACCGGGGCCCTTCGGCTCCGAGAGCTGCTGGTCGGCCCGTGACTGGGCTCCTGGGCCCTGGCCATCGCCCCGTCCGGCTGGGTCATTGCCTTTTCTGTTGTTAATCTTCACCCGGTTTTTCCCGTTGATCTCTATTTATTTTATTTATTTTTAGAAAAGATATTTATATTGATGTCAGAGAGGAAGGGAGAGGGGGAGAGAGAGAAACATCAGTGATGAGAGAGAATCATGGATCGGCTGCCTCCTGCACGCCCCCACTGGGGATGGAACCCGCAACCCAGGCCTGTGCCCCGACCGGGAATCGAACCCTGACCTCCTGGTTCACAGGTCAACGCTCAACCACTGAGCCACACTGGCCGGGCTCCATTGATTTTTAGAGAGAATGGAAGGGAGGGAGAGAATGGAAGGGAGGGAGAGAGACAGGAACATTGATGTGAGAGACACATCGATTGGTTGTCTCCTGCATGTGCCCCGACTGATGCCAGGGATCAAACTGCAACCCAGGTACGTGCCCTGGAACAGAAATCGAACCCGAGACCCTTAGGTCCGGGGCCGGCGCTCTAGCCACTGAGCACACAGGCCGGGGCTGGGTCGGGAACTTGGTACCGACACCCACTCAGCACTAGTTCTCTCTCCAGCGGTTGTCCCCAAAGTCAGACGGCTCTTCTCGCCCGGCCCACAGCTCTCAGACGCTGTCCCCGCCGCCCTGAGAGGCCCGCCCCCCACCCCACCCCTCCGCCCCCCCACCCTGTTCCCCGCATCCCCCCACCGGTGCCCCCCGTTGGCAGGGCCGCCGACCGGTACCTGGAGCCCTTCTTACAGTCGGCCAACAAGCACTTCATGCCCGGCTTCCGCGTGGTCACCTACGTGCTGGTGGAGGACTGGTACCAGCTGCCAGCCCTGCCCCCCGAGCCCCTGCGCACCGTGCGGGCCCTGGCCATCCGGCCGGACAGCTGGTGGCCGGACCACAGCCTGTCCCACATGAAGAACCTGGGCGAGCACCTCCTCAGCCACATCCGGGGGGAGGTGGACTTCCTGTTCAGCATGAGCGTGGACCGCGTCTTCCAGGGCGACATGGGGGCCGAGGCGCTGGGCGCGGCCGTGGCCCAGCTGCACGCCTGGTGGTACTTCCGGGACCGGCGCCACCTCCCCTACGAGCGGCGGCCCCGCTCCGCGGCCTGCATCCCCTTCGGCCAGGGCGATTTCTTCTACGACGGCGCGGTGGTGGGGGGCACGCCCGCGCGGGTGCTGGACCTGGTGCAGGCCTACCTGGGCGGCGTGCTGCAGGACGCCCGGCAGGGGCTGAACAGCACCTACGAGAGCCACCTGAACAAGTACTTCTTCCTGCACAAGCCCACCCGGCTGCTGTCGCCCGAGTACAACTGGGACGCCAACTTGCACCCGCCCCCGCAGGTGCAGCTCGTCAAGGTGCTACAGCTGGCCAAGCAGGGCCTGTGACCGCCCCCCCCCACCCCCCGGTTCGGCTGGCTCCCGGGGCTCCCGGCACCGACACCGCTGGCCGCCCCGCCCGGACAGAGCCGCGCGCCCCGCCGGCAGGAGCCGTCCTCCTGGCGATCATCGGCCACCGCGTTTGGGCCACAGCCGGATAAAGACTCAGAGGCCGATTTAATGCTTCATGCAGCAATGTTCTGTATGTGCTAGGTAGCCGGCAGGTAATCTCAGAGGCAGAAAATAAACATTTTTTCATGGAGAAAGACTCCGTTATGTCGACGCCGAGGGGGAAAGGTGAGGTGTGAAGGGGGATGAACCCTCGCGAGGCCACTCCTGGGGCACCGGCGAGGTTCGCGGTTTGGGGCCGTTTGCCGCTCACCCTCCGTCACTCCGTTTGCCGTGTGGCCGGACAGACGGACTTTCTGCCAACATCCCCTTCCTTTATTGATCTCGGGTGCGTTTTTTAAAGCTACAGGCATTTTATCTATGTTTTGTTGTGAATCCGCACCCAAGGATTTTTTTTCCATTGGGTTTTAGTGAGAGAGGAAGGGAGGGGGTGGGGGGAGAGAGAAACATCGATGTGAGAGAGACACGTCCATGGGCTGCCTCCTGCATGCGCCCCAACGGGGGCCAGGGCTGCAGCCTGCGACGGGGGTACGTGCCCTTGACCAGA